>NC_064860.1:12098750-12467500 GCF_024139225.1 Suncus etruscus
GAAAGCTGTTTCGATTCTAAATTTATATAGGAAAAGCAAGAAACTTGGGGCAGAGCAATAGCACAACGATAGGGCATTTGCTTTGCATGAGGCCAACTCAGGATGGACCCTGGAGCCAGGATTGATTCCTGAGCGCATAGCCTGGAGTAACCCCTAAGCTTCACCAGGTGTGGGCCAAAAACAAAATAAAACAAACAAAAATAAAGTAAGAAATTTTCCTAAAATGAGCCTGACATCAATTAAAGAAATGCACAGAATCCAGAATCTTTAAATATAAGAATCTGATACCAACAATAGCTAAAATGTGAAAAAGTTTCACCGGGACCACGGAGAATGACTCGGGTTGGATGGACTGGTATGCTTGGAACCCAGAGTCGGTCTTATGCCAATAAACTTCTGGGGTGAGGCCTTTTTGTAATCAGGTCAAGGATTCTTTTCCATTTCCCCCCATTTTTCTGGACCTATGCAAACATTGGCGATTGCCACTATCACAACTTTGCTATATATTTTTACTCTTATCCTTTAAGGAAAAAAAATACAATTCTCTGAACTTAAAAACAAATAACTGTAGTAGAATGCCTGTCTCGAATACAGGCAGGGGATGGGAAGGGGGGGGGCATGCTACACTGGTGAAGGGGTGTGTTCTGTTTGTGACTGTAACCGAACTATGATCATGTTACTTAAATAAAAAATAAAATTATCTACAATTTTTGATGAAAGTAGAAAATGCATAGAAAGAGGATTAAGAGGAAAAAATCTGCTTTTCAATAGAGTATTATAATAGCCTACATTTATATTCTCAAACATTTTATTTTATTTATTTATTTGGTTTTTGGACCACACACAGTGATGCTCAGGGGTTACTCCTGGCTATACGCTCAGAAATTGCTCCTGGCTTGTGGACCATATGGGACGCCTGGGGATAGAACTGCGTCCGGCCTAGGTTAGCATCTGCAAGGCAGACACCCTACCGCTTGCACCACCACTCCGGCCCCTCTCAAACATTTTAACTTCAAAAAAAATTACCTTTAAAAGTGTTCTAACTTGATGGACAAATAACAAACATATACTTAAATGTACTAAAAATAAAAAAAAATGGGGCCCTAGTGGTGGCATAGCGGTAGGGCACTTGCCTTGCATATGGTTGACCTAGGACAGGCCTCGGTTTGATCCCCTGCATCCTACATGGTCCCCTAAACCAGGAGCAATTTCTGAGTGCAGAGCCAGGACTAACCCCTGAGCGTCACAGGGTGTGGCTCGTAAGCAACTTGAGCCCCATGACTATGACTATCAGGTTAAATTGCTAACTTCTAAAGTTTTACTTTTTGGGGGGCCACACCCTTTTGATACTCAGGGGTTACTCCTGGCTAAGTGCTCAGAAATTGCCCCTGGCTTGGGGGGACCATATGGGACGCCGGGGGATCAAACCGCAGTCCTTCCTTGGCTAGCGCTTGCAAGGCAGACACCTTTCCTCTAGTGCCACCTCTCCAGCCCCCTAAATTTTTATTTTTAAATTAAGCTAAAATACTGTCTAGCTATAATATGTACATGTTTTTAAAGCAAAGAAAGTAACATAATTTCTTAAATAAGAAATAAAAGTGACTCAGATTCTTGATCAGATATGAGACCTAAAGGAAAGAGGCTGTTTCTACTAAGATTCCTGATAAGGTGTGGAAGAACAGAGATAAGAAATCAGTGAACCTCATTTTAAACACCAAATCTGAACCATGAATAATATTTTTCAACGCTTTTGAAGTTATAACTCTTAATGAAATGAAACATTACAGAATTTAAATGAATTAAAATTATTTTCATATCTTATAAAACATTTTTTATTTTTAAATATTTCTCTATTAAAATATATTTTCAAATGACAAACACTATGCTTTTGAAAAATAACCTTCTCTTCTGGCACCGAGTCATTACAATGATGAGTCGTTTTGTGATTTATAGTTTTTCATTGTCTCATTGCATTCAAACTAATATGCAAAATACATACATGTATATTTTTTTCTTGAAGTACTCAAACTAACAGAAAGCAGCAGAAATCTGAATTGGTGATAGCAAACTTCTCTACATTTTTAAATTCAAACTTTTTACAGTCCCTGTACTCATAAGTACAGGGAACTGAAACTGTTTCAGAATCTTCAAGCAGTTCAACAGTCCATGTCTGAAATAAAAAGACAGACAGTTCAAGTAATAGCATTGCCAAGGAAAGAAGGTTGTATTTGGCTCTTCTATTTGAAGGACAATCTAGCTACTGTGAAAAGCCTGGGAATTTGATTTCTGTTATAATTGGATCAGATTGCTCCAGCAGCTCCTTCAAGGGATATTAGTTTCATATGGAACCTGCAGTTTGTCCAACTTGGAGCTTTGATCGTACAAATAAATGTTGAAACATTGGTTCTGATCTGTCATACTAATCGAACCAATGACTGAATTTATTCTCCATTGTACAAAAACACAAGAGAGACTCATTTACTAAGGAGACATAGTGTTGGTCTAAATATGATGTAAAGATTATAAGATTTTCAAGAGATTTGCTTGTATTGCTAAATGAGTGAGGAGTATTATCAAATATTTTGAAGTTGCTCCTGAATGATCAAACTGCAGATATATTGAGGAAATATCTCACAGTACTAGCGTTTTAGAGATATTTGTGCTACCACCATTCTTTATCCGCCATGCGGTTAAAGCCAATGCATCTGAAAAGCATATGGAATCTTCTTTCAAAATGTATTATAGTTGATGACTCTGCTTCAGGTTATAAGCACCCTATGGTATATGCATTTAAAATTAAACATGACATTTTGTTTTTCTTTTCAACAAAAATGTTATAATATAATAGTACTAGGTTTACAGAAAACTTGAAAAGATGGTATATCTTCTATAGATTCAGCATTCCCTATTGCCAATGTCTTAAGTAAATATAATACAGTTTCCACAATTTATGAAACAACATAGTTTAATCACCTCATCCATATTGTCTGTTCAGGATATTATAATACACTGAGATTTTATGTTCCCAGAGATTACTCTTGTCTCTCAGACTTTCCTTATTTTAGAGAGAACTAGTAGAGTATTTTGTAAAAATAAAATAAAATAAAAATAGAAAAGTCCCTCTGTTGTGCTTTATCCAATGGTTCTCTCATGATTCTCATGTTTAAAATGATGTTATACATTTGGGAGAGGAATATCACAGAGAAAAATTTGACATTCATTAATTAAATGCAGTATATGTTAATGTTGTCTATTTGATACTCTTTAGTCTGTTTTCTAATATTCTACAGTTTCAGGGAAGTCACTATATGAAATCAACATATAAGGAGTGTGAGTATCTGCATAAATTATTTGGCAATTTTCTACAGAAGAGATCTGTCTATTATCTCTTATGAATTTACTTATTTATTTATACATTTTATCATTATAGAATCATGGGTATTTCAGAATCCAGTGCAATATCCTTTTTTTTTTGTGGCTCAAACTGTGTTAATTTGGCCATTATGAATTAATTCCTATAGAACTTATGTTTTATATTTCCTTTAACATACATCCTTTTCCTCACTCAAAATTGTTTTTTTTTGGGGGGGGGGGGGCAGAGCAATAGTGGTAGGGCATTTGCCTTGCATATGGTCGATTCAGAATGGACCTGGTTTGATCCTCCTAGCCAGGAGCAATTTCTCAGCGAGTAGCCAGGAGTAACTCCTGAGCATCACCAGGTGTGCCCCAAAACAAAACAAAAGAAAACAAAAATTGTTATTGTTTCTAGTGTTTGTTTATACTATTGTACTTTTGTCGTTACAAGATAAAAAAAAATCTTATATACTCCCTGACTCTACTCTAGAATTGGCCATACCCTTTAAATCAAAATCAACATTTAGTCAAGAATTTCTGTTTGTAGCTACCTTTATTATTAATTGATCATTTATATAAACTATGTTGATAAGGAAGAAACTTCTAGTTGGTTGTTAACATTATTTTAAAGTGACTTTTTAAAAAAATAATAATATGGAGATATTTTAATATAAATAATATTAAATATTTTATTAAATATTATAAAATAATAATATAAAGATGTAGTATTCTAACAGCCTGTTTTTGAACCCAAGTGACTGTAAGTAAATTATGTCTAATTTAACAAATTCAATGAAACATGATCTCATGAAATCATATCCATAAGAAAATAATACCTGGCTGAAAAAGGATCATGATAATGAAACTTCTCTATGGAATAGTTGGGAATATGCCTCCTGGCACAAAATCCACTTGCTCCAAAATTGCAGAGTTCACAAATAACGAGGAAGCAGCCATTAACTAATATTGTGTCTTGGATATTATTTCAGAGCCTGGAAAAAAAGAATACTTTTCAATCTCACCAATTTATTATTTGACTCAAAAAAGAAAAATCAAGTGATATTCTATAACCTAAATTTGGGATAAGTTTGTAGAGGGACACTTCACATTAGAAAATTTTCTTTCTTTTCTTTTCTTTCTCTCGTTCTCTTTCTTTCTTTCTTTCTTTCTTTCTTTCTTTCTTTCTTTCTTTCTTTCTTTCTTTCTTTCTTTCTTTCTTTCTTTCTTTCTTTCTTTCTTTCTTTCTTTCTTTGTTCTTTCTTTCTTTCTTTCTTTCTTTCTTCTTTCTTTCGTTCTTCTTTCTTTCTTTTTCTTTCTTTCTTTTTCTTTCTTTCTTTCTTTCTTCTTTCTTTCTTTCTTTTCTTTCTTTCTTCCTTCTTCTTTCTTCTCTTTCTCTTTCTTCTTTCTCTTTCTTTCCTTTTCTTTCTTTCTTTCTTTCTTTCTTTCTTTCTTTTTCTTTCTTTCTCTCTCTCTCTCCCTTCCTTCCTTCCTTCCTCCTTCCTTCCTTTCTTTTCCTTCCTTCCTTCCTTCCTTCCTTCCTTCCTTCCTTCCTTCCTTCCTTCCTTCCTTCCTTCCTTCCTTCCTTCCTTCCTTCCTTCTTTCTTTTCTTTCTTTCTTTCTTTCTTTCTTTCTTCTTTCTTGCTTGCTGGGCCCAGCAAGGTCAGGGGTTATTATTCTGGCTATGCGCTCAGAAATCGCTCTTTGCTTGGGGAACCTTATAGGACACTGGGGAATCGAACCACAGTTTGTCCTAGGTTAGCCTCATGAAAAGCAAACGCCTTAATGCTTGCACCACCACTCCAGCCCCATCATTTTTCTTAAAAGTAAAAACGTTTCTATTAAAATTATGATATACTGGGTTGGAGAGATAGCACAGAGGTTGAGCATTTGCCTTGCATGCAGCCTATCCAGGACGGACTGTGATTCAAATCCTGCCATCCATAAGGTCCCCTGTGCCTGCCAGGGGTGATTTCTCAGTGCAGAGCCACAAGTAATCCCAGAGTACCTCTGGATGTGACCACCCCCCAAATTATGATAGACTACTATGTGCGGGTGCTTAGTAGGAATAACAGTGGTAAAAGAAGCCATAAGCAGTAAATCCCTTGTATTCTCTTCTCTTAGATGTAATTTTGTGGGTTTTTTTATTCAGAACATTAGGTACTAGTCACTAATTTTATGTGGTAGTTTTTTGTCTATGAATCATCTCTTGGGAACACTCTTGCCATGGTTGAAAAGAAGCTATTTTGGTGCTTATTAAGTTTCTATAAATCTTTTTATTTTACTGGTTTTCTTTCAAAAGTCAATTTAATTTTTTAACTTTAGAATGTTGTTATTCTATATCTGTTTTGCCTTATACCAAAAGCATTTATGCATTAATCTGAAGATCTGATTCAGCAACAGTATTATAAAATATTTTGCTTTACCTCTTTTAAAAGCAATGCCTTTAATAAAAGGTATGCAATTAAATTGAATCATTTTCCTCTCTTTCAACAAAATTGAAGCCTTTACTGATGCTATTCAAAGAGTGTAATAGTTGACTTGTGTTTTAATTTTTTCCTCTAATATAATAAATATATATTTTGAGTCTAAGAACTTTCAGGTTTTTTTAGTATTTGAGATCATTTTATAAATAAAAAGAGTTGATGTTCTAGAGACACCATGTACTATAAAGAATAGATAGGTTTTATTCTTTTTTATTTGCTCTTCCATGACCTCATCTATTTATGTATTATTCAGAATGAATGCGTCCAATGCATAAAAATGGTCAGAAATATTTGAGTATAAGAAACTCCACTAGTTCTGAAGAAAATAAGCATTATGTTCTAATCTAAGTATTAAGGATATTTATATTATAATAAAATTAAAACTGACTTGTCATGGAAGAACTTGAGTGCCAGGGTCAAGTAAACACCAAGCATTATAATCAGTGGATATTAATTCATTTCAGCAAGATATGATAGAAAACCCTTTATTCAAAGTGGGATGTAAGCAGTAATGATACTTGTTTGGTTTATAAAAATTAAAATGGCTGTTATAAAAATAGACTATTAATAAGGGATTCTAAGTGTTATGAGAACTAGTAAAATATGTGTAGTTAGATGCAAGGAATCTAATTTCATTAGACATCCAGCGAAGACAGAGAAAACTATAACAAGAAAGTAACTAAAACTTAAAGAATTGCTTATTATTTATAGTTACAAATGAAGAAGTCATATTGCCAAATTTAACAAGGATATAGAAAGAGGAAAGTGGGTAGATTTAAATAACAATGTTTGTTTTAATGAGTTGAAAAGAGAGGAGAGAAAGAGAATAAATAAGTCTGTAGCTGTTATGGCATATCAGTTATATCCAAATTTTTGCTTAAACATACCTGTCTAGATATTGCTATGGAATTTTTTTAGATTAACATTTAAGTCAATAATATTTGAGTAAAGAAGGTTATCCATCATATTGTGGTTTAACCACATTTTATCTATGCAAACGAATGTGATATATATTTTTTCCTCAATGAAACCATAGGACATGAATCATCTTGTTCTGCCTCATAAATTGAGGGGGAGGAAGTGGATGGTACCAAGGGCAAAGTAGTCTCATGAAAATTGAGCAGAAATAAAAAATGATCAGACCTAAATACTAAACCCAAATTCTATGAAAATAGAAGCAAGAGACCCAAGCCACAACAAACTATACTCAAAAGGGACCTGTAACACCAGCAGTTCAGGGGGTAAAAGGTGGAAGAATGGGATACATGCTGGAAACAAGGATGGAGGGAGGTCAGCAGTGATGGGAATAGCCCTAATTCACTGCCACTATGTACCAAAAAAT
Organism: Suncus etruscus; assembly: GCF_024139225.1. NCBI lineage: Eukaryota > Metazoa > Chordata > Mammalia > Eulipotyphla > Soricidae > Suncus > Suncus etruscus. The sequence continues at coordinate 12,105,930 of NC_064860.1, forward strand.
AACTGTGAAAGAGTTGCAATTCACATTGGTCACAATAAAAATGATAGAATAAAAATGTCAACAACAACAACAAAAAATAACAACCAAGGACCTAATGTAATAAAATAACCAAGTTCTCCAAAATAGATTCATATTTTTTTTACATTTTTAAGCTTCAACATGCACTACTCTCTGAGTCTCTAGTATACTTTTCTGTCCTCAACATTTTAAGACAGATACACATATATAGGCTGTGTTGTCTGTCTCTGCAGACAAAAATACACTTGTATATCTGTGTATATCATTGATTCTCCTACTCTGGAAAAAAAAATCAGAGTAATTATACATGTTTCCAGATCTGATTACTGAGATCCTAAAATAAAGACAGTTAGTAGAAATGAACATAGCATCTACATATTGACTACTAATCTTAAAGAAAAGGTATTTAGTTCTTAGGAAAAATGGCTGATTCCAGGAATGATCCTGGAAAATCTTGTAATTTCGGAAAATAAAAGTGCTCTAAAGAGAGATGGAGGGTGATATGTTTAAATGAAACACACCCATTTAAATTATTTACCATGGTCAGATTTGGTATGATTTAAGCAACAATTCAATGTGATCTAATATGTAAACATGCATAAATCAATACTGGTATGAATACAACAGCGAAATGAGACATTTATTCCATAAATGTAGAGTTCCAAGGAAACAATGTAGAAAGTGATAGAAATATGACAGAGTTGACATGACAATAATTTTTGCAGGTAAATGTTGTCCTCGGTTTCTAAAAATATTAGGAAAGATTAAATGAGACATTTAAGTTGTCTCAAAATGAAGTTAGAAGACAGCATAGCAAGTAAGGAGCTTGTCTTGCATGTGCCAGATCTGGATTGATCCCCAGCAGCCAATATATTCCTCCAAGAACTTACAACATACCTAAGCACAAAGTCAGGAATAAGTCCTGAGAACTAACACATATGGCAAAACAAAACAGCACAATAGCAACAATATTTTTTTTAATCTGATTTTTCTCTGCCTGGACTAAAGCATCCAATGGTACTCAGGACTAAGCTTCAGCCCTGAACAACTATGTACTTTTGGTGCTGAACCTTAGATTGTCAACCTTTGTCATTGAAGATTGGGGTGTTGATTTCACAAGTAGAGCTTATGTATTAGATGTGTGAGGCCATCAATTTGATGCCAAAGCACCACGACCCCTTCTATTCAGCCTTGCTGGGTAAGTCATACATGGAAAAACTAATAATGATTTATGTAGACATCAAATGTTTCCAATAGTTCTCTGAACGAGTAAAACATTATTTCTTTGACTTTTTGACAATAATTAATATAATGTTAATTATGAAATATTTGGTTTTTATAAGTATTTCCATTAGTTTTTAAATAGACACATTTTTGTGTTTGACTAAGAACTAAAATAATATAGAAATTTAGAAAAGCACTATTACAAAAAATTTTCTCTTGAAAGCTACAGTTATTATTTATATGCTGATAAAAACATAGATTTGATGAAACTTTATATTATGAATATGTTATGGTTTAAAATTAGCTTGAAAGAACTGGTCTATACTTGAGTGTAGATATTTTGTTATTATTTTTTGCTATTATTTATCTTATAGCTTTCATATTTATATCATATCATGTATTTCCTGTGCACAATCTTAGATGTACACAAAAGTATTTTTAGTTTCTCTTTTATGATGAATAAAAAATAATGTGCTTTTATTTTGAATTCTAATTGTTTTAGCTCAAAGCTGTTAACTGTTGTATATTATCTTTTACTTTGAATGAGCCTACCAATTTTCCAGTTGATATAAATTTTTGCCATTATTGTGAATTGAGTCAACCATCACCCACCAATCATCAAAACTGAAAACTTCATTACCTGAATAGGAGGAATGCAGGAGGGGGTAAGATCCTCAGGATGCTTAAGTAAGAAGGGCTCAGAATTACACTTGTTTTCCCAATCTAAAGAATATGCAAGAGCCAACATCTTTCTTATTCTAGGTTACTGGTAGGTGTGCTGAAATCTTTTATTTTCTCAAAACTTTTCCTATATGTTATACAATTATTTAGTAATTTTATGTGATATATCTGAGATTCTTCATTTGAATTCATCACACAAATGCTACTGAAAGCACATTATTTGGGTATAAATATGATGAATCATTGAGTAAACTTGAATATCATCCCCTCTTTTCTAAATAAACTTGATGTCCAATAATGATTTTAGTTGATGAAAGTCAAGAACCAGTTCAATGTCTCCACATTAAATATAAATGTTTAAAGAAAATATTTCAAATATTTCTATTTTATAACATTTCTAAGCTGAACTGAGGAAAACCCATGGCATTATAGGTTTAGAACCATATAGATTATTGGAAAATTTAATACAAAACAATTTTATTCAAAGGATTACAAATATATGGTGACAATATTTTCATTGATTTAATAAATATGCTCTAAATGATCTAGGATATTAGTAAAATTTTATCTAAGGTGACACCATAACCCAGTACTGCTAGTTTCAATGTCTGCATCCAAATTTAGCCATCAATGATTTCTAGCTAGTTTTAAAGTAATTATAAGACTTAGTTCTTTTTGAGAAATATATATCGTTAGATTTAAGCAATCATCTTAGAGAAAGGCCTTCATATAATTAAATGTTGAAGTCCAAATAAAAATGTATCTTTCAAAAAATCATTGGAAGATTTTATAGAACATTTTTTCCAGAAATAGAAAAAGGGATTTTTTTTATTAAACCTACTGAGACAGATTATAACTAGAAAGATTAGATAAATTCTATAAAATAACTAACAAAATTCAATATGACCTCCCTTTTCTTTTTTTGCGGGGGGAGGGGTGGGTCACATCTGCAGCACTCAGGAGTTACTCCTGGCTCTACGCTAAGAAATCACTCCTGGCAGGAACGGGGGACCATATGGGATGCTGGGATTCGAACCACCGTCCTTCTGCATTCAAGGCAAACACCATACCATGCTATCTCTCCAGCCCCCTCCCTTTTCAATTAATCTTTAAATCATGTATATGCACAAAAAACAATAAACTAGATCATAGCATCAATGAACTATTTAAAAATTCAAGGATTATGTTCTATTTACACGTGATGGCAATTTATATTAGTAATAGGCACTGCCAAAGGGTGCACTTAATCACAATTTAGTAATCTGAGAAGTTTCTAGTAAGTACATAAGTCACTGGTGAAGGGGGGTGTACTTTTTATGACTGAAACCCAAATACAAACAAGTTTGTAATAATGGTGTTTACATCAGGGTTCTCAAAATCGCTGCCGTTTGCGGCCCTCTGTAAAACATTTTGTGGTCCGCGGTCGGCCTTCAAATATCGCAGTATTCTTGATTATTCGCTTACTGAAAAATCACAATAAAAATTGTATAAGTAAGAAAAAATCGTATTAAACATTTGCATACCTCGAGCAGTTCCATTCAGGGTATGCAATGTTTATTGTGGGTTTTTTTGCATTTGTTTTCTTACTAATGCGATTTTTTATTGCGAATATTTGGTAAGCAAATAATCGTGAATAATTTGCACCTAGCCCAGACATCATTTTGGCTGCTCCTGCCCACTGTCGCTTGCATTATCAGAGGCCTAAGGAAGAGAAGGGAGAAAAGTTTATTAGAGAATTAGATTTTGTCATACCTTCATCATGATTTCATCAAAGCCTGCAGTGAAGAGAAAGATTGATGACGAGCACAGACAATTTCAGGAAAAGTGGGAGACGCAATATTTCTTTTTTTGAGCACAGGGGCATTCCCACATGTCTTATTTGCTCAGAGAAAGTTGCAGTGCACAAGAAATGCAACTTGAAACGCCATTATTCAACTAAACATGCTGAGGCATGTGCAAAATATTAAGAAAATGAGAGCGCCAAGAGGTTGCCAGTCTTAAAGCATGTCTAATGAGGCAACAAGATTTCTTCAAGAAAGCAACTAAAGAGAATGTTGCATCAGTTGAAGCTAGTTACATGGTTAGTGAGATGATTGCTAAGGCAGGGAAACCATTCACAGAAGGAGAGTTTGTTAAAAAATGCATGTTACAGGCTGCAAGTATTATCTGTCTGGAAAAGAAAGGTCAGTTTACCAAAATCAGCCTTTCTGCCAACACTGAGGCAAAGCGTGTTTCTGACATGTCAAGTGACATTTATTATCAACTGTGTGAGAAAGCCAAATGTTTTGATGCATACTCAGTTGCTCTTGACGAGGGCACAGATATAACAGACACTGCACAGCACACAATTTATGTCCGTGGTGTTGACTGCAATTTTGAATTGTCAAAGGAGCTGCTCACAATAATTCCAATGCATGGCCAGACCACGGCTAATGAGATATTTCGGCACCTGTGTGATGCCATTGAGAATGCAGGTTGCCATGGAAGATGTTTGTTGGAATAATAATCAATGGAGTACCTTCAATTACAGGGAGGAAAAATGGACTGGTGACACTTGTTCAAAAAAAAACTTAAATAGGAGGATGTAGAGAAGGCCAATGGTTTTCACTGCATTATCCATCAGCAGGCCCTTTGCAGTAAATGCCTGCCTAGTGACAATGTGATGTCTGTTGTTGTGAAATGCATCAACCAAATCAGATCCAGGGGCTTAAAGCACAGGAGGTTTCGTGCTGTTTTAGAGGAAATGGAGTCAGGATATGGAGATGTGCTCTATTTCACTGAGGTAAGTTGGCTCAGCAGGGGAAATGTCCTGAAAAGACTTTTTGAGTTGAGAGAAGTGAAAGCCTTCATGGAGAAGGATGGGAATGCTGTTTCTGAGTTGAGTGATCACAAATGGCTTTGTTGACATCACACATAAGCTGAATGTACTAAACAAGATGTTACAAGGCCCAGGGCAGCTTATCAATGCTGCCTATGACAACGTGAGAGCATTCTCCACAAAACTTGTGTTATGGAAATCCCAGCTCTCTCAGACAAACCTTTGCCATTTCCCAGCATACAAGGAACTTGTGGATGCAGGCTTACCATTCAGTAGTGAGAAATATATTGATGCTATTTTTAAGCTAGAAAAGGAATTTGATCACAGATTTGCAGACTTCAAAAAGCACAGAGCCACTTCACAAATTTTGTGAACCCCTTTTCCTTTGATGTGCAAGATGCCCCTCCTGTGCTTCAAATGGAGCTCAATGACCTGCAATGCAACTCTGATCTTAAAGCCAAGTTCAGGGAAATTAGTGGAAAAGCAGACATGCATGGGCAATTTTTGAGAGAATTGCCCACCAGCTTCCATAAGCTTTCCCAAATGTTCAAGCGCACCATGTGCCTTTTTGGGAGCACATATTTGTGTGAAAAGTTATTCTCCACATTGAACTTCAATAAGTCAAAGTACAGGTCTAGACTTAATGATGATCATCTTCAAGTCATACTGAGGATCTCAACTGCTTCCTCTCTAAAGCCAAATGTGGTTTATATTTATGGGAAGAAATGCTGGCAAGTCTCTGGCAGCACAGAATAGGCAAAAGATACCATGTTCAGAAGAAATGTTCATGATCTTCACTCAATGTTCTATTCATGTTCAGTAGAAATAATTAAAACTGTTAATAATGACGTTTGAGGACTTTTATTTTTTGTGAAATCCCTTATGCGGCCCTGCCTCATCCGACTTTGCCTCCTGCGGCCCCCAGGTAAATTAAGTTTGAGAACCCTGGTTTACATAAAGATATTATTAAAAAATAAAAGTAAGAAAATCTTGAGAGACCAAAAAATGTTAGAATAATGGAATTGAATCATTGAAAATGTCTTTAGTGTTTTATCATGAAGGGTTATGCCTATATTTTTCTCAAAATGTTTTAGGGATTCAGCTCTGACAGTAACATATTTATCTATTTGAAATGACTCAGCATGGTGCAAAAGAAAAAGAAAAGAAAAAAAAAGGTGTCTGTGGCTGTACTTTTCAGGTAACAGACAGACCAGTTTTTTCAACACCATTTGCCAAAGATGTTTTCCTTGCTCCACTTCATACTCTGTTCTCTCTTGTCTAGGATTACATGACAATCAACTCGAGGATCTATCTCTGAAAAACTCAATGCTGTTCTGTTGTCTTTATTTTCTTGATTACTTAAAGCTTTAGAGTGTAACTTAAAGTTGGATGAAGAAAAACATTCCACCTTCCTTTCCCTAGGATAGTTTAACTCCAGATAATTTTTTTTCTATACCAAACACTGAGGTTAGTTTCAACAAATACAGTAAATCATTGTTCTACTTTTTTCCTGTGTAATAGGTTTTCTTTTTTTCTTGAGACATGTTTTTTTCCTTCCCTACTTATTCATATTTCACCTTATCCTCTAATCCCTATTCAATTATCTATTTGAATCGTTCCAATACAACTTATGCATAGGGCAGCCCTTTGCAGCAAAGAAGTAGAGAATTGGACAATTTGGTACCTGATGTGAAGATGGACTGATATATGCCTGAAAATATCATTAACGGTATTGTAAATCATGATTCCTAAATACAAATGGAGAAAATAAGAAGCATCTAAAAGCTATCTATTATTCTTAGATGATTTTATGTTAAACAGAAAATATTTCAACCAAAATTAATAGTGTAAATATGATCCCAACAATACATTCTATATGTGTTAGAGAGAAATAGGAAGCTATCTGGGAAAATTTCAAAACTGTCACTCTACTCTCCATTTACTTTTGAATATTATAAAAGTTTTTATTGGAAAAACCAAATTGGTGGAATGACAAATTAAAGTCACTTGTTATTTAAAACAGTACTCAAAATAGGAACTAATGTGGTTTATCATAATAGTTTCAAAAGACATAATTTGCAATGTCCAGTATATGCATGCTCTTATAATTCAGTACTACTTCTATGAAATATTTATTATAAAATACATATAAGCTTTTAAAGTAAGAGATGTTTATTATAGTTAGAGGCATTCCTACTAAGTCTACATGATAGGTTCAATAGCATACACACAAAACAGTTCTTTATTTCTTCTTTATATAGAAAAATATTTTTATTTTTTTCTTTATATTTTAAGAAGGGAAGGCAATGAAAGAAAAAATATATCTGATATAAATTCAACAAATAATTTGGAAATAGTGTTAAATTTCATACCATAGAAAAGGCTTTGAATTAATCAGGGTCACTCACTAATCTTGTGAACCTGAACAAAAACATCTAAATGATTTTCTTTCTCAGTTAACTTATTCATAACATGAGTTTAACTACTCATTCTGATTGTTGCAATATAAAAACATTAAGATGATGAAAATTAAAGTACTTGTTTATATTTATCAAAGTTGAATTTGATCCTAAATATGTCTTTCAAAATGTATAAATAGTATACAGTATTTACAGTACAAATATGTCAAACTGTTATTGTTTGAATAAACATACACATATAAATTCTATTATTACAATTCTGACTATATTCCTATTTAAAAGTAGATTCTATGGGACTCAAAATGTTAAGTATGTATTATACACATAATATATTATATCCTTGACAAAAATATTTCTGTATATTATATCCTTGACAAAAATATTTCTGGAAAAATATAAATTATGAATTATCCATTTGAATTTTCTTGAAGTGCACTAAGAAGTTCTAAAAGTTAGGATTGGCTTCTTTGGTATAATAAATAAATTGCTTCTTTGGGGAAGCTACATAATTTCTGTACATTTTGGTGTCCTTTTCTGGAAACTAAGATTGCATTACAACTAAACTCTCAAGTTCAGGATATTTATGTCCATCTTACTAGAGATCTTGCAATTTCAGTGACGGAAACCTTAAACATGCGTACACATATATCATTGAACAACAAAGAAAATTAGCTATGAAATTAGTCATGCAAATTAAGTTCTCAGAGGGAACAAATTAATGTCATAAAATGAACATTTTATGTTCATAAAGGCACTTTCCTTTATCATATAATAATTAAGAATTTTTGAGCATGTCATATAATTTTAAAAGCTTGAAAAAATGTTCTCAAAATATCTCATTTAATCCTTATGATAACTCTACAAAGTAAATACTATTATTTTCATTTTAGAGTTGAGAAAATTGAAGTATAAGGTTAATAATGGTTTCTCATGATTATTCAAGGTTTAATGCTTCTGACTTGTCTCTGACAGTCACATTCTTAACCACCATGATAAGCAACCTTGTCACCAGAACCATCAATAATTCTTAATTTATTTGGTCTGTCAGATAGCTGCATGGAATTTACTTTTTATTAGTTTATATATAAGGAGCCCATAAAATTATTCTGTCAACCATGTTAAAGGTTGTCTTTCAGGTACTTCGAGCAAAATACATTATTTTGTTTTACTATCAAGTGTAGACTATAAGTTTAACCACAAGTTTTAATTCCTATTTTACTCCCACTTGCTCTTTCCCTCACTGTACCACACTCTTCTCACAGAGGAGAAAAACATGCTTAAGGGATTCAAGAAACAGAAAGATCTGAAGTTACTCATTTTTGTTAAAAATGTTGAAACGCTTACTAGAGGGCATTTTTTTTTTTATCAGTTGTAGCATTGTAATGTGTTATACAATTCCTGGGGAAATAGTCCACAGCCCTTTGCTAGTAACAAGTTCTGTAAACATAAATTCAAGTCCAGGTTAAGTCGTTATGCTTTTAAAAGATTTTATATCTGCAAGGGTCTGCTCAGTGTCACCGGGTTTCCACAGCAATAGAAAATGCAACATTCCTTCCCAGAGAACTTGCGTAGGGCATATTGGAGCAGATTTATGTCATCGACCCCCACACGGTATTAATCATTCCCTGAGGTCATTTTTAGCTATCAAAGTAAGTACATTTGGAGAAAAAAAAATTAAAGCCTTCAAAATTCCCCTCAAACCAGGTCCTGTGGCGGAAAAACAAAAGCTGAAAATTTACAAAACAAATTTATTGGCAGGGAAACTATAAAGATTGAGATTGAGATAGAGGGATTGCCATTCATTAGTGCACTAAAAAAATGACTATATTATGAAAAGTAGGGCATGCTTGGAGCAAAAGAATCTGATTTATCAGTCTGGCTACAAGTTAATAAAGAACAATATTGAAATGTTTTCACAAACTGTGCGTAATACTGACAAATACTTTAGAGATGATTAGACTGACTGGTGGGTCTTTCTGTCAAATGCCAGAAAAAAGTAGTATGCTTTATCATTAGACACTGAGCTAGGTTCTAAAATAACTTTGTATTTTTATCCAAATTTTATTTTTATGTCAGTTCAATATTTATTTGTCATACATGTCATGGGTGGTTACAATCTTATTAGATATCTGTAGCAGAACTGTGGAGTATGAATACTCACAGAAGTATTTCATAAACAATAGTATTAGAATTTGGCACTCAAGAATGGCCTATTCAAGGGGAAGTTCACAGGCCTATTCTAGACCTGGTTTTGGGATGTTAACTTAATAAACAGCGATAGATATTCAAATGCCAACAAACTATAAAGTGCATGAGTCTGTGGAAATGAACTCAAAAGAACCAAATTGTTCAAATGAAAGACATTTTACTATATGCCCAAACACTCTCCCATCACTTTCTTTTCTACTACCGAGAGATATTTTGTAGTTTGAGACTTTTTTATGCACAGTACATTACTATGCTATCACCTACATGAGAGACCGCTAGCATCTCTCACGAAGCTATGTATTTAGAGTAGTATTCCTTTCTTTTTTAAATATAATTTTTATTGAGACAAATATGAATTACAATTTTCAGAGTTATATTTATGATTCATAATGACAGTGAATTAGGGCAATTCCCAACATCCGCGTTAAGCTCTTGCTGCCACTGTTCCCAGCATGCACCAAATAACCCCAACTAGGCCCCTAGAATTATAATTAAACAGGTCCATTTTGTGTATAGCTTGTTGTACTTTGGGTCTCTTGATTCTATTGTCATTGACTTTGGGTTGGGTATTTAGATCTGATCATTTATTTTTATTTCCACTCAATGCTCCTGAGACTGCTTTACCTTTGGTACCATCTACCTTTTCCCCTCAATTTATAGGAAGGTATAGAATTATGAGGCAGAGCAAGATAATTCATGATCTATGGTTCTGTTTAAAAAAAAAAGCAGTGGGAGTCACTGTCTAGAAGCTATAAATATAAATTTAAAAGAACAAAAAAGAGAGAAAGAAAGAAAGAAAGAAAGAAAGAAAGAAAGAAAGAAAGAAAGAAAGGAAGGAAGGAAGGAAGGAAGGAAGGAAGGAAGGAAGGAAGGAAGGAAGGAAGGAAGGAAGGAAGGAAGGAAGGAAGGAGGGAGGGAGGGAGGGAGGGAGGGAGGGAGGAAGGAAGGAAGGAAGGAAGGAAGAAGGAAGGAAGGAAGGAAGGAAGGAAGGAAGGAAGGAAGGAAGGAAGGAAGGAGGAAGGAAGGAAGGAAGGAAGGAGGAAGGAAGGAAGGAAGGAAGGAAGGAAGGAAGGAAGGAAGGAGGAAGGAAGGAAGGAAGGAAGGAAGGAAGGAAGGAAGGAAGGAAGGAAGGAAGGAAGGAAGGAGGGAGGGAGGGAGGGAGGAAGGAAGGAAGGAAGGAAGGAAGGAGGAAGGAAGGAAGGAAGGAAGGAAGGAAGGAAGGAAGGAAGGAAGGAAGGAAGAAGAAAGAAAGAAAGAAAGAAAGAAGAAATAAAGAAAGAAGAAAGAAACAAACAAAGAAAGAAAGAAAGAAAGAGAAAGAAAGAAAGGAAATAAAGAATAAGAATGAAAGAAGAAAGAAAGAAAAAGAAAGAAAAAGAAAGAAGGAAGGAAAAAAGAAAGAAAGAAAGAAGGAAGGAAGGAAGGAAGGAAGGAGAGGAAGGAAGGAAGGAAGGAAGGAGGAAGGAAGGAAGGAGGAAGGAAGGAAGGAAGGAAGGAAGGAAGGAAGGAGGAAGGAAGGAAGGAAGGAAGGAAGGAAGGAAGGAAGGAGGAAGGAAGGAAGGAAGGAAGGAAGGAAGGAGGAAGGAAGGAAGGAAGGAAGGAAGGAGGAAGGAAGGAAGGAAGGAAGGAAGGAAGGAGAAGGAAGGAAGGAAGGAAGGAAGGAAGGAAGGAAGAAAGAAAGAAAGAAAGAAAGAAAGAAAGAAAGAAAGAAAGAAAGAAAGAAAGAAAGAAAGAAAGAAAGAAAGAAAAAGAAAGAAGGAAGAAAGAAGGAAGGAAGGAAGGAAGGAAGGAAGGAAGGAAGGAAGGAAGGAAGGAAGGAAGGAAGGAAGGAAGGAAGGAAGGAAGGAAGGAAGGAAGGAAGGAAGAAGTGCTTATGTTGCAAGATTTTTATTTTGTTTTGTTTTTTTTGTATGGACACAGTAAGTATTGGGGAAATTACAAAGGAAATTCCCTTGGTCTAAGAGAAACAGAGTGTCTCCACCGATGAAGCATACTCTCATGAGACCACATACAGGTTCCTGAAAATGTTCCTTGTTGAACCCCAAGGTCTATCTTTATGGTGACAGGAAATGTTCTGCTCAGTTCTGGTTGTCAAAGTCAGTACTCTATAATTGGAAATGTTGGTTTTCGCATAGATCCTAAGATGAAGTCTAGGATAGAGTCTTTCTTTATGGTTCCAGATGTTCTGCTTAGTCATAGTTGTTGTAGTCAGTCTTCTGTATTTAGTAATCCTGGTTTTTGCAGAGATCAAAGAACGAAGTGTCTTTAGATTTTATCTCACCATTAGGTGATGAGGTAGGGCAACCACAGGGGGAGTCCCTAATAGCATTCGGGCATCAACTTGCTCAGAGTAGGTTCATAGGACATCCTGTTGACATGGAGTAGTATTTCTACATTTATACAGTGTGTTTAAAATGGAAAATGCATTTCAACTATATATATATACATATATATACATATATATACATAGATAGATAGATAGATGATAGATAGATAGATAGATAGATAGATAGATAGATAGATAGATAGATAGATAGATAGATAGATAGATAGATAGATAGGGTTTTGGGTCACACCCGGCAGTGCTCAGGGGTTACTCCTGACTGTCTGCTCAGAAATAGCACTGCCAGGCACTGGGGACTATATGGGGCACCGGGATTCGAACCAACCACCTTTCGTCCTGGATTGGCTGCTTGCAAGGCAAACGCTGCTGTGCTATCTCTCCAGGCCCCATTTAAACTATTTTTAATCAATTGCATTCATAGCATTTCTCTTTATCCAATAGTAGGAGGTTGAATTAAGTCCTTCTGTAATTTGTTTTTTTTTTGGGGGGGGGGTACACCGTGGTGCTCACGAGTATCTCGTGACTTTGTGTTCAGAAATCACTCCTGGCAGGCTCTGGAGAGGACAATATGGCTGCAGAAGATCAAACCCAGGTCAGCGGCATGCAAGGCAAATGCCCAATATGCTGCGCTATCTTTCTGGCCCCTCCTCTGTAATTTTAAAACTCTAAAAGGGTAGATTATTACATCTACCTTGAAATGCACATGGTCTAAAGCCTTTTCCTACTTCACTAGTATATCAGAGAGATTTAAGTGTACCTGATTTTACTTGCTTTGGGCTACATCAGCAGTACTGAGGTGCTGTTATTTTTGGCTCTGTGATCAGGAATCACTCCTGGCAGTGCTAAGAGTGTCATATAAGGTGCAGATCATTGAACCTAGGTCACATGCATACAAAGCAAGCACCCTACCCACTGTACTACCTCTCCAAAGCCTTACAGTATAACTTTTTGAGGCCTTCCTAAAACATAAGTATAACTCAGTGCTTCTCAAATAGTGGAGCGTGCTCCCCTGGGGGTCCTCAAGGCTTCGTAAAGGGGGGGTGCGTTTGACCTCGACAAACACTGTCATAACAAGCTAAGCCCCGTGTTTATGTCTCTGTATGTCTCTGGAGCTGAGAGTTGTTGTGTCCAGCTACACACCCCACTTTGAAAAGCTATGCATTGCGAAACGTGTTCATTGTAGCCATTAATCCAGACATCACCTCTGATTAAAAAATCCGATTAAAATCTGATTAAATTTATTTTATTTTAAAATCTGATTAAAATTATTTTATATATTTTTGTTTTTCAGGTTAAAGTTTTTTAAATAAAGATACTATTTACAGTCTCTCAGGGGGGACACAAAAATGTTTTCTTCTTTCTAGGGGGGCATGACAGAAAGTAATTGAGAAGCACTGTTATAACAACATGCTTTTAAAATTTCAGGTCTAAAGGAACAGCAAGTTACTTCTTTGTTTTCATATTTTGTATTTTAGGACATACCTACTGCTTTGGTGCTCAGGTGTACTGGGTGACCCTAGCCATGTTTAGGGAATCCATGTACTACAGAAAGTAGGGTTTTTTGTTTTTGGAGGAGTGCAAAACGATTGCACTAAACCTGGCAGCGCTCAGCGATTAATCCTAGTAGAGCAAAATGATTCAATTAGGACTAGCTATGTGCAATGCAAGTGACTTAGCCCCTATATTCTGTCTAGCCCCAGTACAATAAATATCTACTAAATATTTTAGGATGAATAAAGACTTTATAAATACTTTTCCAAGGTGGCATATGAGATTAAATGTATTCTATCTAGCAATAAGAAATATTTAACTCTATGAACTTTTATCTGAAATACCCCAGAATCTCACTTCAATGTTTTTTATAATGGAGCATCCTATTTTATCTACTTTCTCTCATTTTATTAAAAGTTAGCATATGACTTAAAGTCAAATATATATACATATATATTATATATATATATATATCTGTGGAAGGAAAATTCTAGACAGAGTTAACTATTTCATACCTATTGCTATAAACTACCCTTCTTATAATTTAGTATATATAAAGTTGCCTAAAGAGAAAAAAACGTAACACTGAAAATTTTATATGCTGTGATGGCCTCCAACCCATAAAATAAAGAGAAATTGATCCCATTTCTTACTCTTTCCTCAATTTCCTTTTAGACTTAATTTTGCTTTGATGAAAATGCTATGCAAATGACTAGGTGACCATCTCACCCTACCTTAAATGTTTCTTACAACTACCATTCTATAAAAATAAAAGGAAATATTTGGGGTTAATAAACAGCACACTCGGAAAATATCTATTGTCTTAGGTTTAGCCTCCGTCTACTGTAAACCAAAGTTCTGTATCTTTCCTAAATTCATTTGTTAAATCGCTGATATTTAAACTAAGGTGTGCACCTGTGCGGATCTCAGGAGTGACTGAATAGTGAGGGCACAGATCTCATGTATTGTGTGACTAGTGTTCTTATAAAAGACATCTTATAAACTTGTCTTAGCCCCCTCACTCCGTAAAGTTGCCATGAAAAATGCATGACTCTCATCACACACTAGATCTCAGTGAGAATATATTCCTCTTGTTTATAAGTCACCTAGTCTATAGCACTCAGTTCTATAAGCCTATAAGTAGTAGCACACTTTTCCCTGGCCTATCTTATAACATGAAATTTAGAGTAATAGCTCTAGTTAGTTTTTAAAGAGATTGACATATTTTTTCATAAATGTATGTCCAGTGCCATAATTGTGTGCTTGTTTTGTGAGTCTTATGGCAAATAATGCACTTATTTCATATCTAGTATTGTCATACAAATACATTACTTATTTACTAACAATTTCTTTGAAAAGTCTCATTACAAAGTACATATCAATTAATTTTTAAAAGCACATACTAGAACTAGAGGTTTCGGGGCAGTGGGTACAATGCTTTCCTTGCACTCGGACTATTCAGGTTTGATTCCTTCAACTACATATAGTCCTCCAAGCACTGTCAGGATTGATGCTGAAACACAGAGACAGGAGTAGAGCCTGAGTACAGCCATCTGTAACCCATATTCAAAACTATACATAAATAAAAATTAAAAATGCATACAAATTGCAGAAACTTCAAAGTCATCAATCACGGCTTATAGTTATAGAAATAAATCGTTTTATGTATATAAAATGTTGCCAGTGTGCATACATTGAAATGCTATTACACTTATTCATAAATGTTATAATACATTTATTTAAACTACACTAATACTTTATTTTTCTGGGTGGCCAGTCATATAAAAATGTAGAGAACATAGTTCTAAGATGGAAAATCATTGTGCTTTCCCTTGATGCAAACTTGTTCTTGGAACAAGCCTACTTTGAGAGCTATAATAATGCTAAGGTTCATGAACCTCCTCTCTGACTTCTTAAAAACTTATCCAGATTTTTATTTGCCCATCTTTCATAGAATAGAAGTTGGGATGTGGTGTGGTCAGCTTTTCTGAGAGAAGTTGCCAAAATGTTAAGGTTATGTAAACAACGGACTGAGCATAAGAATGAACCATCCTTTCTATGAAAATGTGAGGAAAAGAGACCCGACTTCATTTAAAGGTTTACTCTGAACATTTTCTCTTTTCTATAAGTGATCTGACACTGCTTCTACCACCACACCCAATCCCACAAAGATTTTAATTGGCATGCTGATAATATTGTTTTAAATTTAGTAGGGAAGGCCTCCCACCACTAACTGTTTCTATAGAGTGTTATTGAACTCTTGGGGAATTTTTTCCTCCAAAGCAAGCATGGAATTCCACTCTGAAATATTTATTTCTCTAGGACTCTAAATGGAAGTGTCTGGAATAAAAAAACGAGAAGGAGAGTGAAAGACCAAGAAAGAGGCTCCTGGGAAGTTTGGGATTGTTACTGGAAGAGAAATGAAAAAAAAATTCTGTTCAAATACTTCGTTATTGTGATTTGTTTAGTGAAGTTATGATGACATCAAAAGTAAAGAAAATTAACTCCACCTTAAATTTTGCCATTTAAAATTAAATTAGGCAAGTTTATATTTGTCTAATTTCAAAGGTTATACTATAAAAAACTGGAATTTTGGCACATTTGCAGTTAACTTAGAATATATATTTTCCCACTGCTATTCGTAAAATGTTAACAGAAATCTTCAATAGAATAAATTGATCATTTCCCATCTTTGTAAGTACTTTCAAAAAGTTACCCAATAATAAGAAAGTAAATAACTATTACCTGTTTGTTGTTTCTTAAACAAATACTATTGAGCCTAAAATCCTACTTTTCTCTGGAACTTTCAGGCTGTATCTAGTACTCCAGGGAACAATAAAAAAGAATTCTCATTATTTGGGAGTAAGCCAAGGATTTTTTTTTCTTTTTAGCTAAAGTATTTTTTTTTCAGTAATACTTTAAAATTCTAAAGTGTCCAGAATATGTGGGCAATGTCAGAGTAAGATGCCTCAAGATCTGCCATTTAGATGGGAGACATAGTAACTTCAAGTTCACTAAAGATATCTCATTCAAGATTCTTTTCAATTTCTTGCTAAGGAGTAAAGCTTCACTGTTGGATCATTTTAAAAAAATTATGAACATATTTGGTTCTTATAGCCTTAAAATAAGCTCAAACTATCCATGTCTTTTCCTATGCATACTACAGAGTTATTCACTAGGGAGTGAATATATGTTGGCTAAAATAGTAGATTATTAAATATTAAATAAAATGTTAAATATTATGAAGATGAATTAAATAAAGAGCCAGAGTTAAGATCATGATTCCTTTGCTGCCCTCACTTCTGAAGTCGGTTTTTTCCCCTCTATGTATCCAGGTAACTCCATTCAAGATTAAAAACATCTGCTAGAGGAATTGTCAAATGGTCTTGGAACACTTAGTTCAATTCACAGGAACTCCATCTGGGACTGGTGATACTTAACTTCTTTCATATCTTTAATTGTTTCTAGCACCTCCATAGATCAAAGTTCTCTCCATAATCCTTTCTTTCCATCATGGCATATTTACCCATTTTATATCAAAATATATAATTTTTACCATCTGGTTTCTTAGAGGAATATAAATCTTTATCAAAGCAGATTAAGTAACTGTTTTGTTTCAACTGTGTGACTATATTTCTTTCTCATGTGCAAATTTAAGAAAATCATCCCCTTGTCCATGGTAGACTTTAAATTTAGAAAAACCTAATATTCTTGGGTTTTTCTAACGGTAGAGTATTTTATATGTTTCTTTGTGCTTGAATTTAGACGTTCAAAGAAAATCACTATTTTGCTATCTTTTACCATGCTATAATGATAGATATGTGCATATAAATATCAACTCTTACAACTCATACCACATTTTATAAAACATTGGTTATAATTGTACACTTGAAAATATGTCATATCTCACATATAAAAAAATTAAAAAATGTTTAATCTTGAACAGTTTTTAGTATTGCACTTGGCCAATGACTGGGTTATAGTATGTATGCATTAAATTATAATATTATAATAAAATTTCATTTATATACTATGAATATACATATATGCTAAATGTATATTTATAAAAATGCTATTATATTAAGCTATAAATATAAAGATCCTTTATTGTCAAACTAAAGGTTATAAATCAAGAAGATCACAAAGGCAAAATGTTTTATACACATAATGTTATTCTCATCCATATAATGGGATATATTAATCTAAATGCAAAATTTTATAAAATTCTGCAAAACGTTTTTCTTTCATACAATTTTTATTGCACTGTTTACATTTTCCTATTATAAATATTTGTCTAATATCTCCTAGTATTTATATCTAGTTTTCCTACTAGATATAGTGGTCTTTGTACTATGCTGTTATTGTTTTGGCAGTGACAGGAATCAAACCCAAGACCTCACACATGTAAACCAAGTGTTTTACCTTTGAAGCAAATTTCTGGCCTTTAGATGTATTGTTTTCTTGAAGCACAGAATTATATCTTCAATTCACCCCATTCTTTTGATTATAGTGGGACTTTAATAAGATTTGAGTCATTAACATAGAAGCTATAAATAAATGTTAATAGATATATTTATTCAAAATATATTCATTACTCAAATATGTTTCTTATCAAGTTCCTAGTGGGTATGAAAGATTCACTTAAGAAATCAATTTTCATTAAATATCATCAAAATATTCAGACACATTTTATTAGATCCTCCTATAAAAAGGAGATTTAGGAAATTTTATTAACAGTATTTTCTCAATTTTTAATGATTAAATATTTAATTCTAATATTGATAATATATCAATAATACTTCTCACTATCAAATGGAAAAAGTCTCTTCCACATAGCACACAATAATACACATTTTAAATATTCCTCAACTTTTTTATTATGGCATATGCCATAACTCTAAAGACATAAGCCAATTTTACATCAAAGTTTTGAAGACAGCATTTATTAAAATGTGACATCTGTCCTATATAACTTCCATCAAGAAAATGTTTTAAGAGCATCCCAATTCAAGTTGGAGAAAAAAGAGAAAATATCAAAGCTTAAGTTTATGTAAATACACTGAATTTGTTAAAACCATAGATTGAGAAACTT
The DNA here is from genome assembly GCF_024139225.1 of Suncus etruscus. Classification (NCBI taxonomy): domain Eukaryota; kingdom Metazoa; phylum Chordata; class Mammalia; order Eulipotyphla; family Soricidae; genus Suncus; species Suncus etruscus. The sequence continues at coordinate 12,124,226 of NC_064860.1, forward strand.
TGGAATTATCTACAGTATAAATATATTTTGAAAATAGAAATTTACCTGTAATCTAATTTAATATCTTCAAGTTCTGTCACATTGACTCTTGATGACTCTTGTCACAGCACATACTGAAACAGGATGCAGTAAATATATTTAGATTGATAAAATGAACATGGATGTTGAAGTCATCAATTAATAATACAATTATCTACAACAATCCAAAGTCACTTGAAAATATTTAATATACTGTTTCTTCAATTCATGAATTATCTGTAGCTGAGCAAATGCCCAAGTAAGAATAAAAAGCCTTAATGTGAAATTAAAAAACATTTTTGTTGTGTGTATTTTTATTGTTTGTTTTATTTCTGGGCTATAACTGGTAGTGTGAAGGGCTTATTCAGGTCTCTGTCCTCAAAGAATCATATGTGGTGTTAAGGATTGGAACTGGGTCAGATATGTGCAAAGCAAACTTGCTAGTGCTTGCTATGTCTCCACAAACTTGCTATATCTCCAAACCAAAAAGTATACTTTAACCTAATATTTGATATCCACTAGAAATTATGATGATAGACTATATGTTCAATCCCTCTGACTTGTATTTATAGAAGAATTGGCTGTGAGAACTGAGTCACAATACAGTATTAAGGCCATTGCCTTGCATTCCACAAAGTGCTCACAGTTTGAACACTTTACTCACTTACTGTCTCCTGAACTCTGCCAGGGGTGACTTCTGAGTATAGAGTAAGGAAAAGCCCCTTGGTACTGTTGTTTGTGCCTCTCCCTCAGCCTCAGTTTCTCCAACCAATTTTTAAAATGAAACAATTCACCTCTTTGATTTCTAAAGTTCCTTTATATATCTAAATTGTATGCTAAGTCATAAAACACTTAGGTAACAGTTGATCTCTTCTAATAAAAACACAAACTATTTGGTATCATATCAAACTTCAAACATAAGATGACACTTACTATAGAATCCAACATCTTAAGTTTGTGATGAGATACCTTCCAATTTCTATTCTAGTGATACAAGGGAATGACAAGCAGGAGACTAACTCATTCCTATTGGGCAATAACAAACTCTTATTCCACACCATTGTCTATGGAGATCAAGTAGAAATCCTGGACATTCAATCCCTACCAAAGTATAAAAGAAATGTCTCTTATCTGAATAGTGTTTAGGAATCCTATTAGAAAGTCAGGACTTCTGTACTAATTAAGCCCACTCTGCATATGATGTACCTCTATCCTTGGATCAATAAAATATGATTAAGAAATGGCTACTATTATAAACTGGTAGTCTAGATGTGCTGTTCATCCAATTTCTATCAAAGAGTGAGAGAAGAGAAATAAAACTATAGAACACAAGAAAGTAAGTATGATTTCTCACTAAATACATCTAAACATCAATACATACCATAGAAAAATTTGATCAGCTCAACCTGATCTGTCTGAGATACATGCATTGATGAGTAGAAACGTTTGGACTACAGTAAATGACAGAAGATGAGGGACCAAATGATGAGGAACCCAGAGCACAAGATCTACAGATCTTTATCTGTTCATAGCAGAACTAACTGCTCAGCCAAGATAGAGACTATGGAAGGATTGTCAGTATTTTAGTGATAGGAGAGATTGGGTTTAAATACAAAACTGTTACCAGAAACAAACCTCTGGGACAAGACAAAAATAAAGACTGAGTCCTAGGTCTTCAGGACAAATAGGCTGAGTACCATTCCACCCACTTTCAATTCCATTAATATGTTCAGCAATCTAGCCATGGTCTAGGGAGAGGAAAACTAAAATGCAATATTTTGTTACATAAAAGGGTCAGGAGTAACTGTACAGGTGGAATGCAAAGAAGAGCTCTTCCTTTGGACCATTTCCCTCCCACTTGCCACTGAAAGACTGATGTTTCGTGATTTTATAGCTCTTTGATACCTTATACCTACCCTGCACCCCACTACGGATGTAGAATGAAAGGAACGTAAGCCACAGAACACAGCTGAAAATGAAAGTATTTATCTATTCCAGATGCATATGCAGGAAAACTTAGCAGGAAACTAGTATTAAAAAATAAGATAGGATTCTTCAAAGAAAACAACAGGTCTCCAGAGGAAAGACAAAAACGCACAGAATTGGTGACTGTAACACACCACAAATGAGAAAAAAAAATCATTTAGAAGGTAGTGAAGTTAAAGAGTCCCTATTAACACAATAGCAGAGAAAGTTAAGAAATTTAGAGTCTCAATTTATAGAGAAAAAAGAACCTAATATTTTTAAAAAGAACAACAAACACAAGTTCTTTAACAATGAAGGTAAATATTAAAAAATATTTAAACAAATGCTAGAACACTGAATAAAATTATTCATGAATGAATAATGAAAAGTATAAAAATGAAAAGTATAAATGAAAAGTATAAAAAGTACACTTAATTTAACAGAGAAAGGGATAAGAAAATTTGAAGATAAAATGCCAAAGACTTAATTGAAGAGAGAAACAAGATTCAGAAAAATTTAGAGAAACAGTAGAGTCCATTAATATAGTAAATGATATGATAATGGAAATTCCAGAAGGTAATGGGAAAGAGAAAAGAACAGAGATCATATGCAAAGAAATAATAGCTGAGAAATACCCAAACTTATGAAAATAGCTAGCCATAGAGTGTAGAATGCTTAAATAACACTCAAATTTCTGAATCTGAAAAGACATACACCAATATTCATCATTGTGAATTATAAAATCTCAAAGATCAATAATCTTGAAGGTGTCTAAGGTAAATGGCAATAACATAATAAAAAGGTATTCTATTAGACATCCATAAGACTTCTTAAGCAAAACTCTACAGACTAAGTAAAAGTAGAATGATATGGAATGTTTCTAAAATATACAAATTGTCAGTCAAGAATACTTTAACCTGATAATTTATCATTAAAGTGGATGATTACATAAGGGATTTTAAGAAAAACAGTCTAAGAAAACTTATATTATACAAGTTGCTCTTATATTATATTATACAAGAAATATTTCAAGAAACTAACCTATATAAAAAGAAGAAACAACATAATTGCTCAAGCCAGGTGATAAATAGAAATTCAACAGCAAAAAAAAAAACTAATATGAAATACTAACAAAACTTATGCATGGAGGAAACAAGGCTGAACCAGTATATTTAAATAAAACCAAGTTATTGTCATCACAATTAACTTAAGACTATTTTAGACATAATTAGTTGTGCAATCTTTACAGCACAAGGTAAAACTCTGTAACAGAGATTTTATTTTTTTAAATAAAAAGAAAAACCAGGGAAAACCCGATATAAAGATTATTTAAATAAAATATGAAAATCAGAAAACAGACTAGACTAGCAGTAAACCAATATATCAATAATAACCTTAATAACAAATATGAATTGTTCGAACTTACCATCCCAAAGATGACTGGTTGGATAAAAGTTGAAGGTATGCTATGTATCTGAGTGTGTCACATTACATCTAAAGACAGACTCAGAGAGAAAGCCTGAACAAAGTGATCTCAGCAAATAATTCAGAATAAATGACAACACACTCCTCTTATATAATAATAGAAATTTCCATCCAAAACAAATAATCAGGCAATAATTTAAATCAAATTAAAGTGTCAATTATCAATAGGATATATTAAAAAATACATACTATCAGTATATATTAGTACGCACTACTTAAGATCACACACATATACAAAATTGCTAGCAGAACTCAACAGGTAAACTGACTTAAACACAATAATTGTAGGAGACCTCAGCTAGTACTCAAAGAAACAAATTCTTTTAAAAAAAATTAACAAGAAAATAATGGTAACAAATGAATCAATTGATGGTTTGAGTTTTGCATATATAGAGATACCAGATAATTTTTAAAAGAAACTTCTGTCATCAAATGTATGCTCACTCTTCTAAGTACTCATACAATATTTTTAAGAAAATTTGCTCAGTTTCTGGGATACAAATCAAGTCTTTATAAAGATGTGAAAATTGAAATAATAATAAATATCCTCTCTGAGCATAACTGAATATGACTAGAAAACAATGGCAATAAGAACATGGGAACAATTTCAGACATGCATACAGTAAACAACATGCTTCTGAGTAACTTTTAGGTCAATTAGGAAATCAAAGAAAAATTTAAAATTTACATGGTGAAAATAAAAGAAACTAGCTATTTAATGTAGCAAAAACTACATCACATACATAGGAGAGGATATATAAATATATATTAAAATATCTATAAATTAAATATATAATAAATATATATAAATGAAATGTATGAGAGAAAAAAATCACTAAAATTGATACTACATGAATAAAATTACATTGATGTGGTTGTAAATAATCTAATGTTACATCTGAAAAAATGTTAAATGTATGAACAAACAGAACCAAAAGTAAATCAAAGCAAGAAAACATAATTAGAACAGAGGTGAATTCGATATAAAGATCAAATGGGGACAAGAGTGATAGTACCCCAGCTTGAGTGTTGTCTTTGCCCAGGACCTGGTCCAGAATCAAATCCCAGCATTCCATATGGTTCCTTAAGCACTACCAGGGGATTTTTAATATAGCTAGGAGTCCCCTCTGAACACTTGGTGTGGTGTTCCCCATAAAAAAAAATCAAATTAACTACGTGTCGGTTATTTAAAATAAGTAATAAGTGGCCAGAGCAGAGGTGCACAGTGGTAAGGCATCTGCCTTGCCAGTGCTAGCCTAGGATGGACCGCAGTTTGAACCCCCTGCATTCCATATGACCCCCCAAGTCAGGAGCGATTTCTAAATGCATAGCCAGGAGTAACCCCTGAGTGTCACTGGGTTTGGTCCAAAAACAAATAAATAATTACATAAATAAATAAATAAAATTGATTAGATCTTTCTTTGGTAGACTCACTGGAAAAAAAAGAAGAAAATACTGAATTAAAGATAAAAAGTGATGGAGCCAGAGCTATGGTGCAGTGGTAGGGCATTTGCCCTTACACGTGGTTGAGCCAGTACAAACCACAGTTTGATCCCCTGGTGTCCCATATGCTTCCTCAAGCCAGGAGCAATTTCTGAGCACATAGCCAGGAGTAACCTCTGAGCATCACTGGACGTGCCCAAAAATTAAAAGAAAAAAAAAAGATACAAAGTGAAAGAGCTGCTACTGATATTATGGAAATGCAGAGTATTATTATACTGCTTTCTTCTTTGTGCAAACATCTTTGAACAACCTAGAATAAATCAAAACAAAATTTAGAATTGTACATATTTCCATGACTGAACAATCACAAGTATAAAATCAAATCAATTATTAACTCACCCTAAATAAAAAAAAATGTCCAGGACCAATAAATTGCAAATCCTCAAAACTAAGAATTAAACCCATCATGATAAAATTATTCCAAGCCACAGATCAATCTCTATGATGAGCATATAAGGAAACATTTTCAACAGAATTTTTTTTTTTTTTTGGTTTTTGTGCCACACCCGGCCATGCTCAGGGGTTATTCCTGGCTGTCTGCTCAGAAATAGCTCCTGGCAGGCACGGGGGACCATATGGGACACCGGGATTCGAACCAACCACCTTTGGTCCTGGATCGGCTGCTTGCAAGGCAAACGCCGCTGTGCTATCTCTCCGGGCCCTTCAACAGAATTTTGTAGTTTGCATCCAAGAACACACTAACACACAGTTATCAGAACTAAGTGGAGTCATCCCAGAGGTGGAAAGAATAGAAGGAACATACCTTAGCATAATTAACATCAAATATGTCAAATCCACAGCTAATATCTTATTGAACAGTGAAAAATATAAAATTATCAAATGACCTGGAGAAGTGGTCCTCAAATTATGGCCCGCGGGCCACATATTGTATTTGTATCTGTTTTGTTTCTTCATTGCAAAATAAGATATATGCAGCGTGCATAAGAATTCGTTCATAAGTTTTGTTTTTACTATAGTCAGACCCTCCAATAGTCTGAGGGACAGTGAACTGGCCCCCTGCTTAAAAAGTTTGAGGACCCCTGACTGGTCCTGGAGTATGACAAAGACATTCAGTCTCATACTACTTTCAACATAACTTTTAGAAAATTTAGCAAAAATATTACAAGAATAAAATAAAAATGGAATCTAAATGAGAAAAGACATTTAAGCATATCTCTTTATAACAAGATTACATATACAAGATACCAGTAAAATTCCATTGTACAGCAACAAAAATGATTAGTTTTACAAGATAGAAAGTTTTAAGACAAATATACAGAAACCTGTTATCATTTTATATTCAGTCTATGAGATCAAAGAAGAGAAGTTTGGGCCGGGCAGTGGCGCTAGAGGTAAGGTGCCTGCCTTGCCTGCGCCAGCCTTGGACGAACCGCGGTTCGATCCCCAGGCGTCCCATATGGTCCCCCAAGCCAGGAGCAACTTCTGAGTGCATAGCCAGGAGTAACCCCTGAGCGTTACCGGGTGTGGCCCAAAAACAAACAAACAAAAATGTTGCTTTAAGGGCCCGGAGAGATAGCACAGCGGCGTTTGCCTTGCAAGCAGCCGATCCAGGACCAAAGGTGGTTGGTTCGAATCCCGGTGTCCCATATGGTCCCCCGTGCCTGCCAGGAGCTACTTCTGAGCAGACAGCCAGAAGTAACCCCTGAGCATCGCCGGGTGTGGCCCAAAAACCAAAAAAAAAAAAAAAAAAAAAAAAAGAAGAGAAGTTTGATCACAACCTCGTTGACAATTGTGTAGAAAAGATAATAAAAAGGCTAAAAAGTAGTACAGCAGGTAGGGTATTTGCCTTACAGATTGCTGGCACAGGTTCAATCTACTGAATCCGTCTAGTCCCCTGAAGACTGCAAGGAGTTATTCTTGAGCACAGAGGTTGAAATAAGCCTGAGAACTGCTAACCATGGCTTGAAAAATTAAAATAAATATAAATGGGAGCAAACCTAACAAAACATGGGGAAATCTATGTACCCCAAACTATAAGGCTTTACTAAAGAAAAGAGAAAAAGATCCACACAAAAGGGTTGAAGAGATAGTATAGTGGCTTGGGCACTTGCCTTATCTGTACTCAACCCAGATTTGATCCCCAAAATTCCTTATGCCCCCCCTTGTACCACCAGTAGTAATATACTGATTGCAGAATCAGAATTAATTCTGAATATGATGCCAGAACCATGTGTGTCACTTCCCAATGATTCACATTAAAAAATGAAAGACAACCAATGTGCAAAGATAGGAATAATATTGGTAAATAAATATTATTCTAAATACAGTGAAAATATTAAATTTTATCTTACCTAAAGCAATCCAACACTCAGATCAAAGTACATTACAAAACAATAATAATCACATAATAATTAAAGCAGCATGTTGTCAAAGCAAAAAGAGGCAGACTAGGACCGGAAAGATAGCACAGCGGTAGGGCATTTGTCATGCATGCAGCCAATTCAGGACAGACAGGTGGTTCAAATTCCAGCATTCCTTATGATCCCTGAGCCTTCCACGTGTGATTTCTGAGTGCAGAGCAGGGAATAACCTCTGAGCACTGCTGGGTGTGATGCAAAAAAACAAAAAGAAAGAGAGACAGAATCAGAATAATGTATAAAAAATCCTACTCATTTAGACACTTAACCTATGATAAAAAAAAAAAAGCTAAGATCATACAAGAGAAAGAAAATTTTCCATCAAATTGTTACAGTGAAAATGGATGATTAGGAAATATTTTTTATCTTGTTATTTAATCCCATAACAAAAATTAACTCAAAACTAATTAAGGATTTGGATTTAGGCCTCAAAGTATAAAACACAGGTGTAAGAGCTAAGAATAAGCTAGGGTTAAGTTAGGTATAATAGGTGTGATATATTAGGACTAACGTGCTTTTGACTTCTATTTTTGCTTGCTTTCCTTTTAGGCTACAAATATATGGTAAAAAGTCTAGGCCTGAAGAGACAGTTAATTCCTGGAACCAGACCTTAGGGGCAGAACATCAGGTATGCCATGTCAACTCCCCTATCTGACCCTCAAGATAGCCATAAAGAGTATTTCAGCACAAGATATTTTAGAATGTCACTCCTTCCCCCCCATTAGCTCTTGTAACTGTGTTACCAAGGAAACAAGGCCTCCACCCTGCCATATTAGGACTCACTGAGGGCCACCTGGAGGATACAGGCCATATCTTTACAGACCACCAGGATGAAGGCTAGGATGGCTGATGTAAAAGGGAGTTTGGGATAGTTAAGGAATTGTGCCTTTTTCTGTTTGCACTATTGGATGTTTTTGAATTGTAACAGTTGTGTTACAACTGTTGTGTTACCAATAAAATGTTTAAAATTTGAAACCTTATTATCCTATGAATTTCTATAAAGGCCCTGAGTTTCTAAGTCTCGGGGTTCCGCTAGCGAGCCTGCTGCAACAGGAGATGGTGGACCCCAGAGCTTTGGATCAATAAAATTCTCTTTGCTGATTGCATTCTCTGAAGGTTCATGGTCTTTATTTGAGGCGGTGGGCTTTCTCAGACCCATTAACAGACTCTTTTAATACAGGCAAGAAGACAAAAGTTATACATTCCATGACTTTGATATTAGAGAAGTAATTGATATCCATAAACAGAGAAACAAAGGTATGAATACATATGAGAAACATGAATAAAATTGAGAACCCATAAAAAAAACTGTTTTGCACAGTAAAAGAAACTACAACAGAAAAGAAGTCATCCTAGCAAAATGAGAGAAGATGTGTGTATGGAATACACCCAAAAAGAAGTTAATATCCAAAAAAGCAAAAATTTCACATCAAAATAAAACAATTTTAAACATGTACAAAAGACCTAGATAGAAACTTCTTAAAGAAGAATAAAAACACATGAAAAAATGTTCAACATCACATATTATTGGGGAATTTCAAATAAAAGCCACAATGACATATTACCTCTCAATAAAGAGTGGCGCCTCTGTGAAAAGGATTGGAAACAAGAGATGCTGTGAAAGGAACTAAAGAACTCGGGTCCACTGATGTTGGAAATATAACTTGGAGTCATCTTTACAGAAAGTGTTATGTACAGTCTACAGAAAATAGCATATGGTTCATTAATATCTTGATGCTTGTCTGAAGACTATGACAAAAATATAAAGAGCTATTTGCTTGTGTACAATCATAGGAGCATTCTTCATAATAACTAATTAAGCCATCAACCTACATTTTCTTCTACCATTGACTGAATAAAGAAGCCATGGTGTATATACTCAGTGAGGTGGTATTCTATCAATAAAACAGATAAATTCGGCAATTTGGAACAAAATGGATAGATCTTGACATTACTCTGGTAAGAGAAATACTTAAGAAAAATAATTACTGGAATTCCTCTCATTTGTGGAGTAAGTAATATACGGAGCTGGAGAGATCGCACAGAAGTTAAGACATAAAACATGATCTGGTTAGATACCTGATACCACACAGACCACTAGGAATCAGAGAACGTGGTCTGTGTGGTCCTAGAGGCCCCTAACAATTGTGTGGTCACCCTAATTACTCCTGAACCACAGGAACTGAGCCACACCAAGTTTGGTTGAGGCCCCAGCCAGATTGAGAAAAAGTACTGGGAGAGCCTCAGGTCCCAGGTCTTTGATAGCGCTGTGCCCTGTCCCCAAGCAAACAATTAAATCACACTGACTAATAAAAAACAGTAGATTCCCTGAAATTAAAAGATGGAACTTGGATAGAAAGTAGAGGGGTCGTTCTGGTGAAGAAAAGAAAAGAATAAGTCTGTGTGTGGGCAAGAATGGTAGGTTTTTAACTCTGAGTTTGCAAAACTATGCTTGGTAGTAGGGTAAAAAAAATATAAAATTATCATGTTTTTTAAAACACAATAGAATTATTATTATAATAAATGGATGGGTGCAATGAAAACTAATGGTTCTAAGATTCTAAAATTGTCAAAGTGAGGATGTCGAACATGCTTAAATAGATAAGGGTAGATTGCAGAAACAATTAAGATCTACACAGAAATATACTCAAATATTACAGATACCTCAAAGTAAACTTTTTAAATGTTCAATTAGACCACAGAAGTGTATGGATAAAGATCCAGAAGTTTAAAAAAATTTAAAAGCAAAAACAAAATGGCAGTCTAAAGCATATATTAAACATAACACTAAGTATAAATTTTAAAACAATTTAAAAATGAAACTTGGATTAAAGATAAACTGTGTGCACTAATAAAAATCACTTTACATAAATGGAATGGTCAGATAGAAGTAAAACTATGGAAGTTACATTAACATGGAAATATTCACTAAAAAATCTGTAAACACAAAAAGAAGTCAACAGCAGTCAGGAAGATCCATTATTTAATCATAAAAACACCAGTCTACAGGGGCACAACACACACATATGTACATATATATATAGACACATATTTTATAAAACAAAAAAAAAATTAAATTGATTGAAATGGGGCCCGGAAAGATAGCACAGCGGCATTTGCCTTGCAAGCAGCCAATCCAGGACCAAAGGTGGTTGGTTCGAATCCTGGTGTCCCATGTGGTTCCCCCGTGCCTGCTAGGAGCTATTTCTGAGCAGACAGCCAGGAGTAACCCCTGAGCACTGCCGGGCGTGCCCGCCCCCCCAAAAAAGAACATTGGTGCCAGCGAGGTGGTGTTAGAGGTAAGGTGTCTTGCCTTGCAAGCGCTAGCCAAGGAAGGACCGCAGTTCAATCCCCTGGCATCCTACATGGTCCCCCCAAGCCAGGGTCAATTTCTGAGCGCTTAGCCAGGACAAACCCCTGAGCATCAAACGGGTGTGGCCCAAAAAACCAAACAAAAATTGATTGAAATGAATTTAGGGTTGGTAATAAGTTCTAGACATGATACAAATACCAAGTGTTATACAAGGAAAGAAAACAGTAACTTAGACTTCATAACATTAATTTTTTTTCTTCTGCCAAAGATTTGTTTTTAAGTAAAAACAATCAGTGTGCCAACATGGTTGAAGTGATGTCAGATCCGTGGCAGGAGACCTTCAAAGTGCTCTCTCATTGCTCTGAAGAGATGGGTGGGGAAAAACTGAGGGGAAAGATAGAGATTGACCACTTCCTGTTCTTTTGTTTATTAATACCATCAAGAAAAGGTCAGTGCCCTCAAGACCTAATGTACTTCCTCAATTATCTCTCAAAGTCTCTATCTCTGAGTCTATTCCCTTGGGGGTTAAGTCTTCCACTGGAGACTTTTGGAAGGGGGAGATACTTTCAGTCCATAACAAACGAAGAACACTAAAAATCTAAAATTAGAAAACATGTAACTGAATATTTACTTTTTCATACAAGTTCATATCATCCTCCAGAATCTGTAAGAAAACCTGACCATTTTAGAGTTCAGTTGGATTTGGGAAAGAGTTTAAAAGAATCTCAGCGAGCCCGCTGGTCTTTTCCATGATGATCATCAACAACATTGTTTGATTGTGTTTGTATGGGTAAGTCTGTCTGTTTATGGATAATGTTAGGTTTCCTCAAATGAATGTCTTCTATGTAAATAGATCTGAAATTCATACTGTTCAAAATTTTCTGTTGGTTTAGATTATTCTACAGGAATTGTTTGTATGATATTAAAACATGCTGATCCATTTACAGATTCACCAAGCAGCCACACATTAAATCAATTTCCAATGAAGTAGACTACGGAGTTACATAAGAAACAAAACTAGATAAGAGTCTATGAAATAATACACTCATCCTGATGATTGGGCATTTGATGGCTATGTTTTAGAATTAAATCTCTTTTCCTTTTTTTTTTTTTTTTACTTCTTATAAGAAAGGAATTTAAGAAAATAAGTATGGCTTCATGCCAAACTACACATTGGATACAGATGGAAATTCCCAAATAACATACACTGCAACTATAAAAACTGTAATCCCTGTCTAAAAATTTAGGGGGATATTTCATCTATTTAAAGAATTTGGAATTTGAAATCATTCCATAGCTAACAAATTTTACAAAAAATACAGAAATTATTCTGGTATGGGCAGTGAAGAAGGTAATGAAGAAAAGGTTAAGAAAATTAAATTAAAATTAAAATTGTTATATTTTTTGCTGTGGATGGGCATAAAAAATTGCAATAAAAATTTAGAATTTCGGGAGGTAGAAGTATTCTTTGTGATTAATATAAACATTTTCAAAAACTTATAATTAGTGAGATATAATTTAAATATGAAAGACTATGTCTATAATGAATATTTTCTTAAATCTATGACTAACTTAAGGACTGCATATCTAATAGTCTTTCTGCCAATAAAATAAATCTACCTTATTCCTCTTACACTGTTGTGGTTTTACTTACGATACTGTTTTCTTTCATTCCATTGTTTATTTTTTGCCAGGGAGAATCTAACTAGATTCTCCAGAATCAAACCAGAAAGTTTGAAACAGCACAAAAATTTTAATTTTTATATGTAGTACATAGAATTATGCTAAATATTAAAAAGATCTTTTGAACATTTCATTTGTATCCAATCTCTTTTCTTGTTGTGATGACTTAATATAAACCTAGTCATTTATCACCACATTTTTCTAGGATGAAATTGATATAACTAATAAATCTAAGTCTGCAAGGTTTTTCTGGTTTTTTTTTTGTTGTTGTTGTTGTTTTGGCCACATCTGGCATCACTTAGGATTACTCCTAGCTCTGCACTCAAATATAACTCCTGATTGATTTGGGGGACCATATGGGATGCAGAAGATCCAACTAGGGATCCAACCAGAATCATCACGTGCAAGGCAAACATCCTACTCACCATGCTACAGTTCTGTGCATTTTCACTACATCATATTCCCTTGTAATTGTGGAAACTTATTAGCTATTCAGTAGATATTTGTTTTTCAAGAACATGTCATATATAATTAACTATAGCTCTGAAATGTTATTTTCACACAGTTTTCTTCTGTAGGAAATAAAACATTAACAAATGTCTGTTAATATAGAACAAAAATATATTGCAATTAATCACGTTTCTAAAATAGAGATGTCAAAACAGAGCTTCTGGATATGACATTTTCTTCAAATACCTCTTTTTTGGGAGGGGCGGCACACTCAGTAACACTCTAGAGTTACTCCTGGCTATGCACTCAGAAATTGCTCCTGGCTTGGGGGACCATATAGGACTGTGCAGATCAAATCGGGGTCCATGCTGGGCCAGCCACGTGCAAGGCAACTGCCCTACTATTGCGCTATCACTTCGGTCCCAAGACAGAATTTTTTAAAAATAACATTTATAACTGTACCTCAGTTGTGGAATCAGTTTAATTAAGTGTAAAACCTATACATGAAAACAATAAGTTGCTATTTTGAAAATTATAAAAGAACATGAGGAAATGGAAACACATACCCTACTCATAAATTGGGAGGATTAACATCATTAAAATGGAAACACTACCCAAAGCATTATACTGCTTTAGTGCAATTTCTATAAAAATATCTATAACATTTTTTAAAGAAATAGATGACACACTCCTGAATTTCATATAAAATAATAACCCTCCATGCATAGCAAAATCAATCCTTGAGAAAAAGAAAATGGGAGGCATCAGTTTTTCCAACTTCAAATTATACTACAAAGTGGTAGTAATTAAAGTGGATTGATACTTAAAAATATACTTTCAGGTCAGTGGAATAGAACTGTGTATTCTGAGACAAAACCCCAGGTTTATAAATTAGTTTTTGAGAAAGAAACATATGATTCAAAATATGGTGCAAAGAAAACATCTTCAAGTGATGCTGGGAAAATTGGTCAGCTTTGTGCAACAAAATGAATTCAGATCTCTTTCTAAAACCATGCACAAAGGTAAAATCTAAATGAATTAAAGATCTTGATATAAGACCTGAAATCCTTAGCTACATAAAGAAAAACATACAAAGAACTCTCCATGACATTGACGCTAAAGGTATTTTCAAGAATAAAACACCACTAATCAAGTAAATGGGAGCAAAGATAAACAAATGGGGCTACAACAAACTAAGACACTTCTGTACCTCAAAGGAAAAGATGACAGGAACACAAAGACCTCACAGAAAGGGAGACACTATTTCCCCAATACCCATCTGATAAAGGATTAACATCTATGATATCTAAGGCACTTCTAGAGTTTAGAAAGAAAAAAATCCAACTCATCAAAAAATAAGTAGAAGTTATAACACATTTCCTCGAAGAAGAAACACAGAATGGCCACAGGGCACATGAGAATGTACCACATCATTAATCATCAAGGTGATGCGAATCAAAATAATGAGATATCAACTCACACCACATACTAGCAGGCGTAAAGAACAAAAACAAACATTGTTGGCACAGATGTGGGGAGAAGGGGTCTCTCATTCACTGCTGGTTGGAATGTAAACTGGTCTAGCCTTTTTTGAGAACTTTCCTGAAAAAAAAAATCAACTAGAAATTAAACTTCCATTTGATTTAACAATACCACTTCTGGGAATATACCCTAGGTTCCTTAAAACACAATGCAGAAAAAGCATATGCATTTCTATGTTCACTGAAGCAATATTCACAATAACCAGAATCTTGAAACAAAGTACCAAAGGAAAAATGAGTGGAAAATGAAATAATGGCACATCTATACAATAAAATACCATGCAGCTGTTAAACTGTCATGAAATTTGCATATACTTGGATTGACAAGTGTTTGGCAAGTATATGAATTTGACAAGTACTTACAAGTATTTGAATTTGCATATACTTGGGTTGACAAAGTTTTACAATGAGTGAAATGTACAGAGGCAGAGGAATATACATGGTGAGCACACTGAGCTATGGCATATAAAAAGCTTTATCATATGAGAATAATAACCAAAGACAATAGGATAAAGGCCTGTGAAGTTCAGTTAAGACCACAAAGGAACCTCTATGACAATAATAGTTGGAAATGATGACTCCAACGAAAATGAAAATTTAAAAACTGAAGAGAAGTAAAGTGAAATGCATATTACCCCTTCAGTAACAGTAACAGTAACAGTAGTACTAACCGAAAATGAAAAAAAAAATGTGTGTGAGAGAGAGAAAAAAAACGAGGAAGATGAGGAGGAGGAGTAGAGAAGAGGGAGAAGGTGGAGGAAGAGGAGAAGAACAGAAGAAGGAGGAGGAGGAGAAGGAGAGAAGAAGTGTTGCATATGTAAACATTTTAATGGGATTATTATGTTACTGACCCTACCGTGATCGGCGATTGTGCCCTACTCTAAGGTGTGACCTGTCATTCTGCTCCCACCCTAGGGTGGTACCTGATTCTGCTCCCACCATTGAGTGATACCTGATCCCACCATTGGGTGGTGCTGGATTCTGAGAGATAAAAGCAAGGGTCAGGGGCTTTTTGGCTGGAACTGATGCTGAGGCTTTTGGCTTCAGTCTTATCCTCCGAATAAAGCTAATATTTTCACAAACCTGACTGTTTGCTAGCTGTTTACCCGCCGCTTCAGCTCAGAACCGCCGGCTGAACAGGGTGGCAGATGCGTGCTCCAAGCTAGAGGGGAAAGACCTCATCCTCCATCCCTCCATCAGTCAACCCCATCAAGGGCTGACTTCCAACAAAGAAGAAGGAGGAGGAAGAGGAGGTGGAGGAGGAGGAGGCAGCTGAAGGATAGTTGTAGGGATTTGATAATGGAAAAAGTAACTGGGGAAATGAACATTGGTGAAAGAATGGATGTTGGAACACAGTATGACTGAAACTTAACTATTAACATTCATTTTTTTTGTTTTTGTTTTTTGATTTTTGGCCACACCCGGTGATGCTCAGGGGTTACTCCTGGCTATGCGATCAGAAATCGCTCCTGGCTTGGGGAAACATATGGGTTGCTAGGAGATTGAACCACAGTCTGACCTAGGTAACCCTTGTGCGATGCAAATACTCCACCACTGCACCAATACTTTGGACCCTGTTAACAAATTTTTTAACTGTAGATACAGTTAAATAAATAAATAGTTAAATAAATACAGATAATGTTTAACTGTAGATACATAGGCAATTTACTAACATAAACGTAAAAATACTACTGAAAATGCTCCCTTTTTATTCTTAGTCCATATATCATTGGGATATTCAATCATATTTCATAGCGATTTTCATCGTTTCACCTGAGTAATTATCTACTTGATATATTATATTGATTTGATTTTTATAAAAATATTATCATTAAAATTTCTCACACTTTTATGGTTGACACAATTTTATTATTTGTATATCTAAAATTTTAATGTGATTCACAACTTAAATTTACTTGCCCATCTTTTCCCATGTGTTTTTTTTTTTGGGGGGGGGTTTGTGGGTCACACCCAGTGTCATTCAGGGGTTACTCCTGGCTATGCGTTCAGAAATTGTTCCTGGCTTGGGGGGACCATATGGGATGTGTGTGTGTGTGGGGGGAGAACCGAGGTCAGTCCTAGGTAAGCACGTGAAAGCCAGAGGCCCTACCGCTTGCACCACTGCTCCAGCCCCTTCCCATTTAATCTTAACTCCCCATTCTAATGAAATAATTTCATCAATGTTTGGTTTATCCTGACTTATATATGTTACTTCTTTCTTTCAGAATTTGCATCCTATTCAGTAGTTCTCAGGATTTTCCCCTGGCTCTGTGAACAAGAATAAGTCCTGTCAGTGCTCAGGAGACAGACTATAGATGATACTTGGTATTGAACTAATTTTTTCTATTTGTGAGCATCATAATCAATATCCCATCTCTCCAGCACTACAATATATATTATCTTAAAATTTAAAAACTGCTATAACAATTTACAGAAAAATTGATTGTTGTAAATAACAGGATATATTATTTCTCATAGTTCATTTTTATAAAGGTTCCATGATTCACAATAGTATTAATATGAAGATTTTATTTATCAACATAAATTTTAATAATTTTTCTTAATATTCCTCTCCAAAAGTTTCTTTATATGTAGATAACCTTACAAGTTGTTTTAAGAAACAAGACAAATATTCCATTACCAGTTGTGCAAATAAAAACTTCAAAAGTGTCACAGTTGATATCTCCCTTTTTAAATCATATTAATGCAATATGATATAACGTATTATATTATGGATGAGAGAATATTATATTGTATTATGATATGTATATGAGATAAATATTAGTGTTTTATATCTTCCTCTTGAAATTAATCCTTAAATCATGATGTAATATATATTTTTTCTTTAATATCTTTATCTAAGCATCATGATTACAAATTTGCTTATAGTTGGGTTTCAGTAATTAAAAGTACACCCCCTAGACTAGTGCAGTCTTTCAACCACCAATGCCCCACGTCTCCCTCCTCCTTCCCTCTTTGCCTGTGTTCAAGACAGACATTCTATTTCTCTCACTCACTGCCATTGTCATGATAGCTGTTGATGTAGTTATTTCTATAACTGCACCCACCAATCTTTGTGGTAAGCTTTATATAGTGATCTGGTCCTTTCAAAGCCTCTTCTCTATTGTCCCTGGGTACTATTACTATACTACTTTTAGTTTTGTTAAATCCCACCGATGAGTGAGATTATTCTTATTTCACACAGCATAATAGTTTCCATGTCCATCCATTTACAGGAAATATTCATGAACTCATTTTTTATGACAGCTGCATAATATCCCATTGTGTATATGTACTACAGTTTCTTTAACATGCATCTGTTGTCAGGCAGCTGGGTCATTTCTAGATTCTGGCTATTGTAAATAGAGCTTCAATGAACACAGGCATGCTGGCGGCATTTTTGTATTGTGTTTTTGTGTTTCTAGGGTATGTCTCTAGGAGTGGTATAACTGGATCATAGGGGAGCTCAATTCTAGTTTTTTGAGGAATCTCGATATTGTTTTTCATAAAAGCTGGACTACCAGCCTTTCCACCAGCAGTGAATAAGAGTTTCTTTCTCTCCACATCCCTGTCAGCACTGATTGTTCTTGAATCTTGATCTTTGTGATGTGTGCCAATCTCTGTGGCATGAAATAGTACCTCATAGTTGTTTCAATTTGCATCTCCCTGATGATTAGTGATATGGAGCATTTTTTCATGTGTTTTTTGACCATTTGTATTTTTTTCTTTGAAAAAGTGCAAAGCAAATGCCTTACCACTGTGGCACTGCTCTGGCCTTTCCTCTTGATTCTTATTTGTAGTTTGTTCAGCTCGTTCTATGTTTTATTTAAGTTCTATGAGGATCCTCCATTTTGCTTCTCTTGTAGGATTCTGAGGTTCCTTCTTTCCCCATGAAAGTTTCTGCTTTCGCTAAACTGCTTCTGTATAACCCACTTGTCAGCTTATTAGATTGTGGGAATGTGACCTTCAGATAAGACTTAGAGACAAGGGGAGACACAAGACCCAGGACACAGCACCCATGTCCGGAATATAGCACCCATGCACTCGAGATAGGCCTTAACAGATTAGCCTTGTAACGTCTAAATTATGTATCTTGAGGCATTAGTATTGTGTATCCCTTTTATCTGCTGCCTGGGGTTGTACATTCAGCTCTGGCACATGGATGTGATGTCTATTTAACCCTAATGAAAAAGTGACTTGAGGTCTTTGACTAGACGTCTATTCCCAGGTGGAAGTCTAGGACCCTTAGCTATCTAAGCATATAAAACACTGCTTTGTGACTTGCGTGACTTCAGATGGTCTCCTTTTCTTATCACTTGTATGGTAGCACGAACCCGACACTCTAAACTTCCTTATCTGAGAGGTAAATAAGTTGCTGGCACTTTTTTGCTTCATCACAGATGCCATCTTCATTCTCTATATATGGTGAAAACCTGTGTTGTTTCCCCATTGTTATGCTTTTAGTGTGCTTTTTTCTATGTGTTTTGCTGGATTCATTGACTAGGATATTGCGCAGATGTGAAATGAAGCAAAATGTTTGGGCTCTTTTTTGTGTGTGTGTGTAGTCAGCTCACTCTGTTGAGGTGCCATCAGGTGCTCTTCTGGGTGGGATGGTTCATGGCAGCAGTTTTGCAGTTCAAGGTGGCCCCCATGTGCATTTTAAATGTTAATTTATGGTTAACATAAATTTACCATATTTACCGAATATGCTAATCCTCTACCATGCTCCTTTCTTTGGCCCCTGAATAAGCATTTCCAGACTTGTAGCCTCAGTTCTTTAGGCAGTATCTCAGAGTTTACTTCTACTGTCATTTGTTATTCCTTTTCTTTCCTTTGTATACACTACCATGAGCAAGGGCTGCATTTCTTCTTTCTTTGACTCATTTTACTCATAGGATCCCCTTCAAGTCCATTCTTTTTGTTTTGTTTTGTTTTTGTTGTTTTTTTTGTTTGTTTGTTTTTATTTTGGGTCACACCCGGCGATGCTCAGGGGTTTACTCCTGGCTGTCTGTTCAGAAATCGCTCCTGGCAGGCACGGGGGACCATATGGGACACCGGGATTCGAACCAACCACCTTTGGTCCTGGATCGGCTGCTTTGCAAGGCAAACGCCGCTGTGCTATCTCTTCGGGCCCTCAAGTCCATTCTAATTGAAGTCAAATGCCTTTCTTTATCTTTCCTCATGGTTGAGCAATACTCATTTGGAACTTGGTTTGTTTCCAAATCTTAGGTGTAAAAATATCTTTTGAATTCATTTTTTTCTCAGGAATTTTAAATGATATTTTTTATGATTTTTTCCCTTTATTTAAGCACCTTGATTACATACATGATTGTAGTTGGGTTTCAGTCATAAAAAGACACTTCCCTTTACCAGAGCAACCTTTTCAACACCAATGCACCCCATTTCTTTCTTTACCCATCTCCTTCCTGCCTGAATTCAACACAGGCATTCTATTTCTCTCACTTATTAACATTGTCGTGATAGTACAGTCATCTTTCTAAAGTCACCATTCAATGTAGTGAGCTTTACATCGACAGCCAATCCTCCAACCCTCATTTCTGTTGTCTCTGAGCATTATTACAATATGTCTTTTTTTTCTTGAAACCCATATAAATGAGTGAATCATTTCTGTGTCTACCCCTCTCCCTCTAATTTATTTTACTCAGCATAATAGATTCTGTGTCCATACATGCATAGATAAATTTTATCACTTCATCTCTCCTGATGGCTGCATATTATTCCATTCTGTATGTGAAACACATTTTCTTTAGCCATTCATCTGTTAAAGGTCATCTGTGTTGTTTCCATATTCTGGCTATTGTAAATAGCACCACAATGAATATAGGTGTGCAGAAGATATTTTTGTATTGTATTTTGTGTTCCTTGGGTATATCCCTAGGAGTCCATAGCTAGATTGTATGGCAGCACAATTTCCAGTTTTTTTTTTTAGGAATATCTATATTGTTTTCCATAAATCCTAGACTCTAGACAGCATTCCCACCAGCAGTGAATGAGAGTTCCTTTCTCTCCACATCCCTGCCACCAATAATTACCTTTTTTTTTGTGATTTGTTCCAGTCTCTGTGGTGTGAGATGGTACCTCAGTGTTGTTTTGATTTGAAACTCTCTGATGATTAGTAATGTGTGCAGCATTTTTCCATGTGCCTTTTGGCCATTTGTATTTCTTCTTTGAGGAAGTATCTGTTCATTTCTTCTCCTCATTTTTGAAAGAGTTAGTTTTTTTTCCTTGTTAAGTTTTGTCAGTACCTTGTATATGTTAGATATTAGCCCCTTATCTGATGGGTATTGAGTGAATAACATCTCCCATTCTGTGGGTGGCTTTTGTATCCTAGCCACTATTTCCTTTGAATGCAGAATCTTCTTAGCTTAATATAGTTTCATTTGGGACATTTGTGATGGGAATGTTGCACTGGTGATGGGTGGTGTTCTTTACATGACTGAAACCCAAATACAATCATGTATGTAATGAATTTGTTTAAATAAAAAAATTAAAAAAATATAGTCCCATTTGTGTATCACTGCTGCCACTTGTTTAGAGAGTGCTGTTTCCTTACTGAAGATGCATTTAGTCTCAATGTCATGGTGTATTTACCTACATTTTGCTCTATATACCTTATGGTTTTGGGCCTGACATCAAGGTCTTTAATCCATTTGGATTTGACCTTTGTGCATGGTTTTAGTTGTAGGTCTAGGTTTGCTTTTTTACAAGTTTGGGATAACTAGTTATGCCAACACCACTTGTTGAAGAGGTTTTCCTTGCTCCATTTTGCATTCATTGCCACTTTATCAAAGATTAATTGATCGTATGTTTGGAGCACATTCTCTGAATACTCAAGTCTATTCCACTAATCAGAGTGTCTGCCTTTATTCCAGTACCATGCTTTTTTTAATCACTATAGCTTTGTAATACATTTGGGGAGTATTATCATTTTAATGATGCTAATCTTCCCAATCAATGTGCAGTATATTTGTGTATTTCTTGAAGCAGGGTTTTGTAGTTTTCTTTGTATAGGTCCTTCACCTTTTTAGTCAAGTTGATTCCAAGATATTTGAGTTCTTGTGGCACTAATATTAATGGGATTCTTTAATGTCCCTTCCTATACTATTATTATTGGTGTACAAGAAGTCCATTGATTTTTGTGTGTTAAATTTGTAGCCTGCGATTTTGTATATGAATCTATTGTTTCTAGAAACTTTTTGATAGAGCCTTTAGTGTATTCTAAATAGGGTATATCATGTCATCTACAAACAGTGAGAGCTTGATTTCTTTCTTTCAGCTCACAGATTCTGTCCTCAGATGCTGTTTCCATTGAGGTTTTCATTTCATCTACTGAGTTTTTCAGACCTGTTATTTCAGTTTGGAGTTTTCTGATTTCTATCTTTATATCCTCTTTTTTCTTATTTGTGTTACATTCAACTTGATCTATGCTTTCCTTGAGTTTATAAACATCCTCCATATTTCTTCTCTAAATTTCTTATCTGAGAGGCTAAATAGGTGATTAGCTCTTCTCAGGTCATCAGAGCTGCCATTTTCACTCTCTATGCATGGAGTTGGCCTGCATTATTTCACCATTGTCTTGCTTGCAGTGTGTTTTTTTTTTCTATGGGTAATGGGGGAATTCTTGGCTAGAAGATGAGCGGAGCCTTGAAGTGATGGTATGGCTGCACTCCTCTGGCACCACACCTGTGGATAGGGAAGAGCCTACTTATGGAATTAAGTTTGCTACAGCCTCAAGCAAAAAAAAAATCAGACAGTCCTGAATTAGCTATTTTTTATGCTTTGGAAAGAGCATAAAAGGAATAAAGCATTTAAGGAATAAAATACCTGGGTTATGTGTCAGATTTTTAGTGCATGCGTGTGTGTGTGTGTGTGTGTGTGTGTATGTGTGTGTGTGTGTGTTTAGGTGTGAGGATTTATTATTTTTAACCACATCCTTTCTACAATGATTGTTTCTGAAATAACCTGGTTCTCACAATTCTGGAGATTATGAAATTCAACATCAGATCACTGGAAAATTCAGTATTCCATTTGCAAAATCCCCATGGAAAATGAGTAGAGTTCTCTAAGGTCTGTTTTATAGGGCACTAATCTCTTTTATGAGGGTTATGTCCCCTAATCACCTCCCAATCACCTCTCAATGTCCCACTTCAGATATAATCACACTGGCTGTTACGAATTAACACACCAATTTAGGAAGGGAAGATTTTTAGCCTGCCCATTAGATAATTAGAAAAAAAAAGGCAAACATATATGGCCTTTTTCATGAAATAGGAACTTTGGTCTTACTTTTAACAAGTATATATACACATATTCTTGAATTCAATATGAAATCATGAAGCTATACCTCACTCATTTTTTCCTATAACTTAGTAATAAACATTATATCTAATATAGCTTTTCTAATCACTCTCCCATGAGTCTTTAGGTTGCAGTCAATACTTTGACATTGCAAACAATGCTGTATATATATATCAAATATATTGAAATATATTAAAGATATATTTTATATGTGCAAGATGTAGCAACAGTCTAAATTACTAAAATATTTATTTATGGATAAAGATGAAATACATGCATTTTTGTTTTGTTTTGTTTGGGAGCCACACCTGATGGTGCTCAGGGCTTACTCTTGGCTCTGTACATAAGCATCATCCCTGGCACCATACAGGGCTCAGGAATCAAACGGGTAAGCATCTTGCAAGGAAAGCTCCCTGATCATCATACTATCACTCCATACATACATTTTACATGTAAAATACTTGATGTTACATTGTATATGTAGACGACTCATGAATTTTATGTGTTTTTATAAAGGATTGGTTTGTACATCTCAAATTTTTAAATGATTATTTACCAATGATAGTATTTTAAAGAATAAACAAGCTTTATATAGGTGTGCAATTCAAGCAACATATTGAAAATAAGAAATAAGTTGGATTTTTTTTAAAAAGAGAAGCAAATATAACTGTCTCTATAATAATAATTAATCATAATCTTCAGAAACTTCTTTTCAATATAACTTGTCTACAAGAGAAAAATCATAAGCATTACAGCACTCTGAGAATAGCATATAACATAAGTCTGATAGCTGTTCTTTGTTTAGTATAATCTTTTTTGTACAATAAGGGAAAAAATTGAACAAATCTACTGAAAATAATTTATGTAGTTTTAAGTGTTTTTATTATTCTATATAAATTGCTTCTTGTTGCCAAGAAAGACTTGTCTATTAGAATTTGACTGAATTTTACTTGTATGCACACTCTCTGTGAAAGTTTATCTTAATACTAATAGTCTCCCATCATTACAATGTAAAATCCTGAAACACACCTCTCATTTTCCTTGCATTTTCCATATTTTCATAATATCTATATCTTGGAAATGTTTGTAAGCATCAGCTATTCCTCTAGATAAGTTTTCCTGGATTATAGTATAATATTTAACTAGTACCATATTCGAAATATTATTGTTAGTGACATTTTATCAATATGAGTATTCTTTCAACACCTATTCCCTTTTTTCATCTCCCTCCTTCCTTTACACCCTTTCTTTTTTACTTTGAGGCTATTTCTTTTGTTCTCTTTCTTTTTTCTTTTTTGCTCTTTCATTACATACCAATTACATCTTTCTGGATACATTTTTGTACTCTGTAAGACCTTTCACCATCATAATTCCTAAATAAACTGACATGTTTGTGTGGTTTTATAAGTTGTTCATTTCAGAGAGTAGAATAAACAAATATTCAGAAACTCGATAATCAGGTTTAGTTGATAACATTTTAGCATTACACATATATGCATTCTTTATTAGAAGTTAATTATTAAAGCACACATTTTATGGCATGAAGGTTATTTGTTTATTTACATATATTTTTATTTTAGAAATAGCTGCTAGATGATTAGTGATAACACCAATTTAGATAAAATAGAAAGCATTAGTAAGAATATATATGAATATATATATTAAACTGTTACATTCACACTTGAATAATTTATTACCTCTGGCTAAGTAATTTCAAGAACCTATTGATTATTATTTTTATTCCCTTTTATGTTGTTACTCATTTCTACTATCTACTATTTCTACTATATTTGCAACTAAATAAGATTATTTACTACTTTCATTTACAAATAAATAAGTTGCTATTTGGCATATATGATTACTCATCTTCAAATCGAAACAATTATTTTCAAGAACGATCAGATTTATCTCAACTAATGAGTCATTAATTTTCATTTCTACTGCAATATATTTTGAATACATTTTATTATAATGTATAAATATATTAAATTATAATATAATATAAATATATATTAAATATATTACATTCATTTAATATAATATATTTAATATATATCATATATATTAAATATAATAAATATATATTAAATATAATAAATATAAATTAAATATATATTATATATAATAAATATAAATTTATTATTCATCTTCAAATCGAAACAATTATTTTCAAGAGCGATCAGATAATTTTCATTTCTACTGCAATATATTTTGAATACATTTTATTATAATGTATAACTATATTAAATTATAATATAATATAAATATATATTAAATATATTATATTTATTTAATATAATATATATTAAATATATATTATATATTAAATATATTAAATATAATAAATATAAATTAAATATTTAATTTATTTAATATATTTTTATATATTTAATATATTATATTCAACATGATAAGCTGAATTCAGAAACTTCTGAATGCTGAATATCACTGATTTCTATATACACTTTCATGAGGGATCCACACATTTCTGTTCACTTGCTTCCATCCTGAGTCACAGGCCTATTATTTCCATTCCAGAATATTTTGAGCTGCTAACAACCCCAAGCTTGGTCAGGAGGCTAGGGTTTTTCTGTATAAATCAATATCCAGATGCCTGGTTCATACCACTGAATACTCTTTGATTTTGATAATAGCTTATTTTTTTTCATGCAGACTTCTAGAAATGATAGGTTGCTTTACCAAATTCTCATACCAACTGATTATTTCTATTTCTTTTCTTTTCTTTCTCTTTTTTTTTTTTTCAGTTACAACGTTAACATCCAAACCAAGAGAAGATAGCAGAGGGTCTTGGGAGTTGCGTTGAGTTTTCACGTTGAATGCATGTTGACTGAAAGCTGGCTAGGTGCCTTATTTACTGACGGGCTTTTTACCATTTTGTGTTTTTTTCCAAGTCACCTCAGTAAGAGTTTTCATTTGAATTGAAGTATAGGGGGAATGACAGAATGATTACAGATTGCCATGATACAGCTTTTATGAGCTGAACTGTGAGAAGCTTGAAGACTTTGAAGAAAAATATCGAATAGCTAGATAGCACTTGTTTTAAGCGAATTGGAATGAGTCATTTGAACAAAACAATCAAATATAGATTATAAGTGGTATATTTTTATGTTTTGCATAATTTAGTGAAATTTCTTTATAATGTTTATTTTTATTACATTGCATTTGATGAATTATTTTAGAATATTTGTCAATTTGAATAAAAAAAAGGTAATAAGAGCCCGGAGAGATAGCATAGCAGTGTTTGCCTTGCAAGCAGCCGATCCAGGACCAAAGGTGGTTGGTTCGAATCCCGGTGTCCCATATGGTACCCCGTGCCTGCCAGGAGCTATTTCTGAGCACACAGCCAGGAGTAAACCCAGAGCATCGCCGGGTGTGGCCCAAAAACCAAAAAAAAAAAAAGAGGTAATAAAAAAATTAAAAGAAATGTTTGTATTTATGAAATGCTAAAAATATTGTTATATATACAATCCATGATTTTTATTATTAATTGAAGTCATGTTATCCTTCTTCGGGGTATTTTTGCTGCCATTAGTTTAATAGGAGTTTGAATTTTTTTGTTTTTGTTTTTGGGCCACACCCCAATTTTACTCACGGGTTACTCCTGACTCTGCACTCAAATCAGTTCTGGTAGACTTGGGGAACCATATGGGATGCTGAGGTTTCCCAGGTTGCCTGTAAGTTAAGTACCTTACCTACTATTACTATTGTTTCAGCTAATGAATTGAGACAGAATGTATAATAACGTGTGCCTCATATAAATAAACAAATGAGAATACATAAAACTAACCTCTAATGGCATAATGGTGATAAAACTTTATAATTAGTGTAAAATAAATTTCAGTGTTGTGAAATCACCACACTCCCAGGCAGACGGTAATGAGGCTGTAGCTGTAACTGTGAAAGATTAATATACCAAGCCAGTAAGTAGAGAGTCATGAAGTCAGTTTGCTTCTCTCCTCATGGTGTCTCTGAGTGTGACAAAGCCAGATTGCTCTTTTTTTTTCTTAAAACAATACTAATTCACCAGGAAGCAGAAGGTTAAGCTATCTATGTGGGCTTTTACATATTAAAGGGCTAGGTTTAAAGAAAAGAGGAAGATGGAGTAATGCCTTTGCTTTGGGTTAATAGCCAGTGGCATCTTACAATTAGAATATGATCAAATACTTTATGCATTTTATTGTAAAAATAAAGTAAAACTACAGGCCCTATTATGCTGACATTAAAAGATATTTTTAGTCTTGTTGAAAATGCTCTAGTGGCTGAATATTTCACATGCAGCTTTCTGTGTTCAAAATTTCAAAACAACTATGATTGGGATTGAGAAAAGAGTTTGAATTCAATTATATATGTATTTCTGTATATTAAAACCATATTTCCAGAAATTAAAAATTATTTTTAGTTTTATGGTATTCCACCTCCAATATGAAGGTACTACTAACTTATATTAGCAAGAAGAGGTTTGGGAATAAATATTATAGAAAAGGACTGCAATTCTTCCTCAAGTCTGTTGTATGGGTTAATTTCTGCTTATGAGCAGAATATGTTACTTGAATACTCTCTATATATCTAACTTCTTTTGCTTAGTCCCTTGTTCTTCAACTTCACTATTTCTTTCTAAGTTGTTTTGAAATCATTAGTACATACATTCCAGCTTCCTCTTTTTATCTTATATTCTATTATAGATACGTTTTACTTTAAATAAAATAGCACCCTGTTCATTCTAACATACTTTCATATTATGTTACTATTGATCAACATAGATTTTTCTTAAAATTTACCAAAATGTCTGTTATTTTCCAATTAAATAATAATCCCAGGGGTTGGAGAGTCAGCATTGGAGGTAAAGCGTTTGCCTTGCATGCAGAAGGACAATGGTTTAATCCTGGCATGCCATATGGTCTCCTGAACCTGCCAGGAGTGATTTCTGTGCATAGAACCAGGAGTAACCCCTGAATACTGCTAGGTGTGATCCAAAAACTAAAAAAAAAAAAATAATGATAATAATCCCAGCAATAAAACATTTCCAGGTACATTTTACTTTGAATAGTTTAGAAAAGTCCCATCTAATTTAATCCCATCATACTGTACAGGTATGTCAGGATTTCTGACAATTCATTTAGAGGTCCATATATATTTTAGGAATTTAATCTACCATATTTACTAAACATATGTTTCAGTGACTTTTGCAAAAGTCATTGAAATCAAAAGTTCTATCTATGGAAAAACTACATGGGAAAATAAATTGGCTTTGCTCCCATAGCCAAGAAAGAATAGATTAGAAAGGCAATCAAAATTGCTTCTTTTTTTTTTTTTTTGATTTCCCGATAACGCTCAGGGATTTCTCCTGGCTATGCACTTAGAAATCGCTCCTGCTGGGGGGACTATATGGGACACTGGGGGATTGAACCACTGTCCATCCTAGGTTAGCATGGTTAGCATGCATAAAGCAAATGCTCTATTGCGGGGTCCTGAAGCCCCCCCAGGGGGGACCCGGCCAGCAGGAATTAGCTGGGAAGGCTTCTCAGACAACCGCACTCCTATTTTGCTGAGTAGAAGAGCAACCACACCTGTAAAAAATCTGAGAGAGGTTAATAATAAAGACCCAAGGCAATGTCTCACTGCTCAAAGGCGTTTATTGGGATACAGCTCCTTCTTTTATAGTGAAGGAGAAGGGGGCAGTACAAAGGTGATGTCAGTCATACTTTTGGTGCGAAGGCCCATACAAGGCAAGGATATATTTCAGGCTTTAAGGAACAAAGAAAGTGAAGCATTCTCTAAATAAGGAAGTGGGCAGTGGGCTAGGGGGGCTGGATGACCTTCAAGCTATGATGAACGTGCTGTTTCCATGGAAATTTCTAGTGTCCTTCTAGCTGCATTCCTAATTGCTTGACTATCAGGAGGTGGTGCAAGATGTGCTTGCCTCAGTGATCTTGAACAGACAATGTAGCATACACTTATTGATAACAGCCTAGTTCACTCCGGAATGTGGTCTTAAGGAGTGAGGCCTAGTTTCTGATAACGGTACCAGGCAGCTTTTGCTCTCCTCCGGGCTAGAGCTAATTATAACCTACAGCTGCACATTCCTTTCTCTTTAGCTCAAAAACTTACAGCAAGACTGCAAAATAGCTTATAGGTGAAAAGCTGGAATATGGCAGAAAGAACAGCAAAATGGCCTCAAACAAGTCACAGTCCCCAACACTCTATGGTTTGCGACACCACTTTGGCCCCCAAAATTTGTTCCTTTATCAAATTTAGATTTGACCACTTTACTGTGACTTCAGTTTGGAACTTTGATACAATTCCTTCTCTCAATTTTAGTTTTCCTGCATAGACAATGTAGGAAAAAAACTCCTCCATATGTCTCTGAACTATACTACCACTGGGCTATCATATGGCTCCAATGAAATGCTGAGCTTGGTTACTGGTAGTAATAGGTTAAATATTATTAACATATGGGGCCGGAGCAGTGGTGCAAGTAGTAAGGCGTCTGCCTTGCCTGCACTAGCCTAGGACAGACCATGGTTCGATTCCCCGGTGTCCCATATGGTCCCCAAGCCATGAGCAATTTCTGAGCACATAGCTAGGAGTAACCCCTGAGGGTCACCAGTGTGCCCCTCCAAAAAAAAAAACTCCCAAAATTACTAACATATATATGCTTACATCTGCAGTGGGATACGAGTGCTAGGGGTGGCTAATCTTTTATTAGCTGTATTATAATCATTACCTGCTAAAAACTGGGAAAATTACTTTCTTATACTCTCTTCATATTTCTTTTGATGAGGAACATCCTCATCAAAGAGGATGTTTCATGAGGTTTGAGCAACAGACTACAAGTTAATATCATCATTCCTCAATGTGATAGCAGTCAAATTCTGAGTGCTTGGGAAGGCAACTTAAGTTCCAGCAACTTTTTGGTAGGGCAAAAAAATCACCCCTACATCTCCATATTGCAGATAGCAGAGGTTCTTAGCTAATTCCCTGAAGTGTTACTCAGCACCATCAGGTTTTTGAGGAATACTAGTTCCTCAGAGAGAAATTCTAAGATTCCTAAATCCCTGAGAGACAGATGATATATTATACATAAAACCTATTCTTGTCTTTACATATCACCTCTTATATTTCCTCCTGAAATCTTTCAGTGTCTTTGTAGAAGCGAATATTTACATGAAATACTATTTTTTCTCTAGAATCTTTTTTATAAAGTTTGTTTCTGTATCATTGTATGTTATTACTATCTCTGTTTTCCTGTTGCCAACCCTGGTTCAACCCTCAGTACCACATATGGTACCTCAAACGTTGCCATGAGTGATTCCTGAGCACACAGTAGGAATAAATCTTTAGTACAGCTGGATCTCACCCAATACATCAATAAAAAATTAATAATTTAAGTTTATACATGGACATATTATTTTTCAAGAAGAACAAAGAAATAGAGTTAAAATATTTATTAAGTTTCTGAATAAGTCAGACACCATGATCCATGATCATGTGGATCCCCCACAACCCATATGATTCTTTAGCCCATCAAGGGCCATGTCATGAGTAAGGATCCACAACTATGCTTGGAATAGTGCTGGATGTGGAGTAGTGCTGGGTGTGGCCCCCAAACAAAGCAACAACAAAACCACATTTATTTTTTTAAGCAAACTTTATTACTGATAATATTGTGTGGATGTCCCTAGTGACAATACAATGGATAGGGCACTTGCCTTGCACATTGGTGACCCTTATTCCCAGCATCATTTATTTTCCCTATAGCCTCACTTGAGTGATCTCTGAGTTGGGCCTAAGCACTACTGGGAGTGGCCAAAAGACATACAAATATAAGATGAAAAAAAGGTATGTGGCCTCTATGAATAAACTGTGCAAAACTGTATATTAGAAGCCTTGCGATCTCCTTTCTAATGGATGATAATGTTTTGAGCTCTCAGAGTTCCCTGTAAATAGGAAAATAATATATGTGCATTGAATTATGTTTACAGATGTCTAAGACAACTACAACACATTTGGAAATACATAAATAAGTAACAAATTTACTCCTAAATAAAGATGCTTAGTTTAAACTACAAAGATTGAGGCTGAAGATATAGTACAGGAATTAGAGCACTTGCCTTGCATATGGCTGTCCCAGCTTGACATATGGTCTTTTAAGGAACACACAGACTAATTCCTAGGTATTTAGTCAGGAGTAAGCCCTGAGCACTGTCAGAAATGGCCCCCCAAAAAATACAGAATCAAAAATGTTTTAAAACTTAAATATAAATTTTGAGTCTAAAAATAAAGTTTATTAAAGAAAACTGAAATTTTATTATCAAAGAAAGTAAATAGACAGAAAAAATAAAAAGCACTTTTATATCATGTAGGATTATGAGTTTTTTCCTATAGAATCTTGCTGGAATTTTTAAGTCTACATGTATTCCTACATGTATTGGTTCTATTCAATCTTTTCTTTCTACCTCTGGCATATAATTTTCCACTAATACTTTTAACTTCAGTCAGTTATGTAGGAGGTAAGCTGTTAGGGTGGAAAGAATACCACTCTGGAAAGCCTACATTTTACGAAGAACTATGTGGATTCTTTGATTTGGCTGCAATTCATCAAAACTCTAGTGAACTTGTTCTAAATCAAAGGAGACATATGACTCTAGAAACTTAATAACTTCTAATGTTGTGTTCTCCTTTGCTTGCCTTCATTCTTTAAATTCTAAAATCCTTTCCCTTCATCACTCCTCCACCTAATCCCACCCAATCATGCAGAATTGGTACTTATTTTTCTATTTCCATATAACAGGAAGCCACTGAAAAATAAGACTCTATCCAGATTGGAACATTTATTTTTTTTTAAATATTCAAGTGTCATCTCTGCTCTAGGTTAATTTTTGAAATCCTATGAACATTGTATAAAGGGGTGATTAAAGATTAAAGGTTTATTATGTACTTGCATAATTGCCCAAACATTTCCAAGTCATTTTACTCTTTACAGACAAAAACCTTTGTCAAAAAATTGTTTTTATATTATTAAATAACCTGCTGATAAAATTTATTTACAAGGGAGTCCACTATGGATCAGGCCACTTATTTTCTGTTCTAAATAAATGTTTCCTATCCATAAGGAGTTTTAATAGAAATCATGCTTGAGATTAATAGTCCAGCAAGCTATTTCTTTCAAAACTTTGTTCAAGGTCTGCTATCATGTGCTTTTAGAGTTATCAGATAAGAGGCTATGCTTGTCATAGAAAAAGAAAACAAAGTCTGCAGTTTCTCTAAACTAGTTTATTAAAGGTAGTATGATGAATAACAGTATTATAATGGCAAGAAAATTTAGTATGAGTAGAAATATGATGTGCCACATTAAAGCAGGGGTCTTCAAACTTTTTAAACTGGGGCCGGATTACAGTCCCTTAGAGAGCTGGAGGGTCGGATTATGGTCCCTTAGAGAGCTGGAGGGCGGGACTATATGAGGTACTAATTCCTACTCACACTGCACATATCTTATATAAATAAGATGAAAACCATTTATAAATAAACAGATCATGCACCAGTATGTCAATGGGAACTGTAGGCCTGCTTTTGGCTAATGAGATGGTCAATGTCTGGTTCCATATTTGTCACTTCCAGCCGTAACAAGTGATGCAAGTGGGCATCAGTTAATCTTGATCTGGTTGGAGATTTCAGATGTTTCATTCTTGAAAAAGTCTGTTCACAGGCATAAGTGCTGCCAAAGATGGTTACCATTTTGAGTGCCTGGTTCCTGATATTTGGATATACACTGAGTGTATATGCTGGCAGGTATCTTGGCAACCAAACAGCGCTCACTGCTGGCGGGCCAGATCAGACTCCTCTGCAGGTCGCATGTGGCCCACGGGCCGTAGTTTGAAGACCCCTGCATTAAAGAGTGTGTAGGGTCACTTAATCCGGACTAAGTGAAGTGTGGTAGTGTCTTGAAGTCATGATATACAATCTCAGTCTTAAAGAATAATGAAAATAAGACACTGGCTGTCAGAAAGTATAGTTGAGCTTGTATTTGCTAGCTTGTATAATGCTAGCATCTTGCCTAGCATGCTATCAAGATTAGAGCCCTGAAGCTTAATATGGTACTCTGGAACCTGACAGGAGCTATCCCTGAGTTACTTCCAGAAGTAACCCCTAGGTACAGCAGACATAGCCCTCAAACAAAAACAAAATCAGGCACAGAAGAAAATAATAGATATTTTTAAAGCAAAGAAGAAGCAGGACACACCAAGGTAAAGAGAGAAGTTGACTTATACCTTTGAAGAGTAATAAATGGCTTAGATTTGCCTAAGGCCAAAAGCTAAAATAAGATTCCTCATAAGAATTTGTTTTTTATAGTTAAACTGGTTTATACTGTACTTATAAAAACCTGCAATTAATCACAAAATGAATGGTTTAAACAGGAGGAATGGGGAGGTGTGATAATAATATAAGACCTGAAAGAACAGGATCAATCCCAGAAGGAAGGAAAATGAGACAGAGAAGCATGAAAATAGTTTGACCTTTGGTTGCTAGGAAGCAGATGAAGGTCTCTCTGTGGTCCCCTCAGCACAAATCAAGTCAGCCAAGGTGAAAGTCACCTGAAGAAACAGACATAAGTCACTGTGGTGCATTTATTTTCCCTACCACAATCCAGGAGGAGGACCAAATCCATTCCGAGTCCTGCATGAGTGATAGCTGGTTGTTTTCAATAGGGCAGGTCCAGCGCTATATTTATTTAGCATTGAAATGCAGTGAGAGAACAGGGAGTTGGTTGACTTCCAGAATTATGAAATAAAACATTTGGCTACAAAATTAACCAAACGAACAAATGTTTTTTGAGGTTTGTTGTGGTAGCTGCATTTTGCATCAAGTCAACTTTGGAATGTGTAAGATTTTCATCTGCCAATGAAAATCATTAATATCAGAATACACAAGATATTGTGCATTGTGAGATCTCAATATTTTTACTGACCCTCAATGGAAACTGATACTTGGGTTACTAAAAGGAAGTTCACTTTTATACTTTTAAAACTGGTCATCTCACTAGGGAGGTTAATCTATATTTTCTTAATTCCCCAGAGCCAATCTTAACATTCACCTTATTCGTCTAAATTCTGTTCATTTTCTTTGACAGCTTAGATTGAAATTCACTACCTAACTAGACTTAAGTAGACTGAATTCTCTTAGCTCTGGATTTTATTGCTATTCAATAAATTTTTGCTATAATGGGAAAGGTCCATCTATGCTAAATATCAAATTGGGGAAGCGATACATCAAATCATTATTATATTCTTTGTAATACACTGTAAATTCTATGGAATATTTGTTAAACACATTGTTGAATGAGAGTAAAGATTACAACTTTGTTGTAGACTTGTTCAGTACATTGTCATATCACTTATTTAGGAGAATGAGCCTATTATTTTAATCTCACCTCTCAGTCTTGAACAAGCTATATTCTTTAAATTAAACAAGAAAACTTCCCCTTCTTTTATAAAACCAGGTTTATGGATTAGGTGGCCTTTATGATTATTCAATATATTGGAGGAATGTGAAATTGTTGGTAGAGTGTTCCCCAATCTCCAGAGAGAGAGGGGTGCCATGCCTCCAATTCGGGTAGGACAAGATGCAGGTCCATCTGCAATTTCAACACAGGAAATAATCCACACACAATTGGGAAGTAACAGCAGGCCAGAAACTCACACCACAAGCTGTTCACCCACTAGCCAGTCACTCCACCATGTGGAACCATGAGCCAAGATGGCAACTTCACCTCCAGGCCTCCAAAGCAGCTTTTATTGGTCCACACCCAAGAGGAGGGAAAAAAGCCAGATGACGAGGCAATGGGAAACATCTTTTAGCAAGATAATCAAAGGAACCAATTGAGAGACATTTAATTAGAAGGCAATATTAGGACCACTCCAAAGATCTCTTATTATAGAAAAAGAAAAACCAGAGGCTGGTGAGGTGGTGCTAGAGGTAAGGTGTGTGCCTTGCAAGTGCTAGCCAAGGAAGGACCGTGGTTCGATCCTCCGGCATATGGTCTCCCCAAGCCAGGGGCAATGTCTGAGTGCTTAGCCAGGAGTAACCCCTGAGCATCAAATGGGTGTGGCCCAAAAAAACAAACAAACCCCCCCAAAAAAGAAAAAAAACAGCTAGTAGCAACAGAGAAAGGTTTAAAAAAATACAGTTAATTCTGAGCTTCTATTAAAGAGAAAGCCAAAGATAAACTTATCTTACCATGAAGTCATGAAGGTAATCTATTTTTATAGTCTTTATAATTACTCTAAAACAGGGGTCTTCAAACTACAGCCTGCAGGCCACATGCGACCAGCAGAGGAGTCTGATCCGGCCCACCAGCAGTGAGCACTCTTTGTTTGCCAAGATACCTGCCAGCATATACACTCGGTGTCACGGTTTCTCAGGGATGAGGTCAACCACCTCCGCCCACGGCATGTTGTGTGCTGGGAGGGTGGGCGTGAGGGCAGTGTTGAGAGGGACCCTGATGTGCCCTTGCACCTGGAGCTTGGCATGCGCATTGCTGATGACGTCACTGGAGGGCGCTGGATGCTGCGTGGTGAGGAGTACCACATGTGGGTGACTATATTATGTAAAAAGGCACCTGCTCCACCCCCAGGCAACGTGGTGTCTGTTTGCTGTGCCTGAATATCAGTGAGGTTTTCCTCCACTCCCTCCACTGCCAAAGGTCAATCAAAAGTGCCATAGAAATAAATTTTTGCCATATGGGGGGTTCTGCCTGATTGGGCTGTGGGTGACTCATATGAAAATTCCCCTTTGGGGGTGGTGAGGCGTTCAGTGCTGAAATCAAAGTTAGGAGGTGGGCGGTGGTTGGGAGGTTAGGGGTTCAGTGCTGAATTGCTCATGTGGAAAATTAGGGGTTCAATGCTGAAGCATTTTAAAGGGGTTACATTGAAAATTTTATATGCATTTTGCGATTCCTTTTCAGTGTTCACATGCTGATTCCGAACATATCAATTTGGACGTTATATAGGGAGATATAACTGAACTATCAGGGACTGAGCTGGTCTGCTTAGAAAAGCCTGAAGGGGTAAGTGTTCACATCAGGGACTAATGGGGGTTCATACACTATGTGTATATATATATACACACATATTTGTATTTCACTAATATCAGTTTGGAATCCCTAGGAAACAATGATGTCAAGAAAAAGAAAAATTGACAGCGAGTGTAGGATATTCAAAGAACAGTGGACTTATTATTACTTTTTTATGCGGTACAAAGAAAAAGCTGTGTGTCTGATATGCCAAAATATACTTGCTGTGTTCAAAGAATACAATTTGCGACCCCACTATCAAACTCAACATAAAGATAAATATGATTGGTTGGAGAAGTGAGAAAAGATAAAATATTACAACTGAAACATACACTGACGACTCAGCAAAATACTTTTGGAAGCAGAAGCAGTTAAATACTTCCTCACTGCAGGCAAGTTTTCAAGTTGCCAAGCTAATAGCACGCAATGGCAAACCATTTGTGGAAGGAGAATTTGTTAAAGAATACCTTATTTCTGTTGCCAAAGAGATGAGTCCAGAGAAGGCCAATTTATTTAGTACAGTGAGCCTTTCAAGAGTTACAATGACATGAAGGATTAAAGAAATGGGAGAAAAGTTGCTGCACTGGGCCCGGAGAGATAGCACAGCGGCGTTTGCCTTGCAAGCAGCCGATCCAGGACCAAAGGTGGTTGGTTCGAATCCTGGTGTCCCATATGGTCCCCCGTGCCTGCCAGGAGCTATTTCTGAGCAGACAGCCAGGAGTAACCCCTGAGCACAGCTGGGTGTGCCCCCCCCCAAAAAAAAGTTGCTGCATCATTTGCAAAACTCTGCAAAGAAACTTTGCTATTTTTCCTTGGCACTCGACGAAAGCAATGATGTTCGTGATTCTGCCCAACTTCTCATTTATATGCGTGGGACAAATTAGTATTTTGAAGTCACAGAAGAGCTTGCTGCACTGCAAAGTATCAAAGGTACAACCACAGGAGTGGATATAATTAAAAAGGTTTGCCAAACTGTGAATGGTTTGGAGCTGGACTGGGTTAAACTAGTCAGTGTAACAACTGATGGTGCTCCTAGCATGGTGGGGTCTAAGAGAGGAGTA
Source organism: Suncus etruscus (assembly GCF_024139225.1). Classification (NCBI taxonomy): domain Eukaryota; kingdom Metazoa; phylum Chordata; class Mammalia; order Eulipotyphla; family Soricidae; genus Suncus; species Suncus etruscus. The sequence goes on from NC_064860.1 coordinate 12,161,032, forward strand.
ATTGCTCACATTACACAGAGATGGACAAACATAACCATCCTCATCCAATTGCCATACACTGCCTCATCCACCTACAAGCGCTGTGTTGTAAATCACTGAAGAGGGACTCTGTTATGAAAATGGTGGTATCTTGTGTTAATTACTTTAGAACTCATGCACTAAACCACAGACAATTTCAGAAATTTCTATCTGAGGTAAATGTTGCCCATGAAGATGTTCTGTATCACACAGAAATTCATTGGCTGAGTAGAGGGAGAGTTTTCAAACGTTTCTATGACTTTTTTCCGCAGATTAAAGCTTTTCTACTTTCAAAAAACTAAGAAGTACCAGAGCTCAATGATGCAGAATGGAAATGGCACCTTGCCTTTCTGACAGATATAACAGAGCTACTCAACAGTTTCAATATGCAACTTCAAGGCAAGGGGAAGCTCATCTATGATATGGCATCGCATGTGAAAGCATTTGAAGTAAAATTAGGCCTTCTCATCAAACAAGTACAGGAGGAAAACTTCAGTCATCTCCCAACAAGTCAAAACCTGTCGGCGGACAAACCATTTGTTGCATTCCCAAAGGAAACATGTCTGGCTTCACTAGAATTGTTGCAAAAGGAATTTCAATTTAGATTCAAAGAGCTTCATCTCCATGAACAGGACATACAGCTTTTTTGTCACCCATTTTCTGTTGAGATTGAAAATGTCCTTACAATTTACCAAATGGAACTGGCTGAACTGCAGAATTGTGACTCTCTAAAAGACACATTTAAGTCAAGTAACCTTTTGAATTTCTATGCATCTCTCCCCTCTGAGACATATCCAAATATCAGGAACCATGCACTCAAAATGGTAACCATCTTTGGTAGCACTTATGCCTGTGAACAGACTTTATCAAGAATGAAACATCTGAAATCTCCAACCAAATCAAGATTAACTGATGCCCACTTGCATCACTTGTTACAGCTGGCAGTGACAAATATGGAACCGGACATTGACCATCTCATTAGCCAAAAGCAGGCCCACAGTTCCCATTGAAATACTGGTGCATGATCTGTTTATTTATAAATGGTTTTCATTTTATTTATATAAGATATGTGCAGTGTGAGTAGGAATTAGTAGCTCATATAGTTCGGCCCTCCAGCTCTCTAAGGGACCTTAATCCGGCCCCCACTTTATAAAGTTTAAAGACCCCTGCTCTAAAAGAATAGAAACTATCATGATATGTCATTTATCAAACATCTACATGTTCAACTATTCTAGAAACTATAATATATCAAAATAACTATACAAATGTGGTTCAGGCTGAGCTCCAAAAGCACAATAGATAAAAAGAGAAAATGGTTTCCGTCATGAAACTTCACTATCAAAAGAACTATTCTTCAAGATTTTCCTTCAGAATGATTCATAATGTGGAGTATTCTATACACTTCCAGGTTAAGCAATAATAACCAAGAACAGAACTGAAAATTAAGTCAGTCAGTGCCACCTGCAGTTGGAATAGGGACATAAATCTTAGATTCACTTTGTAATAGAAGAAAATAAGAGAACTACTTATGAGGAAAATCAAGTACTGAATACTTGGAAGATATGGTTTTTCAGAGGGAGGAAAGAGGAATGTGTAAAATAAAAAGAAGTATCTCTAGAGCATGTATACTCCTGGTCAGAAGACAATTAAATATTGCCAAATAGATTTCCAAATAAAAATCTCTGTTTTACTACAACAAGCTGTAAAGTGGAGACCAGTTACACTGGGGGGAAAAAGGAAGGAGATATAGGATGCATGCTGAGAACGGGCGGGGGGGGGGTTGTGGAGGGAGGACAACACTGGTGGTGGAAATGCCCCTCATTCATTGTCACTATGTACCATAAATAATTCTGTGAAGAAAAAAATAAAGTAAAAAAATTAAAAAATTTCTGTTTTAAAATAAAGCTCTCTAAACATAGATGCATTATTAATGAATAAGTCTCTTACAGTTAGGTAAGAAATATGGTTATAAACTGAAAAATAGAACTTGGTAAAAATCACTTGTTACCTGTATGAGACACAAACATGTGATGTCACTCAATTTATTTAGTTTCTTTTTTTTGTTTTCTTTCTTTTTACTGGGGAGTGGTAGCTTCATTCTCAATTTATCTTATTTTTCTCTGTTTTAATTGTATCAATTATTTTATTTAAACCCCATGGTTACAAGGTTGTCCATAATACCATTTTTCCACAATTTCAAAGTTGTTCATGACTAAGTTTCAGTCATACAGTTTACAAAAATATTATAGTCTTTAAGGCAGAGACCTTTAAACTTTAACCTGTGGTTAATGACATTTATAAAATATTTTTTTTGATGCTCCTATAATTGAACTAATTTTCTTAAATTGCCTTGAAGATAGTTTTTTGCCATCATCTAGAATTATAACTGAGTTTTATGTATTGACATGATATTGGGGGGAATGAACTAATTAGCTATAACAGTTAATTTTTCTCTTATGGAATAATCTTATTTTTTTGCAGTTTGGGTGTGTTTTAATTATTTTCCTTACTTAACAAGACTTCTAATTTTTTTGTCTGGTTTTATTTTGAAGGACATGTCCATCTATGTTGAACATAGGGCTTACTCGGGTTATTTGCCCAGAGATCAGGTACTGTATATGGAGCATATAGTCTGAATCTGCCTTATCCACATGCAAGATAAGCACCTAAACCTTTGCACTATCTCCCTGGCCTTAATAAGTCTCCTAGTGTTATGAAGGGTTGGGGCATGGTGGGTAGATTTGAAATCATGTGTTGTTTCTCATCTGCAAAAAAAGTTTCACTCTTTACTGGTGAGACTATTACTTGTGGCCATGCTATATGTTGTCTTTATTCTGTTAAGTTATACTTTCTTTTTACCAAATTTTTTGAGAAAATTTTAATCATAACTTTTATTTTGTCAAATTCTTTTTGATATATATTAGGAAGGTTTATCAATTATATCCTTTACTTTGTTGATGTTCTATATCAAATTTACTGATTTTCACAGGTTTAACTATAGCATAAACTTAATTAAAACTTGGTTATGGCATATGATACTCCAAATCTGTTGTTAAATTTGGTTTACCATACTTTTTAAGGGTTGCTGCAACTATGTTTATAAAATATATTGTTTCCTTCCAGTGGTGACCTTCAGCAGGCTTCAATATCAGGATAATGCTAGACTTATAAAAAAAATAGGTGCAAAATTGCTCCCACTTAGATGTTTTGGAAAAGATCAAGAAGGATTAGTATAAATTCATCTTTAAATGTTAAGTAGCTTTTCAATAAATTTATCTTGTCCTGGATTTACCTTTGTTGGGAGATTTCTATTTGCTTATTTGATCTACTTAATAACAATTTATTACCATTTTGATATGATTCACTCATAGTATACTGTATGTTTCTAGTACCTTGACATTTTCTTCGAAATTACTGTTATATATCTTTTACCAGTAGAAGTATTCCTATGATTTCTTGAATGGGCATGTTATAATGTCTGCTATTTATTACTGTTCACTTTAATCTTATATTTATTTTTCAAGTAACTATTCAGAAAAGTAGTTATTGCTCTTTTTTCCATCTGTTTAGTTGACTAAGGTACACTAGATTTGCTCACCTTTTAATAAACATTAGCTTACATAATATTTTGTAATGCCTTTGTAGTCTCTATATATTTCATGTCTAAACATTATAATTTCCTTTCCTTCCTTCTGCTAACTTTATATTCAATTTTTTCTTTTTGTATTTCCTTGAAGTATAAAACTGTTTATTGATATTTTTCAAATATAGTTAAGCTTTCCATAAAACTACTTTTGTTATAAGTAATAAGATTTAGTATGTTGTGTTTTCATTTTTATTTGTATAAAATATTTTGTTATTTCCCCTTTTATTTTTTGCTTTGGTTGGTTATGAGTATTTTTGTTTGATCTCTCTCTATATAGTTGTGAATTTCTGTTTTACATTTATTCTAATTTCAAGTATTTTTCATATAAAATATTATTTATATAATATAAATCTTTTATAATGATTAAGATATGCTTTTTAGATATGGAACAATATTACAGCGGGTACTACCTTGCATGCAGATAACATGAATTCCACTCCCAGCATCGCATATGATTTTCCATGCACAGCAGAAGTGATCGTTGAGTGGGTAGGCCTGAGCATTCCTGGATATAACCAAAACATTTTTCAAACCACAACAAAATTATTTACTTTGTAGTGCAACATATGATCCATACTGAAAAATGTTATTTGGTGAACTTGAGATAAATATCTGGATGGTTTATTCTTTGTTGGATAGATCATTTGTTCTATAGTGTTATTCATGTTTTCTATTCATTATTAATAGTATGTCAGATTGATGAACTATTGATAAAATTGGATGTCCAAAAGAAAAAAACTTATTCTAGATACTTATATGTGATCATACATGTAAAAAATACCATAGAAACTATGGTAAAGACTTAGACATAAGATGTGAATTCAAAACTTCTAGGGTAAAATAAGGGTAAATGTTGACATTAGTCTGGGATATGATACATACATATGTGTGTGTGTGTGTGTGTGTGTGTGTTTTGGGGCCACATCCAGTGATTCTCAGGGATTACTCCTGGATCTGCACTTAGAATTATTTCTGGTGTATCTGGGGTACCATATGGGATATCAGGGATCAAATCTTGTCAGATGCATGCAAGGCAAATGCCCTACCGGAGGGCTATCACTCTGGCCCAAATGGCAATAATTTTTAAACATAGCCTCAAAAGCAAAAGGGGACATAATAAAAATTAGGTAACTAAGACTGTATCAAAGTTAAAAGCTTTCCACAACAACAACAACAAAAAAATCCTATGGAATGGGAGAAAATAATTGTACACCATTTACATATGAAATGGGAATATTGAGCTACACATGAACACAGTGTATTCCAAGAGCAGAACAAAGTATATCAGAACAACTCAATTCATTTAGTATCAAAGGTAGGGAAAACCCTGGGTCCTCAAGTACAGACCAGAAAAGGAAAGTGGAAGGGGAAAGTAAGAAGAAACAGTGTAGAGGTAACACAAGGGCAAGGGTCAGGGGCCTTGGACAATCATTGGTGAGAGGTCTGGTATTTGGATACTCCTAAACTAGAGTCAACACCATGGTAAACATGGATCCACACTATAATAATTATACATCAGAATGTGCTTGTTAAGCATGCAGGCTAGCAGGTGTGAGGGAACTTATAAAATTAGTGGAAAGAAGAGACACTGGTGATGGGATTGATGCTGAAACACTATACAGTGCTTAATACTGAATCTATTATTAACACTTTGTATATTGTGGTACCTAAAGTTAAAAATAACTTAAGGAGCTTATCTCCTGAATAACATTTTTTCAAAGAAGATACAAATTATCAACAGATATACAAAAAGGTTTTGGACTTCACTAATAAAGAAGGAAATGTAGGGGCTGGAGCGGTGGCACAGGGTGTAAGGCATCTGCCTTGTGTGCACTATCCTAGGATGGGCCACAGTTCAATCCCCCAGCATCCTATATGGTCCCCCAAGCCAGGAGCGATTTTTGAGCATGTAGCCAGGTGTAACCCCCGAGCATCACTTAGTGTGGCCCAACCCCCCAAAAAAAGAAAAGAAACAAAAAGGAACTGTAAAAAAATATTTTAAACCAAAAATGCATATCAAAGGGGAGACTCCCCAAAACATAAGAAACTAGTATTGAAAATTGAGTAAATAATTAAGGAATTTGCCAATTATATTTGGTGACTCTAGTGATCCAATTTCAATAGTATAGTATATTGAACCCTTACAAAAAATGAGGTATAGAGTTTGAACAACACTGAACATCAATCAACTATACTAAAACAGCCACATGTAACAAAAAGTCATACAAATATAACTTAGTATATATATTTCGTCTGATGGGCTTCATACAAAGCATTTCACACAGCAAAACCAGTGTCTCTCTAAAGCATGGAAAGAGAATTCAAAGGTTTCATATTTCCTGATTTAAAAATTTAGTACAAAAATAATGAAAGAAAGAAAGGAAGGAAGGAAGGAAGGAAGGAAGGAAGGAAGGAAGGAAGGAAGGAAGGAAGGAAGGAAGGAAGGAAGGAAGGAAGGAAGGAAGGAAGGAAGGAAGGAAGGAAGGAAGGAAGGAAGGAAGGAAGGAAGGAAGGAAGGAAGGAAGGAAGGAAGGAAGGAAGGAATCACTGCATGCAAGAAAATGCCTTAAGCATGAAAGATCACCTACCAAATGGGAGAAATTATTGAAAGTTATGTCTAATAAAACTTTAATATCTTGAATGTAATAAGAATTTATAAAACTACATGGTAAAATGTAATAAGTCAACAAATGATTTGAATAGACATTTTTGAAGGAAAGATACCCCAAATGCACAAAAATATATATTCAACATTTATTAGGAACATATAAAATGAAACTATAGTGAATTCCAACTTCACAATTACTAAGACAGCTATATTTTTAAGTGTAATCTTGAAAGAATATGAAAAGATTAAAAACCTTTACATTATTGATAGAAACACAAAATAGGGCATCTGTTGCATAAAAGTTTGTCAGTTCTCACAAAGCTAAATTGACATATATAGATATATGACATAGACATAGATATATAACACTGACATAGATAGACTTGCAATTCCACTTCTATGTATAAGTGAAAATTATCAAAAACAAGGACTAGAAAAATTCTTCTATGTCAATGCTCATTACAATAAGATTTGCAGTAGACAGAAGTTAAAAATAACTTAAGTTCAAAATAAAAAGAAGTTAAAATAACAAAGAATAAGAACAATAAGTTCTATAAATCTCTATAAGTATATAAAGTATTATATATTACTAGAAACAATATACTGAAATCACTGTAACATCAACTCATATTATCAGTAAAATAGATAACATTGTGATCAAGGCAAAAATAAAATATATAAAAGTCCTTATTTTGTATAATATCTCTTACATGAAATATCCATTATAACAATTCCACAGAGATACCAAATAAATGGCTCTCTAGCAGAGGATTAAGAATGATTGGGTATACAGTGAATGGTGGGTGGAGGAATGAATGGTACGAAGTGTTCTTCTTGGGAAAGAAGATAGTTACAAAATTATGTGAGTTCACTAAAAATCACTAAATTATGCACTTTAAAATAGCTACTTTGTGTTCTATGAATTCAAGTCATAAAAAGGAGTTGGTAGACTAGATATACAAATGCTTAGTTATTTAGAGCTCAGCTGTTATCAATAAAAAATAAAAAACTCATCACTTCTTTAAAAAAATTGGATTTACAAGAGAACAGAAAATAATGTTCAGTGATAACAAGCCCTTAGACTCTCACTAAAAGTGATGTTGTAAGGCAGGGAAGGTGTGGACAGAAAGGATACTATCAACAATGGTAGAGGGACAAGGGTACTGTGTTGGATGGGTGTTCCTGAGATAGAAACATTTACTCTCATAAAACATGGTTAATTCGGGCCCGGAGAGATAGCACAGCGGTGTTTGCCTTGCAAGCAGCCGATCCAGGACCTAAGGTGGTTGGTTCAAATCCCGGTGTCCCATATAGTCCCCTGTGCCTGCCAGGAGCTATTTCTGAGCAGACAGCCAGGAGTAACCCCTGAGCACCGCCGGGTGTGCCCCCCACCCCCAACAAAACATGGTTAATTCAAATTAAAAACGGAAGCAAAATAGATATATTTTTTCTTTTCCTTTCCATGTTATATTTTTTCTACACAATCTTAATCTCGACTCCACATACATGTTGAGGATGAGATGGGAAGTGAGGAAAAGCACCTTTTTTTATCTCTTTGTTTCTGCGTTTCACCTGGAGCTCAATTGTTGAAACCGTTTGAAAGAAACATGTTCGGATGAGGGTCCTAAAGCAGTTGGGGCTGATTCATACACTCTTGTCCTAAAGGCCAGAGCTGTGGACCTGGATTTGATTTAAGCGTGGTGCAGTTTCCACGCAGAACTGGCCTCTGATTTGAAGATTTCTGCATTGCTGCCAATCACAGTCCTGCCACTAGTCTATTGTGTTGTTGTCCATAGTAAGGGGTACTACCTAGTAGGGCTGCCTGGACCACTCAGGGGAGCTGTCTAATATCAGGTGCATTTGAGAGACACTTCATTCTCTTAAATTAGAGAGATCTCTAGAAGAGTATTGAATAATTTCTTTTTTATTTTTCTAAATACAGGGGATTGTAGGTCCAAATAAGTCTGGGATATTCTGATGATGGAATTATATGCAAAGGGGATCTGGCGAGACACATTATCAAAATGCAATTTTTGACTTTCATGCCCACTTAAACTGCCAGGGTTGCAAGGTTTCAGGAAGATTATTTTTACTTTCTTTACATTTTAAGCAGTAGCAAGTAATTGAAATAGGCTATTGAGAACATTTCATGTCAAGAACCTGGTTTTGTTTCTTAAAGTCAAGTTTTGCATGGTAATTCTAACACAATCAATTTGCAAGTCATACTTCCAAAATAGTGAAACATGACTTATCAAATATATTTCAACACAAACTAACTGTACATCATGATAATTTGCTTCTAAATAAAATATAAATCAATCATCAAACAGTATCTTACTCCATGATTATAGTATTCTATGTCCTCTAAAGAGAAAACATTCTCAATTATATAAGAATTGAATATACTTTTTTAAGACGTTATGTGACAATAAATGCACATAATTGTTAGATGTTGATTTATTTTCTTATGGGGGCCTGATAAAAGAAACTTTTATTTATGTTTAATATTATTCTTTATGTTTAATAATTGTTCTTAAAATTATACATGATATTGAATCCAATTAATACAATAGTGCTAAAGATTCTACTACACAAAAATTCATTAATATTTACTAAAACTCTATTGAGTAAGATAGCTTCATAACAGAATTTATTTAGTCAGGAATGCGTGGTGTAAAAACTTCCTATGTACAAAGCAATACTCCACCCTGTGGTGAAGAATGATAAATACATAGATATGCCCTTAACTAAAAGAAATGATTGTAAATACAGAGACACTGGCATAATTATTTTTTTTAATCCATGGACATATTCTTTTCAGGGATAAATGCTAGAATATATATAGGTTTTGAAATAATGATTTATCAATCATTCAATGCAAAATTTTTATTGAATTCAGAGAAAGCAGATTCTTCAGAAGCCTAAAACATTTGTTATTTCTATTTTAATATTAATATATTGAGTAAAAATTTTAAGTTAAAATAGAAATTGTGGGCTTGTTTTCAGTGATCAAATTAAGGCAGAAAGTCTAAAATATTAGAAAAATAAATTTAAGATGAAATGTATACACATGTATATATATATAATAATTAAAAGCATTGTATAAACCATAATCACATTTAAAGAAAACATATTCTCAGCAGGCCTGATAGTTCAGTGCTCCAGTCCCATGGTGTAAAGAGAGCCACAGGACCACTATACTCCACTCTCTTGAAGGTATGATAATACATAGAACTGTTCTGGGGGTTAAACTTAAAGTCTCACACATTCAAGGCTTCTGTTTCATTCACCTCCTGAGCTATCTCCCTGGCCACTTCAAGTTTGCTTTTAAAAGAAGAAAATCATTGAAGCATGCAAACAAATATTGTAATAAAATTTTCTTGGATGACAGACCAAAGAACATCTGCTAAGTGAGTTGATGTCTCTTTGGGGAAAATTAAATCTGTGAGTAGCAGAATTAAGGGATGTTTCAAATAACTGACATTAATTGCAATCCAACCCTACAGTCTATGAATCAAATCCCGTTACTTAACTGTTAAAAACCTATCATAGCACTACAAGACAATATTTATTGTCTCTTCTTGAGAGATGAGGAAATACACTTCATTTTAGAGTAACTGATCCAAAGATTTTGACATGCGTCTAATAAATTTCAAACTTGGACATGCCCTGAAAAGTATTTGCATTTCCTCTGCAAAGACAAATAAGCCCTTATTTTTTAAATAAAAGGAACAAAAGATAGAGAGAAGGATAAAAAAACTTCATAAATAATGACGTTTAAAATAAAAATATTAAATTGACATAAACTGAATGATTAGAAATATATTGCTGTCATCAGAGGGTTTTTTTGAACCTGGACTGCATATTAAAAAGCTAGAAGTTATATAATATATTAATTAGACATCTGTGCTAATAATTAAGTAGCTGAAAGGTTATTTTTACCTTAGGTTAAACGTTTTACTAAAACTTTTATTAAAACTTGATCTCTGGGGCTGGAGAGATAGCATGGAGGTAAGGCGTTTGCCTTTCATGAAGAAGGTCATTGGTTCAAATCCTAGCATCCCATATGGTCCCCTGAGTCTGCCAGGAGCGATTTCTGAGCTTAGAGCCAGGAGGAACCCCTGAGTGCTGCCGGGTGTGACCCCAAAACAAACAACAACAACAACAACAACAAAAAAGTTGAACTCTGCTTTTAAGTGAAAGTATTCCAAAATATACTATTATTGTGTATCAATGTCATGTTCATACAGAACTTTAGAATTTACTCCAGTAGAAATCAAAAAGAACACTTTAAACTTGAATAATCATGGTGTGTTTTTGTAGAGCAATATTTCCAAACATATTATTTGAATGGAGGGATGTAACAGTGGGGAAGGTGGAAACAGTGGAACTCTGTAACTCTCCATAGGTTTTCAATGAATCTAAAATTGCTATAGGGAAAATTGATGAGTCCTAAAGCCTAAATAAAAGTGAAAGAAATAGTATGAGCATAAGACTCCATCTGGTAACTTCAAAGTAACCTTCAATCTGTCTGACCACTTTTAGATGCCAAGTACCACAGAGGGTCACCAAAGCAATACCAGACAGGAGTGATCCCTGAGCACAGATCCAAAAGTAAGCCACAAATACTGCTGGATGTGACACACACCCCAAAATAAAATAAATACTAATAAATAGAATAAAATAATAAGCAAAACACTGTTAATTAGTACCCCCTTAACTTTCTATCAAGTACCCATACTTAAAGACCCACAGTTAAAGCATAGTTCTTTATTTTTCATTAATTTGACCCTATTTTATTTTCAGTTAATCTATCAACATGCATAGGCTATAACTCAATAAATGTAGACTTTAATTTTAATTACTAGGTTACTTAATATGTGCATAATTTTAGTGTACTTTTTTCTGAAAAATTAATCATCACTTCTATTTTATCAGGTGAAAAACGCTAATACCTAAATTGCACTTCAAACCTCAGGATTATTTTCCTCAGTAAAATGTCACATTAAAAATAATTATATTCTCAGATCTTTAAGTATTATTTGGTTATTGTCAAGGTAAGATCAAAAGGCTCCAGTCTGTCTCTGAATTCATGTCAAAAACAAGGATGCTATGTGAGGATTGAGGATAGTAAAAAGAAGGGGAAGGAGAGCAAAAAGAAAAGGAACACTATTGAGTCTCTTAATTTGTTTACTTGCTAAACTTCATTTGTTTTTGTTTTTCTTTTTTTGTTTTGGACCTTACCCAGTGATACTCAGGAGTTACTCCTGGTTATGTGCTCAGAAATCGTTCCTGACTTGGGGGACCATATGGGACTTTGGGGATCAAACCATGGTCCATCCTAAGTCAGCCGCATGCAAGGCAAATGCCCTACCACTGCGCCACCTCTCCGGCCCTGCTAAACTTAATTTCTAAGGAAAGTTTATAAAGGATCCTGCACAATTATGCACTCATCAGTGTAGACCAAAAAAAAAGTCTAAGAAAAAAAATTTTATTTCTGGATCATCAAAAGGGGTGATGGGAAGGAATGCAATATAAGACAGATGAAGAAATGCTTAGTTTAACAATAATTCCCTTTTGCTCTAAGCAAGCCTCTGCTTACTGAGGTAGTAACTACATCACTAGATGGACAAAAGCTTAAAGACAAAGAAAGGCAGAGGGTATTTCCCTGAGGAAATACCCATAGCATGGGGAAAATGCCCCTTGCTTGATTTTGTCTCTACCTACTCAATGACTCTGTATATCTTCAGGATGCATGGCAGTGTAGGGAAACGAAGCATCATCCTTGGTTACATAAAAGAGCAGCAAGTCAGTTTGGGGGACATTCTCTGATGTTCCCTTGAAGAAAGGAGTAGAGGGGGCAGCTGCTCTGTGTCCTCCCTCTCTAATGAAGCCAAGAGTAATTACTCATTTTTCAGTCTTTTTAGCTTTTGACTTATTAGGACAACACAGAGATTTAACTCCTTATATGTAGGTTCAGAATATGAAGCTCCACTCATGTTTATTGATTTTTAGGTTTCTTGTTATTTATTTTGAAGCTTTTAGAATTAAATGGGAAAGCTATTATGAAATCATCATACAATTGATTCAGTAATTGAGAGACTTTCAAAACGAATCATCTGTTATGGGAATTATTATTTCCTTTCTAAGAAAGATTGAAGCAAGAAAATAAGAAAAACAGAGGAAATGATGGGGAAGGGGAAGAAATGGATATGATAGAAGAGCAACACAAAAAAAAAACCTGAAAGATGGGAGAAAGTGCAAGACATAATCATTGTGAAAGGTATTATTAATGTACGTTATAAATGTAGGATCAGAATCATTATTTACACTACAACAATAAGAAATAAAAACAAATATAATTGAATTCACTTCTTTAAGTATAAATATGAGACCTAAATATCCTTATTAATGTTTTCATATCCTGACCCACTCACTGATGGTGCTATTGTGAGAATAAAGCATTCTTACTTTACCTGGGCCTCATTCAATTCACAACATTGTGTGAGCTATTTGAGCTTGTTTTCTGGAATCAATATGATCACTTATTAAATAAATTTCAGATGTTAAAATTTATTAGAGGACCAAGAAAATAGCTTAAAGGAATGCTTGCATTCAAGAGTCTCTAAGTCTGATCCATCACAGCACATGGTTTCCTAAACACCTTTGAGGTAACTCTGGTGGCTCCCAACATTGCTAGGCACACACAACATTGCTTAGGCTGATAAAGACATGGATATGATGGAAGAGAAGCAGTGGAAAGAAATAAAAAGGTGAGAAAATGTGTAATAAATAATCTGTGTGAAAGGTGTAACTACTGTACCTGAGTCTCTGGGTGCAAGGTTGAACACTCTGGCTAATACAACCCGTCCAAATATTGCCAGGAGAGGCTCTAACTTCCCTGAGCACACCTTGAAAAGCCTCTTAAAATTACAAAATCCTCACTGCCTTTGCATGAATAAAATCACTTTTTTAAAAGATGATTATCAATTCAATTAAGTTTATCTTGCTTTACTTAATGTTTCAAATAATTCTTGTCCAATTTTATACTACTACGAATTTTGCATCAATTTTTACAGGTTGAAGTTATTTCAGTGATACTTTGCCATTCACTCAATTAGCTGTAATTAAGAGATATTACTGAGTTGTTGAGTTAATTTATTCTTACTATCATGGCATGACTAAATTAATTTAATCTCTTTACATATCTCTGGTCCTTAATTACTTGTTTTTTTTTTCAAAATAATCTTCAGTTTGTTACCTAGGTCAATTTTCTATAGAATTGTATTTTATATTATAATCAAATGCTTCTTACTTTTTCATTGTAATAACCCATTGAAAGTTTTAAGCATCTTATTCCTATTGACTATTAGAATGGTACAGCATTACCTTAGGAAAAAATGTGTACAAATGTAATTGCTAGAACTTAAGTCAAATAATATTTCCTTTCCACAGCATCAGATTATAGTATTGCAAATTAAACAAGACTAAATCAAATGATACATACTCTCATAATGTTATCATAAAAGGCAAAGATGAATAGTACTATACTATAAACATTTACTCATACAAACATATAGCACAGATAACAACTCATTTACTCATTTAGAAAGCATAATAGGGGGCCGGGCGGTGGCGCTAAAGGCAAGGTGTCTGCCTTGCCAGCGCTAGCCTAGGACGGACCGCGGTTCGATCCCCCGGTGTCCCATATGGTCCCCCAAAGCCAGGAGCGACTTCTGAGCGCATAGCCAGGAGTAACCCCTGAGCGTCACTGGGTGTGGCCCAAAAACAAAAAAAAAAAAAAAAAAAAAAAGAAAGCATAATAGATTTTCATAATGGCACTAATACAATGGTTGAATAATGATAATTATATCATGCTTAGTTCTGGGCCAGGGGTACAGCTCAAGGGTTTATATGCCACCCCAATTTGATCCCTGGCACTGATTGGTCAACTGTGCAACCCTGGAAGCCCCTGAACATGATTGGATAAAGCCTTGATGGTCTACAGATGTGGCTCTAATAAACCTGGCACTGCAGGCCCAAGCATCGCTGTAACTTAGGTCCTCATTGAATCATACAACTTGATTGGTCTATTATTGCTGGGAGTGGACCCAAGACTCCCTGAACAGGTTTGCATTGTGACTTCCAAAAATACAATAAAACATTATTTACTTAGTCTCTGCACTCAGAAATCACTCCTGGCTTGGGGACCATATGGGACACTGGGGGATCAAGCTGCGGTCTCTCCTAGGTCAGCCATGTACAAGGCAAAAGCCGTATTGCTGCGCCACCACTCCACCTCATAAAATTGACATTTTAACCATGTTAATTTTCCTAATCCATGAATGGTCAATTAGGCAAAATAAAATGTTGAAACAAAACTCATTAAATAAAAATAATTTTTTATTTTCTCACATTCTCTATTTCCTTCAGTAGTGAGTTAGTTTTATTTTGGTTTTGGTTGATTTTTTTGTTTGTTTGTTTGTTTTTTGGTTTCTGGGCCACACCCCCCATGATGCGCAGGGGTTTATCCTGACTATGAGCTCAGAAATCGCTCCTGCTTGGGGGACTATATGGTATACCGGTGGATGGGACACAGTCTGTCCTAAGTTAACACTGGCATAACAGATGCCTTACCGCCTCCACATCATCGCTCCGGCACCATGAGTTATAGTTTTTGCTGACTACCTCTTCACTGATTCCTGGGTATTTGATTCTTTAATAAATTCAATTATAAAAACAAAGCCTAATCTAGATGGGTTTACTAGTGCTTTAGATCGAACTTTCAATAGGATTGTTTTTATTGATTTATTTATTATGAGTTTGTTGCTGCCATTGAGATCCAACAGACCTTTGCATACTGATTTTGGGGCCAGCCAATATCTCGCAATTCTGGGATACTGCTTTTGGTCATTTATTTTCCTTCTGTAGACTACTTAGACATAGGTGTTCCTACTATATGCAAAATCAATAGAAATTAATATATGTATAAATAATTCAACTTTCAAATAGAGATGGTTTAATTTCTTTCTAAATTGGACCCCTTTAATTTTTTTTTCTTGGCTGAATTTTCATGATTTTGAGTACTATTTTAAGTAATGGTGAAAGCAGATATCCTTGTCCTGTGCATGATCTTTTAGAAAAATCTTTTTTTAAAACATTTATTATAGTGTTAGCTGCGGGCTAAAAGCCAGCCTTTTTACTGAGTAATGTTATTTCTTGGGGGGAAGGGGCTAAACAAACACAGTGGTATTCAGGGCTTACTCCTAGGTTTAGCTCATGAATCATTCCTGGAGCAGTTAGGGATGGGATGCCAGGGATCAAACCTAGGTCAGCTGCATACAAAAAAAATGCCCTAACAACTCTATTATCCCTCCAGTTGATAAGTAATGTAAAGTTACACTATCCTTATTTTGTTCAGTTTTTCATCAAACATATTAAATATTGTCAAAATCTGTCTCTGCAATTATTAACATGTAATTTCTAGTTTTCCTTTTATTTATGTGCAAGTATTATACTCACTGATTTCATATGTTGAACCACTGTATTTGTAGAGTAAAATTCAATTTGTTATGAATAATTCTTTAAATATTGCTAAATTTTGTTGGCTAAGATTTGCTGACAATCTTTCAGGTGTACTAGTGTGTGTGTGTGTTTGTGTGTGTGTGTGTGTGTGTGTGTGTGTGTGCGCGCACACCTATTTTGTCGGCTGTGGTGTTAAAGTAAGCAGGTAAGCGGTAATTTAAACCTCAGAAAATGTTTGGAAACTTTTTGGTATTTTCTTTAAACATGTTGGAATATATTTAGAAGAATAAGTGATCGACACATTGAAATTTTGACAGAATTCATTAGTCAAAGTGTGTGGACCTGGTCTGAGAAAATTTGATTACTGCTTCAATTTTTGTATTTTTAATTTCTCTTATACCTATAGTCTTGGATAGTTTATTTAATTCTAAAACTTTGTTCCTTTCCTTTAGTTATCCTAGTTAGTCCCACAGAGCTATTCATAGTAGTCCTTAACTATCTTTTATATTTGGCATCTGTTGCATCTTCTTCCCTTTCATTTCTTTTTATTTTTTTCTTTCTTTTTTTTTTTTTTTTTTTTTTTTGGTTTTTGGGTCATACCCAGCAGCGTTCAAGGGTTATTCCTGGCTCTATGGTCAGAAATCACCCCCTGGCAGGCAAAGGGGACCATATGGGATGCCGGGATTCGAACCACCGTCCTTCTGCAGAAAAGGCAAACACCTTACCTCCATGCTATCTCTCTGGTCCCCTTTCATTTCTTATACTACTTACTAATGTTCACTTTTCTTTCCCTGAAAGCCTACCTAAGGGTTTGTCAATATTTCTTATTCGATTAAACAGCTAGTTCCTGGTTACACTGATCTTTGGTATTAACTTTTTAATTTATTCTATAAATTTTATTATCTCCTTTCTTCTCCTAGTTTTGAGTTTCATTTATTCTTTGAATAGTCTCTCAGATAGAAGACCAGATCATAGACTTAAAGTATTCCTTGTTTACTAATATAAGACTGAATATTATATAAACATCCTTTTTATTTATTTTTCTTGTTTTTGTATTTAGGACATACCCAGCAGTGCTTAAAGCTTAGTCTTAGCTCTGTGCTCAGTATTTCTTCTGGCAGGGTTTGGGGGCCTTATGGATGCAAATGGAATGTGGAAGACAAGTTTCCTAATCACTATACCACCTTTCTGTCCTGAACTTCCTTTTTAGTTTTGTTTTTTGGTTTTTGGTTTTTTGTTTGTTTGTTTGTTTTTGATTTTTTGGCCACACCCGTTTGATGCTCAGGGGTTACTCCTGGCTAAGCGCTCAGAAATGCCCATGGCTTGGGGGGACTATATGGGATGCCGGGGGATCGAACCACGGTCCTTCCTTGGCTAGCACTTGCAGGGCAGGCACCTTACTTCTAGCGCCACCTCACTGGCCCCTTTAGTTTTTTTTTAATGTGGTTGGTATCTTCTAATTGCTTGTATCTTCACTTATTTACTTATTTATTTATTTATTTTGGTTTTAGGGCCACATGTCGTTACACTCAGGGGCTACTCCTGGCTATGTGCTCAGAAATCACTCCTGGCTTGTGGGACCATATGGATACCAGGGATCAAACTCAGGTCCTGGGCCAACCACGTGCAACACAATGCTATCACTCTGGTCCCTCATTTATTATTTTAGAAAAAAAGTTTTTTGATCTTTGGGTTTACCCCAGTAATATTCAGAGGCTAGTCCCAGTCCCAGATCTATGTTTAAGGGTGATGCTCAAAGTGCTGGGGATTAAAACTGGATTTTCCTCTTCACAAAATAAACACTCTATGATTCATCCTACCTTTCTCCAAGTTTACATCCTCTTTTATTCCCTACTCACCAAATAATATTAAATAGCATGGTTTTGTAGTCACCAAATGTATGATTTATCTACAGAGATCTTGTGATTGATTTGCAGTGTTTCCAGGTGGACACAAGAGATAATTAACATTCTTTCAATCTTCATAACTCTTTGACACTTTTTTTCTGCCCTAGTCTGTGATATAAACCTGGAAATGGCTATAATGTTCTATAGAAGAATGTGTATTTGGGGATTTTGTGGGATGACGCTATTTACAATTATCTGTTATGCCCAACTCTTCCAGCTCTTCATTTAAGGCTATTGCTGACTATTGCTGCCCTTTTGATTTTATCTGGCTAATCTGTCCAAGGGTGCTAATGTCTCCTATTACTATTACCAGTAAGTTAATGCTGATGTCTCTTAAGACCACTTAATACTTTACATATATTGTAATATATACATATATATACATACATAATATATATTGCTTTTTGAAAACACCCATCAGCACTCAGGAATTACTTCTAGCTCTGTGCTCATAAATTGCTCCTGGCAAACTCAGGGGGCCATATGGGACGCTGGAGATCAAACCCAAGTTCATCCTGGGTCAGCTGCATGCAAGGCAAACCCCCTACCACAGTACTATAGTTCTGGCCCCTAATTTACATATTTCGATACTCCTTTAATTGGTACGACAGTCAATGGTTATCAAATTATTTAAATATTTTTGTCTTATCGCGGAGATTTTTTGGAAGATAGTGGTCATACCTGGCTGTAATTAGGTTTTACTCTTGGTTCTGAACTTAACAAGTGACTCCTGAATGTCATATGTCTTATGCATATGCACTACCAGTGTTAAAATGGTATCTGCTATGTAGAAGGCAAGTGTCTTACCCCCATACTGTCACTCTGACCCTGTGTTGAGAGATTGTTTTATTATTAACAAATGTATATGCTTTGATCTAACTATAAATTCCCTGCCCCTTTTAGGATTCTATTTGCCTGTGTCCCAATCTTTTCTTTGAAGCCTATATTCATCATTATTATTCTGGTGATATACTGTAACCAAGAGAAGATTGGGTTTTATTACCAAATTCATCTGCAGTTCTATGCCTTTTAAATGGTGAAATCAGACATTTGATGTAAGTGAAATTGTTAGTATAAAAGAATGTATTCCAATTTTAATACATGGATTCTGGGTGCATTTGCAGTTTATTTCTTTGCTCTGTTATTTTATCTTGTATTTTGCATTTTAGGTAGTATTTGGAGTTTATTTGATTTCCTCTATTTAGTCATTAATATAAATTTATTTAATATCTTCACTTGGCAGATTAGCAGTTCTGGTATACTGGAGATTCTACCCAGGTTATTATTTTCATCGAACCAGTGTAGGTGAGTTCCTACTTGCATTATTACTTTGCATTATTACTACTTCTTAGTACTTGTTTTAGAAGATCAGGGCATTGAATGGGCAATCAAGGCAACAAATTCCAGACTGTTACTGTGGCTTTAAATCTATGAATTATCACCAAGAATTGTGGTTCTAAGTGTCCCATACAGTTACAACACCAAGTGAGCCTGGATGAACACTCAGCATCACAGCCATTAGTGCCCAGGAGTGTTTGTAGTGTCAAATTGATTCAAGTTGTCCTCAACAGTCACTATTACTCATGGTCACAAGTGTCCAACAGCAGTGCATATGATCCCCCAAACATTGTCAGTAGTGATCCCTGAGCACAGAGCCAGGAGTAAGCCCTGAGCATAGCAGGATGAGGCCTAAAAACAATAAAAAAATTAGAGTGACTTTATATTTACCCTACAAATAATACTCTTGTTGTAAGAAATGTGATGTAATCCATTGTCCTCTACCTTAAGTTCGTTAACTGATTTGTACTAGTTGAACATTACAAAGTTTAAGCTACAGTTACATAATCTAAAACACTTGCCACTATATCCCAAAGAATTTTCTTCAATTTAAAAATTCCCTTTTAAGGAAAGGAACAATGTGGATACCACATGTTTATCATATCTGTAGCCATCTCTTTACTTGGCATAAAAATGATGCCAAGTAATCTATTGGCATGCTACTTTTAAAATTTTAAAACTAAATGAAGTACAAAACTATTTTCTCTTCAGTATTCTGTATATTCTTTGACCACTCTGCTGGGGCAAAAGAGAGAAAGGAGATCGAAAAAAGTGGTTATTAAATTTTCAACTTAATAAAGCAATAAAACCAATTAATTTATATGTATAAGAAGTCAATTACAAAACTAGATTCTCCTCAAGTAGTGAACATGAAAGTACCATTGTAGTGTTCAAACCATCAGGATATTCAAACAAGAAAAGAGAAAGCAATGCTCAGTCCCTACTGTGCTGGATTTCAGAAATCTGAACACTATCTCATCATACATAAACAATATCCTTAAAGCAAGCTTAAATAATGCAATAAGCATACTCAAGTCAAATCTTTACAATTGCCAGTTCCTAACAATAGTAACTGGACTCTTTGGTTGTAAGAAACAGATCCCCCTCAAAAGGATTCCGATTAAAAGGATGTTTACCATAAAATGAATACTGTCATGAAAGCCAAGAGCAGGAAATAGACCCAGACCTTCTATGAAGTAGAAATTTGGCTGGCAGCCCGTTTCTCCAACACAGTTCTTCTGGGGATATACAATCTATCTTTTCCTCAAAAAGCAACAGCATTCTTTTCAAGGACATCATTTTGACTGTCAGTGATTTTAGCTTGCACAAGAATCTAGCTAGTTATTTTTCCGACATTGACTCCATTCTCCACGAATGTGCAGCTCAAATCTCCATATAATATTATGATTCAGTCTGTTTCTATTCTCTCAGCTCTTCCAAAACAGAACATTATTATTTCAGCTTGGAGTTCTGTCAATCACTGATGAAATCAGCATTGCTAGAAAACTTGTCATTAGAAGGATCAAAGGTTGACTTCTTGGGAAGCTGGGCCAAATCTAGTAAGTTTGGAGATTTAATGCACATGGGAAGGGAAGAATTTAATCTCTATCTATACCCAAAATATATTTCTCTTGCCACTTATTTGTGATGAGGATTTTAAATGAAATACTCATTTTTATGCCATTAACTAATATGGCTTCTTTCTAATGCTCAATATCAAGACAGTTAAGTTTGTTACTTTTAAATTATTATAAATGACTAAGGATATAAAATATATTGTAGTCAATAACTTAAACTCATTGATGATACATTAAACAAAAATTGACATGTGGGAGCTACTACATCATTTGTTAAATAGGAGTAATGGAAATTGTTTTAATTATACCGATGTTTTTAAGTCAATAATAATCCAAAGCATGAAGGTATATTTCATGTGAAACTTGACATTTTAAATATTTTTCAATTATAGCTTTCATTTGTAAACAAACATCATTTATTCTTACAGTTTATATTTTATCTTTCTTATTGAGCTACCAAGATTTACAATACAGGTATTTTTTTTGGGGGGGGGGCTACATTCAGTAGTGTGAGCTTCTCCTGACTCTGTGCTCAGAGATGACTCTTGGTGTGCAAACACCCTAGTCACTGTACTATGGCTCTGGAGAAGGTGTGTAATACAATTAATTCTACTTTTAATGCTTACATTCTTCTAACACCACACCCATCACAAGACAGCCTATTTCCCTTCACCAGTGTCTCAAGTTCCCTTCCCAGGGTTCTTGCTATATAGCCTTAGTTATATAGACAAAATGCCCAATTCCAATGACTCTGACCATGTGTTGTATCTTCACAATATTTCCTTTTTATCCCACATACATCATTTAAAATATATATTGTAGAGGTGGTGACACATATAGAAGAATAAGGTAAACTCCTGTAATTCTATAGACCTATAAGTAATCAGTATTAAAATACGTATCTTCCAAAATCTGTACAGTTTTTTTTTAAGGCGCATATATGGGCCAAAGTAATAGTACAGCAGTAGAATATTTGCCCTGCATACAGCAGATCGAGGAAGGACCTGGTTCGATCACCGGCATCCCATATGGTCCCCCTAGCCTGGAGTGATTCCTGTGCATCACCAGATGTGTACCCCCCCCCAAAAAAAAAGCCCATATATATTAGGAATAGAGAAACAATAGAGTGAGTAGGATGCTTCTCTTAAACATACCTGACCCACATTCAATTTCTGGCATCTTATTATGCTTCTGCAAGCAACACCAGGGGTGATTCATGAGTGCAGAGCCAGGATTAACCCCTGAACATAAACCGGATGTTTAAAAACCAAATAAACAAATCAATATATTGAATGATTCTATGCAATAGTTTAAAACTTACATGAAATAAAGAAATTCTACTATCGTAAAATTTAGTGAGAAAAAAAGTTTAATTTAAGGGGAAAGTCTAAATAGGTCTATAAAAATGAATTTTATGCTAAGAAAGGGAATATTATCTTTATATTAGGAAGTATATTATAAATCATCTTAAATATGTGAATTAATACGTCAAATATTTTAATAAAATATGTACATATGTACAGAAATAAGACCTTATCAACATAGAGCATTCAATATAAATTAAATATTAGATCATTATTGAAAATGATTCCCTCTTAATCAGATAGAAATAAACAGATGTTCCTTTTTGTTTGGTTGGTTGTTTTTTATGTTTTTTTGTTTTTGTTTTGATGTGTGTGTGTGTGTGTGTGTGTGTGTGTGTGTGTGTGTGTGTGTGTGTGTGTGTGTGTCACACCCAGCAGCTCTCAGGGGTTACTCCTGGCTCTGTGCTCAGAAATCGCTCCTGCAAGGCTCGGTGGAATATATGGGATGCTGGAAATCAAACCGAGTCTGTCCCGAGTCTGCAGTGCACAAGATAAACGTCCTACCTCAATGCTATCTCTCCAGTCCAAACAAATGTTTCTTCATCTCATACTAGTTCCTTAAGTCTAATTTGTTAGTCAAAGTTAAATGCCAAAAATTCAAAATGAAAAGTTGACTCTAATCTCATCATCTCTCTCTTACCTTCACATCCACATAGAAAACAAACCTAAGACTCTACGATCTTTAGGTCTCCTTAAACTGTGCCTTAACTGAAATTCTTTCCCCTTAGAGTCTATCTTCATCAAATTTTTGCTCAGACTTTATCAGCTAAGGAGGCTTTTGCTTATTATTACACTTAATCTCACAAATGGTAGACAGAGGAAGGTAGTTCAGAGATCTGGAATTCATATCTGGCACACGTGCTGTGCTGGCTGGCACACATGCTGCCCTGAGTTCAATCCACAGTACTACATTCCGTAAGGCAGGGGTCTTCAAACTACAGCCCCCGGGCCATCATGCGGCCCGCAGAGGAGTCTGATCCAGCCCGCCAGCAGTGAGCGCTGTTTGGTTGCCAAGATACCTGCCAGCATATACACTCAGTGTATATCCAAATATCAGGAACCATGCACTCAAAATGGTCACCATCTTTGGCAGCACTTATGCCTGTGAACAGACTTTTTTCAAGAATGAAACATCTGAAATCTCCAACCAGATCAAGATTAACTGATGCCCACTTGCATCACTTGTTACGGCTGGCAGTGACAAATATGGAACCGGACATTGACCATCTCATTAGCCAAAAGCAGGCCCACAGTTCCCATTGAAATACTGGTGCATGATCTGTTTATTTATAAATGGTTTTCATTTTATTTATATAAGATATGTGCAGTGTGAGTAGGAATTAGTAGCTCATATAGTCCGGCCCTCCAGCTCTCTAAGGGACTGTAATCCGGCCCCCACTTTAAAAAGTTTGAAGACCCCTGCCATAAGGAGAAGCAGGACTGGTAGGTGTAGCCCTGGAGGACCCGCTAGCACCAGTTCTGGCAGCCTCAAGTATTCTGGATCAGATCAGTATCACATTACTGGCCTTCGGTAGCAGGGAACAGTCAGTTCCTCTGGCTTAGTTTGGCCAGGAAAGACCTCTCTGGCTCCCCTACGTATTGTGGAGTTGGGGGGGTTCAGTCACACCCGGTGATGCTCAGGAGCTTCTCCTGGCTACATCCTCTGAAATCGCTCTTGGCTTGGGGGACCATATGGGAGGCAGGGGGATCGAACAGCAGTCTGTCCTAGAATAGCTTCTGCAACGCAGATGCTTCACTGCTTGTGCCACCACTCTGGCCCCTCACCTACGCATTTTTAAGGAATTCTCCACCCCCAAATAAAATTATGGTCCTTATGGACATGTCTTTTGCACTATTTTTTCCCATAATATTTATCATTATCTGATATAGAGCAATTGACTTACTATTTTCCATGCCTCCTGAAATATAAATAAGACCTTCTTGGATGGGAAATTTTGTCAGTTGTGTTCCCATATATATCCTGTGTCTAAAATTGCCTTTCCCATAGTAGCCACTTGCTAAATATCAGGTGGATGAATGAATAGTGAAAAATATGTTTTTATAAGCAACATAAATATACTGACATATCTGGTATATCAAAATGGACCAAAGAAAATAAATTTGGGGGCTTATTCACATTTATCTCTAATTAATTTGAAGTCATAAATGCTCAATAAAGTTGAATTTCATAGGGCCAGAGAGATAGTGAAGCAGTAGAATGTTTGCCTTAGACACTGAAGGACGGTGGTTCGAATCCCAGCATCCCATATGGTCCCTTGAGCCTGCCAGGAGTGATTTCTGAGCATAGAGCCAGGAGTAACCCCTGAGTGCTGCTGGGTGTGACCCCCCAAAAAATTGAATCTCATAACATTAGATAACCTCAAATAGGATATGTAGATTGAAACCTAAATAAATAAAAATAAAATTTAGTGAATAATATATATGTATATAATGTAGTAAATGCAAAGCACTTTAGTTTTATGGTGATCATAAATAGAGCTCCAGAAAAATAAAACTGACAGCAATTCTTCAATTATGATTTGTAGAACCATAGTGATCTCTATTCGAGATGGTCACTTTTATGGTTTGGATTCTTTCTGTAAACTTTATGAAAAGAACTTAAAGACCATTTTGAATGTAGGTGTAGGAGTCTTACCTCTCTCTTAACTGCAATCTTGTCTCTTTAAACCTTGCTGATGTTCTGCTAGAGATGATAAGAAAATGTTTTTTAAAAAAGGAAATAATTTTTTCTTCTGCAAACAAAGCAAACACTTTACCTCCATGCCATCTCTCCGGCCCCAGGAAATAATTTAAAAAATTTTTGTTTTGTTCCATAATCACTTTTGAGATTTCTTTAAATGCCATCAAAAACTAAAATTGCCCAAAGTGTTTTCTTTCTGATTTGGGAATGAGGAAATGAGATTTTAGTCATGCCTGGTTCAAATGGACTTCCTAAAAATTTCTATTGAAGACAAATAAGTGTTCAATATATTTTTTAATGAGTTGTAAGTATAGGTTTTCCATATTTTGAAATGAAACTAACTCAAATGTAGAGAGACTAAGTACCAGAGATACTCACATCTATGCTGTGTACATGTATTCTCCCTCCTTTCATGTGTGGATTGGTAAAATATACAGCATCGCCAAGATTTGGCTGGATGAAAACAATACCTCTTTTGGCTTTTCTTGAATATGTTGACTACACCCACAAAGACACTTTGGCTCAGCTGTTCATGTTTTCATTTGTTTTTCTTTCTTTTTTTTCCTTTGTTTTTCTTGCATGGAGCAATAAACTGAGTGCCAGCACCAAAAGCCACAGGCAATGAAGACCAAAAAAATCAAATAAGTGAATAACAGCAGACATAAACGGCTGCCTCAGAGCTGGCTAGAACTAATGAGTGATTTAAAAACTAAATGGCTTCTTTCCCATTTTCTTTAATTTATGATTTTTAAAGGGAGGAAATGGATGATCTGTGTACTTTATACAATAAAAAACAAACTTCCAGTACTAACTTGATAAATTTTAAAAATGCCTTTCTTAATCCTCCTACCACTTATGACCCCTGCTGATGACATAACTATATTACCTCTGGGTTATAAAAGCAGAGCATACATCTTCTCAAAGCTGTATGTTTCAAATGTGATGGATTCATAGAACAATATTATGAGCTTGCAATTTTCCAGATTCAGGTGCAAATAACATATGAATTGGGCTGTTTTTCTGTGAACTTGGAAGTTTCTGTTTCTTTAGGTCTTTTTTTCGCAGAGGCTAAGATGCAAGTCAGATAAGAACTAACTCTTCAGGGGGCCGGAATATAGCACAGAGAGTAGGGAGTTTGAATGCATGTGGCCCACCTGGGTTTGATCCCCAGCTTCCCATATGGCAGTCCACTGAGCTAGCCAGAGATCATCTCTGGGCACAGATCCAGAAATATCCCATAAGCACCGCTAGGTGTGCACCCCACCAAATCATTAAAAGAATCAACTCTTCAGAAAGAGAGAAAAAAATAAAGGGCTAGAATGGTAGTGCAAGAGGTCGGATGTTTGCCTCACGAGAGGCTAACAGGTTCAAGCACTGGCACCACAAATGGTTCCTGAAGCCCATGAGTAGTGATCCCTAAGTGCAAAGACGGGAGTAAGTCCTGAGAACTTCAAGGGGTGGCCCTAAATAAAAATAAAAAAGATATGGACCGAAGAGATAGCATGGAGATAAGGCATTTGCCTTCCATGCAGAAGGACAGTTGTTTGAATCCCGGCATCCCATATGGTCCCCTGTGCCTGCTAGGGGCTATTTCTGAGTGTAGAGCCAGGAGTAACCCCTGAGTGCTGCTGGGTGTGACCCACAAACCAAAATAAATAAATAAGATAGAAAAATTAGAAGTTTGATTCTTTCCTTCATTTCACAACTATGAATTGAGCATCTACTAAGTAAATAGAGCTGTTAGTGTTCAGTCACAGGGAATATGAAACAACCACATACACTCCTGTCATCAAGGGAAATAATTGTGTTCGTACTTCACAGAAGATATATGGAAGGGGAGTTCCTTTTCTTTATAGACAACAGAAGCCCAGTGGGATGATTCTGGATCCAGGTTGTTAAGAAGAATTCAACTTATTGATACATTCCACCCCTGGCTTTGTCACTGTTTATTTTCCAGATTCTCATTAGTCAAGAAACAGCTAAAATATTCAGCGCTAGATCTACAGTCTATTGGCAATGAGCGATATGTTCAATTGTTCAAGAAACAGACAACACATAATTAATTAAACATGTAGGATTTTCATTAGGAAATGTCTAAAGCAATAAGAGAGGTGAAGGTGTTAGATTCCAATGTAAATCTGACCCAGAAGAAAAGGGGGCTTGGAAGATTAAGAAGGCATCCTAGGTTGTTGTGCAATTACAAGCAATGCTATTCGAGTAGTCTGAAAGTTCAAGCTAGAAGTAGAAGTCCTCTGTTGCCCAGTAATGAGTTGGCCTCATTCTAGTCAATGACTCATCATTGACTAGAAACTGCAACAGAGAACAGGGCCTTGATAAAAATGTGATGGATTTCAAAACAGAGTAGCCAACCGAGGTCCATGTCTATGGTGAGGGTTTTGGAAGTTCTGTGAGGGACATTCCTGGAAATGCTGAATTATCACAGAGAAGGAAAGCAAAGAGCAAAGGCTCCTCTCCTATGTTATCAAAGTTTTTCCAAAACTGCCTCTATACTTTCTTTGCATCACCTGGATACTAAGGACCCCTCATTCATAAGATGGGATCATCTTATGAACCCATTCTAGTCTGCTTGATTTCACAGCCCCAGGTAAAATAATGGTTATAAAAATCAAAACATTAGATGGCCATTGAGTATGCATATAAATGTGAGTATATATTTACCTATGCATGTGTGATACATCAAGATGCCAGCATGTTATTTGATTGTAGATTATTTCTAAAATAATGGCAAGTGGCTTATGTGGCAGAGCATCTATCTGGTGTGAGGGCTTGAGTTCCATCCCTTGTCACTTGGCTCCAGAGCACTCCCAGTGGCCATAATGCACCATAATGCACCACTGCATGTGGCCCACACAGTAATCAAAAAATAAGAAAACCATGTATGTGGTTTATATTTATATAATACTTATTATATAAATAATAAAAAGCTTAATGATAAACTTATAAAAAATAAACTGACTACATAAATAATTAGAGGGCTGGAGATAATATAGAGGGTAGGGTTCTTGCTTTCATGATCTGACCAAAGTGTGATTTCCCCAATACTACATATAATTCCGAGTCCTGCCAGGAGAGATCCCTGAGCATAAATCTAGTAGAAATGAGCCTTGAGTTCTGCCACGTGTGCTCTCCAAACCATGGAAATAAATTCAAAATGTACTAGCAAACAGTTATAAGTGACTTTAGAAATTTTATTTTGTGTATCTGCATAAACTATCAATCTGTAATGATCTAGTAAGTGTATAAATAAAAGATCTAATCTAAATTGACCTTATCTCTTGGTTGGTATGAACTGATATGGTGAGACAATTTTCTCCAGATATTTCACATTTCTTATATCTTAAAAACAAGAGCCATAGCAGTTTATTTACTGATAATTTTTATTGGGGAGTCATACCCATTGGTGCTTGGGGGTCACTTCTAGCAGTGCTTAGGGAACTATATTATGGGAAATTGAGCCTGGTTAGGTAATATGTAATTCAAGAACCCTACCAGCTGTACTCCAATCCCCAAAACATTGCACCTTTTATTCCAGATAAACCTTTCAAAGATATTTGAATATATATATTTTTCTATATATACTAAATATACTAATCTTGGTGGGTGGACTAAGCTGAATTACTGTCAAGTATAATAAAGATAATTTAAGTTATATCTTGACATAGGCATCCTTTATCTTATGTAAGCATTCATGAAATTCTGGTTACCAGCTTATTAGATGGAAAGTAAATTAAATCTCAGACTTTTCAGTTCTTAACATACAAAAATAAACTGAATAATAAGTGTACATTTTAGTAATTATTAAAGACAGTATAAGGAAAAGGAAGCTTTATGTTACCTCCCACTTAAAGCACACAACAGATGTGGCTTTTTCCTTTCCTGATGCAGTGCCTTCCTCCCAAAGGATTATTTGCCAAAAGGCCAGCTCAGAAGTCAATCATTTGACCCTTTGCGTGGATTATTGGTGGTAATTCCAACATGGCTGTAACATTACATTTTCTCTTTATTTGGACACTATAGAAATCTAGCCTCAGCTTTCCTACAAAGAAATGTCAGTACCAAAAACCTGCCAAAAGTTCCCTGCTGGCTAGTTTATTTGTGACTCGTATTTCTAGTATAACCTGGCGCCAGCAGCTTGTTTTTCTGAGTCTAGCTCTATGATGGTAAACAATTATTTCTGTTCCCCCCTAAAATCTATTTTCTGGCAACTACATAAACATCATATCTCTGTCTTTCTCCTCCTGGTTTTCTTGAAAAACCTGCTTTTTGCTAAAGCAAAAACATCTCTAGCTCTTGTTTCAAAGCCCTCCAGCAGGAGTCTTTCTCACCTATAGGATAGTCGTTTTAATATGTATATTCTTGGCCTCTTTCTCCATTGTACTGCTCTCCTGCTCTTTGTTCTCCCTGAGGACACCTTGCATACCAGAGTTTGTGCTTATAAATGTCATCAGCTGAAAAGTAAATTTGTCTCTCGTCCCTTGGATGAGGGTCCCCATACAATGCATTTTGTGTGGTCTCATTTATTTCATTTTCATATTTCATATTCGTCCGCCTGTGTATGCACTTATTCCAGTGGATCTGACCCACTAAGGTTTTTGCTTAGGGATGCTAACACGTCTGCAGCAGTTTTAGATCATCTAACTCCTAATTTACTATTCTTATTTTACAGGTAAAACAGTGGTTCTCAAATAGTGAGGTTTACCCTTCAGGGGGTCGTGAGGCTCTGTAAACGGGGGTGGGGGGTGCATTTGACTTCGGCAAACACTGTCATAACAAGGTAAGCCCCGTGTTTATGTCTCTGTATGTCTCTGGAGCTGAGAGTTGCTGTGTCCTGCTTCAAACCCTGCTTCGAAAAGCTATGCATTGCAAAATGTGCTCACTGTAGCCATTAATCCAGACATCATCTCTGATTAAAAATCAGCTCAAATTATTTTGTTATTTTTGTTTTGCAAATTAAAAAAAATATATATTTTTTTGTGGTTTTTGGGTCATACCCGGCAGTGCTCAGGGGTTATTCCTGGCTTCACGCTCAGAAATTGCTCCTGGCAGGCACGGCGGACCATATGGGATGCCGGGATTCGAACCGATGACCTCCTTCATGAAAGGCAAACGCCTTACCTCCATGCTATCTCTCCGGCCCTAATTAAAATATTTTTAATAAAGATGCTATATACAGTCATGCGGGGGGGCACGAAAAATGTTTTCTTCTTCCTAGGGGGGCATGACAAAATAATTGAGAAACTCTGAGGTAAAGGAACATACTCATGAGAAGTAAAATTGTTCAAAGTAACAAAACTGCAAAAATCCTAGAATATTTTATGTTGATTTTGCTTTCTTTATAATCTCATAAAGTTAAATTATTATGGTCACTTAACATGTAAAGTTTAAAATAAATTAAAACATGGGCACAGTTATCTTAGATGAGTACACTGAAATCTTAGATTGAGTACGCTGAAATATTTATGTGACCAGTCATTTTGGACAATTAATTCTTGTCCAGACCCCTTTGTGCATGTTTCAATATACTAATAAAATTGGAAGTGGATAAGTCTGGCAGTACTCAGAATTCACTCCTGGCACTGTTTGAGATGACTTTTGGAGGGCTCAGTAGGTGCTTTGGATTGAACGGCCATACTCACTGTACTACCTCTCCTGCCCCTATAAACAAAATTTTGTTTCTAACTGGTTATTTAGTTTGAGAAAAACAAGTCTGTAAGAAATTAAGACTGTAACAAAATTTGGTGGGCTGACGAATTAACAAGAAATTCTTTTTGTTGTTGTTTTGTTGGAAGCAGTGTAGTTTTTATTGAAAGAAACTTGCTTAGAAAGATGGAAAAGGAAAAAAAGAGAAGAAATGTGTTCAAGAGAGACACAGGGTTCTCCAGGGTAGAAATAAGCAAGAAAAGAAACAAAGAGACAAGGAAGCCAACAAGAAATTCTTTAATGCAGTGGTCATTACGTTTAACTTTTCTTTCCTGGTTAGGATGATAAATTGCTAGACCACCTTATTATGGATAAATTCTTTTTTAAATGAATAAATTCTTATTTTAAATTCTAAATTGTGATTCTCTTTAATGAATCAATTACCTTGCATTTCTAATTGTTTACTAAGAACAAAAATTGGCAAAGTATTTCATTTGTCCTGGTTTTCCCTTGAGTCAATAAGTACCAAGGCATTTTCTAATTATGTCCAATGAATGTGGAACTAATTACCTACTATTCAAACTTCAGTTTGTTATTGAAATTCAGGCTACATACTTACATTTGCTAATCCTACTTCTATTCTTAATTGCTCCAATTTTATAACTTGTTAAATTTTTGCCTTGCTATAAATTTCCAAATATTTTTAGAAAACTTTTCAAAATAGGGGCCTGAGAGATAGCATGGAGGTAAGGCATTTGCCTTGCATGTAGAAGGACGGTGGTTCGAATCCCAGCATCCCATATGGTCCCCTGAGCCTGGCAGGATCGATTTCTGAGTGTAGAGCCAGGAGTAACCCCTGAGCACCTCTGGGTATGATCCAAAAAAAAAAAAATAACTTGTCAAAATAATGCAAATAAGTGAGAAAAGCTTATCAATCGGGGCTGGGCGGTTGCGCTAGAGGTAAGGTGCCTGCCTTTCCTGCGCTAGCCTAGGACGGACCGCGGTTCGATCCCCCGGTGTCCCATATGGTCCCCCAAGCCAGGAGCGACTTCTGAGCGCATAGCCAGGAGTAACCCCTGAGCGTCACCGGGTGTGGCCCAAAAACCAAAAAAAAAAAAAAAAAAAAAGCTTATCAATCTATTATGGGCAAAAATGTCACACATCTTTAGATGAACCAGTGTACCAAATAATTATTTGGAAGAGGCAGAATACAGAATACTATGTATTGATTAACTTAAGCCAATACAGACCTTTGAGACCTAAAAACGTTAAAAAAAAATCTGAAGGTTTCTTTCCAGTAAGGGGAACTAATGGCATACTGAGTTAAACATCTATTGAACTTTCCATGAATAACCCAAGAAAAATGCCAAACCACACCCCAATACCACTAAATACCACCATCAAAAATAAAAGTCAGAGCTGGGAGAAAGCAGAGTTTATGGCACTAGCTTTGTTAATGGCCAATGCACGCTCATCTGACCCCATATACGGTCCACAAAACATCACCAGGAATGATCCCTGAGCACAGGGCCAGTCATAAGCCTTGAGCATTGTCAGCTGTAAATCAAACCCCACCTCTGTGCCCCCAACTCAAATCATATGTAGGCTTATTCATGATTTTCCATTGCCATTCTCATTGTAAAGTATTTTAAGATTTCTTTTTTTTTTATAATTTTTTATTATGAATTATGAGAACAAAAGATGCAAAGAAAGAGGATAAGGTAAAGTTACAGTGGAAGGACAATCACCCATAACATAATTATCAGAAGAAGTCCCCTTGCTGATATCTTAACTTTGAATTTTCACCAAAGAAAGTTAAGATAAATAAAACAGAATCCATGTGCAATTACTTTTTCCCTCAAGTCCCCAGATTGTAGCACATTATAATATTTCTTAACAGCACACAAGGCAATCTAAAGCCATCAAACTTACGTAACTCCTTAAACATTAGAGGCATAGTGTTTTTTACATTTACATGTACATGCATATTAGCTTAAGTTAACCTCAAATTTTAAGTGGGTGTGTTTTAAGGATTAGAGTCAAAGGAGCACAGTAAAGACGGTGTTAGAGTGGCAATTGTTGTTTGCATAGGCCCACCAAAATATGAGAGGCATGGAAAGGAATAGCCTTGGCCTAAATACAAAGAGATCCTACCCCTGAAGTTTCCTGGCATAAGACCAGCTCTAGGCCTCAGGAAAGTTATCGTTCGCTCCAAGACATTGTCCGTAGCGCCAACACACTTATCACACAGTCTCTGTTGTTGGTCTCATGTTTCTGTATTAAAGATTCTGGAATCTGCATGTCCTACATTGAAGTCATGATGAGGAGTGCCTTCTCGTTTCACCTCACCATGAAAGGGGAATGCAGGAAGCCCTGTCCTATAAGCAGGTTGTTGTTGTTGTTAAGTCTTCTCAGTGTTAAGGGAAGTCTCTTTTGAGCAGGACGATGTCTGAGCAGTGGTAGGGTCTTCCGTGGTAGAGGATTGCTTCCAGGTGATGTTATAGACAAACCTCACCATAAAGGGGCAATACAGCAAGCCCTGTCCAGTAAACAGGTCATTGTTCTTGTTGTCTTCTCAGTGTTAAGGGATGTCTCTTTTGAGTAGATCGATGTCAGAGCAGCTGTAGGGTCGTCCCTGGTACAGGAATGCCTCCGGGTGATGTTATATACAACCTTCGATGTTTTGTAAATGTCTTCTGTAGATCAAGGGGTAAATGGAGAATGCCCATTCTTCTGAGGCCTGTGCCAGGTCTTTATGTCAATGTTCAGGGTGTAAGGTCTCATTGTACTACAAGATTTGTGTGTTCCCATTTCTGTTAGATAAGAACTTATTGGTATGTATAGTAAATTCCCATGTCAGTGTGCCTACGTAAACAAGATATAAAGCCACGTGGTGCTATCAGATATATGGGGGCATAAGAACATTTCCAACAAGACCCATGACTTGATTCAAACATAAGTATTAAACTGAGGGATTCTTTCACACGAAATTCCATATTGAGCAGTTCACAAAGAGAAGATAAAAAAAAATGGGGGGGGATCATTACTGTATAAGAAAGTATTTAGCAAAAGTTATAGCCATCAAAGAAAACACCCATAAAATGTTGAAAAGATATGTGTCCTTTTTATGCCTTTTAAAATAGTTGTGTGGGTGTTAACTCTAGGGCACCACTTTGGTCTGTGAATTAGGACTCAAGAGTACTTAAGTTAGAAAGGGTAAAAAAGGAGTAATGATGATAGGAGTTAAAGAAGTTAAAGAGAAATATGAACTTATGAAGGGGTATGCAAAAGGGCAGAGTACAAAATGGACATTCTGCATACATAAAAACATAATTCAATGATAGTGAATACTATTAATGTTTCTTGTGAGAGTACTATTAATGTTTCTTGTGCGCGCGGGGGCGATAGCCCCCGCGCGATTTTGAAAATGAATACTGGACAGAGATTACCAGTGCCAGCCAAACCTCCTCCTGCTAGACTCCCGGCTCCCAGGAAGGAGAGATCCTTCAAGAAGCTGGGAGAACAGAAGTTCAGAGCCCCACCCAGACCCTCCCTAAGGAGCCGCATGGATAGTGGGGGAAGGCCTAGGGTCCTTCAAGCTCCACCAAGGGACCCACCTCACCGGCTTGCCCAGGGGTGTGGCCCGGGGAAGCCCTGGAGATCTGGAGCAAGGCGGCAGAGGGGTGCTGGGGTTACCCAAATCCCGCATCCCCCCTAGGCCTGGCCAAGCAGGCCTCCGGCATGGCGTGGGCCTGCCAAACCTCCTCCTGCTTGACTCCCGGCTCCCAGGAAGGAGAGATCCTTCAAGAAGCTGGGAGAACAGAAGTTCAGAGCCCCACCCAGACCCTCCCTAAGGAGTCGCATGGATAGTGGGGGAAGACCTAGGGTCCTTCAAGCTCCACCAAGGGACCCAACTCACCGGCTTGCCCAGGGGTGTGGCCCGGGGAAGCCCTGGAGATCTGGAGCAAGGCGGCAGAGGGGTGCTGGGGTTACCCAAATCCCGCACCCCCCCTAGGCCTGGCCAAGCAGGCCTCCGGCATGGCGTGGGCCTGCCATACCTCCTCCTGCTTGACTCCCGGCTCCCAGGAAGGAGAGATCCTTCAAGAAGCTGGGAGAACAGAAGTTCAGAGCCCCACCCAGACCCTCCCTAAGGAGCCGCATGGATAGTGGGGGAAGGCCTAGGGTCCTTCAAGCTCCACCAAGGGACCCAACTCACCGGCTTGCCCAGGGGTGTGGCCTGGGGAAGCCCTGGAGATCTGGAGCAAGGCGGCAGAGGGGTGCTGGGGTTACCCAAATCCCGCACCCCCCCTAGGCCTGGCCAAGCAGGCCTCCGGCATGGCGTGGGCCTGCCAAACCTCCTCCTGCTTGACTCCCGGCTCCCAGGAAGGAGAGCTTAAGATTTCTTTTAGAGTGGCAGGGTAGAGTTGGAATATTAGCTCACTTGGTAGAGTATGTCTGGGTTGGATCTCGGAATGCCCATGAATGGCTCTCACCCAATGAGACAACATAAAACTATTTTAAAGGTAAAACTATTTTTAAAGGTATATTTAAATTTTTTTTTCAAATGTACCCTTTGAAAAACTATTTTTGTAAAAAGAAATAACTGACCAAAGGAAACCTTTGGAGCTCACCTTTGAATGTGAAGGAGCTAGACACTAATATAAGAAAATGAAAGGCTGGAGAGAGTACAGCAGCTAAAGCAATTGCCTTGCAAGCAGTTGACTGAGGTCAAGCCCAAGCACCACTACGGTCCTCTACATCCTGCCAGGAGGATCCCATAAGACAGTCACAAATTCTGATAAATTGTTAGATATGGTCAAAATTAAAAGAAAAAAAAATCAAACAGCAAGAAACATCAGTGGTGGAGTCTCTACCAAAGCTTTAAAAAAAATTACTTGAGGGGCCGGAGTGATAGCACTGTGGTAAGGTGTTTGCTTTGCATGTGGCCAATACAGGAGGGACAGTGGTTCGAATTCGAGCTTCCCATATGGTCCCCTGAGCCTGCTAGGAGTGACCCCTGAGCATCGCCAGGTATGACCCCCCAAAAACACAAACAGAAATCATTATTCTAATCAGACTTTAGAATGAAGAATGGAGATAAATGAGCACAAAATATGAAAACCTATGTGGTTTTCAAAATCATAAATCAAAAATCACAACATTTCCAGTCAAGTGCTTCTATTAGCAAATGAAAAAGCTCGCAATGTAACAGGAAGAATTTAACTTAAGCAAAAAGTGGGTGAAAAACTAATTTAAAAAGCCTCTATAATAAAAAAAAATGTGCAGTGAAAATTAAGCAAACAAAAATTGGTAAACTGGGTAAATAAAACAAATAGTGACTTGAGATCAAAACATGGACTAACTCAAAAATATGCTAAGACAAATTAGTATAGAGTCAATAGCTTTGCTATATGCGTAATTTCTTATTAGAAAATTTAATATATTTAAAATAGAAAGTTTTAGTATTTTTATAAAGAAATAATTTAGAGAGGCCAAAATGATAGTGCAGTGGTAGGGTGTTTGCCTTGCACCCAGCCAACCCGAGAAGGACCTGGGTTCAATCCCCGGTATCCCATATGATCCTCTGAGTCAAGAGCCAGGAGTAACCCCTGATCATGGCCAAGTATAGCCCCCAAACCAAAATAAATAAATAAATAAATAAATAAATAAATAAATAATAAATAAAAATAATTTGATCCAAAAATTTAATTTTGCTAAACCACGTATACAAGACACACACAAGACATGCACAGATATATGTAATGTGTATCCTTTCTACTAGGAAAAAAATCTAGTGCTTCTAATGGATGCAACAAACGTGAATAAAGACATGTTTGTTGACTAGAATTCTATAATCCTGAGTCCTCAATCTCAATTTAGTGTAATTCCAAATATCCAAAAAGCTTTTGCTATCTTGAAAAAAATCTTCAAATACAACTAGTAATGAATGATTTGTAGGAGATGAGTCAATAGTGTTTTATAAAATGCCTAATAAAGGGTACTTTGAGAATATATAAAAATATACCATGAAAAGATATATAATTTTCTGTGACAGTTTAATAAATTAGCAATCTTAAGAGTTTCAGTATTTTGCATATTGGTTGAGTAGGAAACCAGAAAGTGTGGATAGGTTCTGTTCAAAATTTACCTCTTAGAAGTGCATGGTTATAAGGAGGAAGGGAAAGAGTCCTGCAGAATAAGGAAGAAAAAACTGAGATAAAAAGTTTCCTATCTGGACAAGGGAGTTTTCTTGGGGGTAGGAGGATGGTAATTGGGAGGGAGTTTGGCTGGAGGCATGTATCTGTGCCTACTTAGAGTAGATTGTAGGGAGAGGGCATGGCAGGGGAAAAGAACCCCAGAAAAGGAAGAGGGAAGACAGTTCTTGCTTGCTGAGAATGGGACTGGGTACAGGGCTGGCAGAAAAATCTAGGGAGCACAAAACTACCAGGTAAGACACCCAGGAAGTTAGATCTTAGGCAGATATATGAAAGTGGGGGTAAGATAACAAGAATCATGAATAGTGATGGGGTGGGGGATGGGTTCTTAGAGGGAAGAACATATAAAGGGCTTTGGGTGGGGGGTGAGGAGTGGAGATTTATATAGTATTTTTTAAGGAAATAACACGTATTTTTTAGGATTTTTTTCCTGGAGTTTGGAGTTTTAGTTTTTATTTTTCCATAAAATAAAAAGGTGATCTTTTTTCCTTTACACTCTGTCTGGCAACTATGTGTATGAGTATCCTACTACAGACACCCTCTCCTTCCATGTGCCTAATACCTAGAGGTCACTGCTCATGCAGACACTATCCAGAAGGAGCCCAGGCAATGAAAGGTTGACCACTGGGTTGCCCTGGCCAGCGATCCAAGCAGTTCTGCAAACTCAATACTTGTTACACAGCTCACAGCAGTGTTCATACTTATCTGACAGTGACAACATCTGAGCTGCTCTATTCAGGGATTGGCATTAAGGGTTTATTGTTCAGGCATTTGGGACGATGGGAAAGGCTTCAGATTCTCCTGGCAAAGTAAAAACTACCAAGTTTGGGAAGCAGGGAAGATTACAATTCCCAGAAAGCTTTGGTATGGTTTTGAGCTAAAGAGAACTACAGTTCCCAGAAGTCTTGAATTGGCCTCAGATACCCTATATTCCCAACTACCTACTGTGTCAAATAATACCTGAAGTCAAAATGTCTTCCCAAATACTGGCAGTGGAGCCTCTAAAAGGAGAGCATCCTAAATCCGGCTGTCTGTGCTTGTGAAGTGTGGCAAGATCATCAAGTAAGGCTTCTTTGGATATTTACCTGGACTTACCTGGATGTCTAGGCCATATTGTAGTGTAATGCATATATACTTAGATCTTAGAGGTAGGTTTTAATTTTTTTTATAAGACTGAATCAAAGTGTTACCTGATCAAGTCTCAACTAGAGGACCTACAGTGAAAAGAGGCTTCCATGATTAACAGAGAATTGCCTTCTCTCAGCCGAGCTAGATTCAATCCCCTGTACTACATATAAGCAATGTATATTTAATTAGAGAAAAATCTTAATATTAATTACTAGGAAATGAATTATTTATCAAAATGTTAGGACTCACAAAAAGGAATATTCTTTATATGCCCTGTATTAAATGAAAGTCAGCAATAAGAAAATAATTTCATTCTATTTGTAAAGTCCACTTAAAATAAGTCTTAAACTATACCCCCCTGACAACAGCAATTATTTCTTCTGACAGAGGGCTGTGTGGTAAAATGAAAATTAGGGGGTTATACATATAGGAAGATCTTTTTGCTATTTAAATTTTTAAATAAATAAACATAATTTTCTTATACAAAACTTCTTCAAAGAAAGTCTTTGAAGATGCTTCACAAAGCCAATGTACAAAGTAAATTTGATGCACAATTTCTACCATTTGGTGGTTTTTCCATCATTTTATCATTACTGAAACACATAACTGGGACATGGTTTATACAGGATTGGAAAGTAAGAACTTAAGAGCTTTAAGAAGCATTCCGATAGGAAGATGACAACTGAGGTGAGCACAGGATATACCAAATGTTTTAAGGAATGGAGGGGACCATCAGAACTTCTTAAAAAAACATAAAAACAGGGGTTGGAGTGATAGCACAGCAGTAGGGCATTTGCCTTGCACACCGCTGACCTAGGATGAACCTTGCTTCGATTCCCAGTGTCCCATATGGTCCCCCAAACCAAAGGCAATTTCTGAACGCATAGGCTGGAGTAACCCCTGAGTGTCACCAGGTAGGCCCCCTCCAAAAAACCAAACAAACATATAAACACAGTCCCTATATACTAGATAGGGCAAATGATTAGAGGTGATTTTGTAAGGTTACTCCTGCGAAAAAGCATTACTTTTTCAATATCAAGCTCTTCATGCTTTTATTTCAGATACATATTAATTTAACACACAAAGATAGACACACCAATTAAAGCAAAAGATGAGAACATGTGAGGCGCTGCATGCTGATAATTTACGCTTGTTCTAAGCCTTGAAACATCTTTCCATACACAAGTTTTGTGCAAGAGATGGTAACTCATCTGCAACTTTTTAACCTTTCAGCAAAAAAAAAAAAAAAAATACATTTTATGTTATCTAAAGCACTATACCAAATATACTTCACCAATATATAAAACTTAAAAAATTGAGTTGTTTTTTTTCCCTTTGGTACATTTTGAAAGCCTGCTCTATTTCCAGATGTGTACAACAGGAGTAATCATATTTCAGACTTTAATAATCACTGACACTAAAATAATATTTACCTGCAATCTTGAATTTACTGGAAAATATGACTATTGTGCCTCTCCTAGAAAAATCTACACTTAGTATCATTATAGAGATCAAGATATGGGGCCAGAGCGGTGCTGTAAGCAGTAGGGTGTTTGCCTTGCACATGCTAACCTAGGACAGACCCTGGTTTGATCCTCTGGCATCTCATATGGTCCCCTTAGCCAGGAGCGATTTCTGAACACATAGCCAGGAGTAACCCCTGAGTGTCACTGGGTGTGGACCCCCCCAAAAAAAAGCAAAAAAAAAAAAAAAAAAAAAAAAGAGATCAAGATATACCACTGGCAGACCTATATATACTATCAAACATTAAATATCTAAAATAAAATGTCTGAAATTAACAAATAAATGGCAAAAAATGGCTGCGATTCAATTCAGCTACAAATACAACTACTTGTGAATAGACCAAATTAGTAAATTCATTTTCTCTAATTTATTTCTTCCATTCAATGTACACATCCTGTTTTTCCTATGACATTCCCTGAGAAGAAAATGCATCTAAGTTGATAGGAGCTTAAGGTCAGATAAATATCAAAATGTAATGAATAGTTACATTATCAAACTGGGCTAGCTTGTAATGTCATTACTATTTTCCATTGACACATTCTGCATTGCCTCATCAAAAAAAAAAAAACAGTAAACATAATCCACTGGAAGAATACTGTCAAAAAATTACTATCTTATTAAAGCATTTTACAAGAAACTAGTACAGTTCTCATCAAAATATCAATGATATTCTTGAAGGATGTTGAATATTCTGAAATTTATGTAGAAGCATAAAACACTCATAAAAGCTAAAGTCATTCTGAGAAAATGAAGTTGGGAGGTACATTTTTCTGGATTTTAAATTTATAGTATAAAACTGTAATTTTCAAAGGAGAATGGTACTGAAATATGTATACACTGTCAGGCCAGTGATTAGAATTGAGAACCAGTGAATGATAGATCACCAGATGGAAGGTTAATCCAAGACAAAATATATGGGGAAGCTCTTCAACAAACGATATTGGGGAAACTGTACAACCACTTGCAATATGAAACTGGACCCTTATCTCACACCACACAAAAAAATGAATTCAAATTGAATCAATCACAGAGATTAGGCCAGAAACTATAATTACACAATGGAAAATAGCGCAGAGCTCTCAAAGATCGGTACCTTATAACTGTTGCCAATTAAGTTACTCTACTGGCAAAGATAACCATAAAAGCAATTGGAGCAATAGAAAGTTAAAGCATTGCCATGACAAAAAAAAACACTGGTTAAAATTAAAGGCACCCTAACATCTGGAGAAGATATTTTAACAAACATCAGATAAAGGAGTAACACATAAAACTAGTGAAACATATATTCAGTAACAATAAAAAGTGTAATACCTCCACCAAAAAAATGAACATTTTTCAGAAATGATATATACTAGTGAATAATAATGAAAAAGCATTATCACAGTATAAGGGAAACATAAGTCAAAAGAAATAGGTCACATCAGTTAGTGTGTATATATGTGTATATACTATATATATATATATATATATATATGTATATATAAACACACACACATATACCACTGGTGTTGGGATGTGGTCAAAGGAAAGCTCTCATTCCGTCACTGATAGGAATATAGTTTGTCAGGTATGGGAAACAACAGAAAAATTTCTCATAAAGAAAAGTTAACTACTATGATTCAGTTACTCAACTTCAGAGCATCTATCCCCCAAACACATCATTAATTAGAAAAAAAAACACATATACACCCTATGTTCATTGCAGCACTTAGCCAAATGTTCAACAAGTAAATGGGTATATACACAAAGGAATACTACATAGCACAAGAGAAAATAAAATTAAGAAGTTCATCACAACTTGGATGGAACTAGAAGGTATCATGAGTGAAATAAGCCAGGGGCAAAAAAAGACAAAATAAATACCAAGCAATCTCACTCAGCTGTGCATACAGGAAAAAGGATCAAATGTACAGGCAACATCAATATCTAATAAAGTCTGGACAGTGGATTTCATGAGTACTAAGTTCAGGAGGTATTTGAGTAGAGTGAGGTAGACTGAAAGTAACACAAGGGCCTTTTAGGGGTGGTCAAGTGACCTGACAATATACAATAAAACAAAAACTATCAATTAACTTTAGACCAGAGGTGACTTAAGGAAAGGGGCAGAGGTTCATCAGTACTCTGATGGTGGTGCTGTGTAGTAACTTTTTACATCAAAATTTTAACACTTCATTTCCGAAGCTGGACCCTCCAGTCCTCCTCTATTTTGTCTCTGACAATCATTACACCAGAGGTCTCAAATGCGCGGCCCATGGGCCATTTGTGGCCCTCCATACAACATTTTGGTTATTATCGAATAATCGCAATAAAAATCGCATTAGTAAGAAAAAATCGCATTAAACATTCAAATAACCCGAGCAGTTCCGTTCGGGATATGCAAATGTTTCATGTGATTTTTTAAAAATTTTTTCTTACTAATGCGATTTTTTATTGTGAATATTCGGTAAGCGAATAATCGCGAATACTTTGTGCCTAGCGCAGATGTCATTTCCGCTGCTCCTGCCTGCTTTCCCTTGCATTATCGGAGGCCTAAGGGACAGAAGTTTACTACAGAATTAGTTCATACCTTCATCATAACTTCATCAAAGCCTGCTGTGAAGAGAAAGATTCATGACGAGCACATATAATTTCAGGAAAAGTGGGAGACACAGTATTTCTTTGCTGAGCACACGGCATCCCCACATGTCTTATTTGCTCAGAGAAAGTTGCAGTACACAAGGAATACAATTTGAAACACCATTATTCAACTTAACATGCTGAGGAATGTGCAAAATATCAAGGAAATGAGAGAACCAAGCGGGTTGCCAGTCTTAAAGCATGTCTAATGAGACAAAAAGATTTCTTCAAGAAAGCAACCAAGAGAATTTTGCATCAGTCAAAGGTACTTATATGGTTAGTGAGATGATTGCTAAGGCAGGAAAACCATTCACAGAAGTTTGTTAAAAATGCATGTTACAGGCTACAAGTATTATTTGTCCGGAAAAGAAAGGTCAGTTTCACAAAACCAGCTTTTCTGCCAACACTGTTGCAGAGCGCATTTCTGACATGTCAAGTGATATTTATCATCAACTGTGTGAGAAAGCCAAATGCTTTGATGCATACTCAGTTGCTCTTGACGAGGGCACAGATATAACAGACACTGCACGGCTCACAATTTATGTCCGTGGTTTTGATTGGAATTTTGAATTGACAGAGGAGCTGCTCACAATAATTCCAATGCATGGCCAGACCACCAATAATGAGATATTTCGGCATCTGTGTGATGCTATTGAGAACACAGGTTTGCCATGGAAGAGGTTTGTTGGAATAACAACCGAGGGAGCGCCATCGATGACAGGGAGGAAAAATGGACTGGTGGCACTTGTTCAAAAAAAAAAACTTGAAGAGGAGTGTCGGGAAGGCCATTGCTCTTTACTGCATTATCCATCAGCAGGCCCTTTGCAGTAAATGCCTGCCGAGTGACAATGTGATGTCTGTTGTTGTGAAATATATCAACCAAATCAGATCCAGGGGCTTAAAGCAGACATGCATGGGCAATTTTTGAGAAAATTGCCCCCCAGCTTCCCTGAGCTTTCCTGAATGTTTAAGCGCACCATGTGCCTTTTTGGGAGCACATATTTTTGTGAAAAGTTATTATCCACATTGAACTTCAATAAGTCAAAGTACAGGTCTAGACTTAATGATGATCATCTTCAAGGCATACTGAGGGTCTCAACTTCTTCCTCTCTAAAGCCAAATTGGTTCAGATTTGTGAGAAGTGCTGTCAAGTCTCTGGCAGCAAGGAATAGGCAAAAGATGCCATGTTCAGAAGAACTGTTCATGATATTCACTCAATGTTTTATTCATGTTCAGAAGAAATAATTAAAACTGTTAATAATGGGGCCGGGTGGTGGCGCTGAAGGTAAGGTGCCTGCCTTGCCTGCGCTAGCCTAGGACGGACCGCGGTTCGATCCCCCGGCGTCCCATATGGTCCCCCAAGAAGCCAGGAACAACTTCTGAGCGCATAGCCAGGAGTAACCCCTGAGCATCACAGGGTGTGGCCCAAAAACAAAAAAAACAAACAAACAAACAAAAAAAACTGTTAATAATGACGTTTGAGGACTTTTTATTTTTTTTGTGAAATCCCTTATGCGGCCCTGCTTCACCCCGACTTTGCCTCCTGCGGCCCCCAAGTAAATTGATTTTGAGACTCTGCATTACAGAAATGTTTTTAATTTTTCTCAAAACCTATAGATGAGTGAGACCATTCTGTATTTATTTCTCTCCCTCTGACTTACTTCACTCAGCATAATAGATTCCATATACATCCTATATAAGAAAATTTCATGACTTCATCTCTTCTGACGGCTGCATAAAAATCCAGAGGTGAGTGAAACAAACTTCATCAAAAATTAAAAATAAAAAAATAAATAAAATACATGAAGCTCACCACAGAGATTGTTGGGTGCAGTCACAGAAATAATTACACTGAGAACTATCATAACAAAATTTCACTGAATGAGGGAAGTAGAAAGCCTGTCTAGATTACAGGCAGGTGTGGGATGGGGAGAAGGGACACTTGGGATATTGGTGATGGGAATGTTGCACTGGTGATGGGAATGTTGCACTGGTTTTATATATATATATATATATATATATATATATATATATATATATATATATATATATATATATATATATATATATATATATAAATCAAGACAAAAAAGTCTTATATGTTTTCTCATTCCCTTATCAGCATTATGCAATAAGCATATGCATTTTCTAAATGTACTGAGTTATCAAGAAAATTAAAATGAGAAAGTAGTCAAAGCAAAAAAAAAATTTTTTTTAAACACTTTGTAATCTGGTTGCCTAAACTGTAATAAAAAATGAAAAGAAAAAAAGAAGAGAAAAACTTGGACAGTTGTAATTCAGAACAGCTTCTTGTAGTCTAAACTATTTAAAAATTGGTTAATTTCCCAATAGTAAGGATTGCATTTATTATCACAGGTAGACTACTTCTTATACATACAGAAAGGCATAATGGTTGAGGCAATAATGGACAAGTGTAAATTAATAATGCTACCTGTCAACATTAATCTCTTTAGAGGTGAAGAAAACTGTGCAGGCACTTGGAAAAATAATGTCACAAAATTATTCCCTACTACACAATTATGGAAGTCTGGTGCTTGAGAGACACCAGATTTACATGTATGTTAAAACAGACACACTACAGTAAAAATGATTAAGGAAAACAAAACTCACTTTTGATATTTACTAAAGCAAAAAAAAAAAGACTAAAGGTAAAATTTATTTAAAATAAAATTTAAAAAAAAACACATGGGGCCAGAGAGATAGCACAGCAGTAAGGCCTTTACCTTGCACGCAGCTGATTCGAACAGAAGGTGGTTCAAATCCTGACATTCCATATGGTCCCCCAAGCCTGCCAGGAGCCACTTCTGAGCACAAAGCCAATATTAA
Source organism: Suncus etruscus (assembly GCF_024139225.1). NCBI lineage: Eukaryota > Metazoa > Chordata > Mammalia > Eulipotyphla > Soricidae > Suncus > Suncus etruscus. Next base: position 12,205,707 of record NC_064860.1, read on the forward strand.
CCCCTGAGCACCACCGGGTGTGACCCAAAAAACTAAAACCAAACAAAACAAAAAACCAAACCCACAAGTGGGGCTTAGCACAGCTGTAGGGTGTTTGCCTTGCATGTGGCTGACACAGTATGGACCTGGATTCAATCCCCCAGAGTTCAATATAGAAACCCGAACCAGGAGTGATTTCTGAGTGCAGAGCCAGGAGTAACTCGTGAGTTTACCGGGTCTGGCCCAAAAACCAAAAACCCCAAAATAAGGAGCCACAAAAAGCCTTATCACAAAAGTATAAATGTTATGAATAATCTTTTGACTAATTTTTAAAGTATGGGAATAATTTTCCTTAGAAAGTGAAAACAGGGCAAATGCAAGAGTAGAAAGTGAAAGCAGTTCTCTTTTATTTGTATATACTCAAGTGGCACATGATACTGATAACCACAAATTATCATTATGCAAGATTAGTACCTAAAGTATAACTCTGTATTCTAATCTGAAATTTAAATCACTAGATAAAGGCTGGAAAGATAGTACAGGTGGGTACTTGCTTGCCTTGCAAGCAGCTTACCCAGGTTTGATTCCTGGTACCACATATCCCAAGCCCAGTCAGATTTAAGCCCCAAGTAATATTGATGTGGCCCAATAACAGATAAACAAATAAATCACTATGTAAAGGAAAAATTTCCCCTGAGTTCCCTGACTGCCCTGATCACCTACCCCCCTCCTTCACAATTGTGGGAACTTGTAGACCCAGTTACAGTTCAACTTTCTTTCTGTTCTGATATGGTTCTAACCTGGTCATGTTAACCCTGTAAGCTTGCACCTGTATCTTGCAAAAATGTGATTAAGCAAATGCCAGGTATCATGTACTTCCTAAAGCAAATCAATCTACTGTAACTTTCTATTGTTTGAAATGCTAAATACAGCTTGTAAGCTCATGACACGGGGCTGGCAGTTTCTGGCTTATGCTGGATTCTAGCACAGCCCCTGCATATGCTTGTAAGAAAATAAATCCCCTGCTTTTGCATGAGACTGTGGTCTTGGTGTCTTTGAACGGCGCATCATTCTCCTGGACTTAACAACTAGTACAGACATTTCATATCATTCAAAATATTTATTCACTTATATATGCAAATCCCAATTTAAAAAATGAATCATTTAAAATTAAAGAAATTACTTCTTTTTCTTTTTAGGAGAGTGTTCCAAAACTGCGGTCAACTCAGCTTCCTCACTATGCTTCCTCTTCTTTTTTTTCTTTTTGTGGTCACTCTGATAACCACTAGAGTCACTGCACTGGAAAACAGGGTCTTGGTCCTGATCTCTCTTGTGCTTTTTCTTTTTCTTCTTCTTTGGCTCTTCTTTGCAGAGGCTATTCAGAATACTCTGTGCATCTGGATCTTCATTCATGATGCCATCCGCAAAATCTGCTGGCTCCGTGATACCATTGTCCACTTCACATGGCTCTAAGTCTTTCTTCTTTCTCTTTTTCTTCTTTGGAGGTTTTTCAACAGTTTCTTCAGTTACAATTTCTGCTACATCATCTTTAGAGCACTTGGATGGTAAACTATAAAATAACAGTTTAATGAATTTACAAAGCAATCATAGAAAAGCAAAAAAAAAAAAAAAATGAAGCAATTTTTTTCCTAAATGACAGCAATATCAGATATAATTTTGGCATAAACTTCAACTATTCCATTCTGTTACTTTGTGTCCAGACATGAAATGGTCCTTCATGGCTTCTAGAATTAGGATTGGCTCCAAATATTTGGTAAATAAGCATTAGATATCATGCTATCAAAACTCGTGAATCAAAACCACTTATGCTGATAGAAAATATGTTACGTTAAAATAATGGTGTTTCCTGTCTACTACTATCTCAATCCTTGTTTCATAAAAAAGTTTTTTTAATTACTTCTTTTAACCGGTGATCAAGCAGTGTTATTTCAGATTGTAAACTAACTTATACCACTAAAAAGCAATAAGCTACTTCAGGCCCAATGCTTTGGGAATCATTGAGAGCTGGAGAATAAACTCAAGTCTCTAACATGCTAAGCCAGGGGTCTCAAACTTGCGGCAGCCCTCCGTACAACATTTTGTGGCCCTGCCCTAGAAGAATCTTTTTTTGTTTTGTTTTGTTTTAGTTGTTTGGGTCACACACACCCCCCCCCCAATGTTCAAGGCTTACTACTGACTTTGCACTCAAGGATCACCCCCACTCTGCCTCCTGCGGCCCCCAGGCAAATTGAGTTTGAGCATTTGAGTTTGCTGATCTCTCCCCCAAGTCCAGATCCAAACTCAAATATCATATAAATCTCAACTAAAAAAAAAATCAGTAACAATAATTAAATTATTTTTGCTTCAACTGAGTAATATTTACTAGTTTTACACAAAATGACTTCAATTTTAGTATTTCTAGATTAAAGGTCAAGTTTTCTTTTAAATAACATACTAGAAAAAACTCAGAAAAAAATGATTAGCATTCAGTTTAACAGATACATATCCTTTGAGGGTATTTGAGCCCCACCAAGTGGTGCTCCAAGGTTTACTCCCGTCTCTACTCAAAAATCACTCCTGGCAGTTCTCAAGACCCTGTACGGTACTGAGAACTAAATCCAAGTCAGTCATATTAAGGCAACTAGGGCACTATCTATACAGCCCTCAATACAGATCTTTAGAGTATTTATTTATTTGGTTTTGGGGCCACACCTGGTGACACGCAGGGGTTACTCCTGGCTATGACCTCAGAAATTATTCCAGGCTTGGGGAACCATACAGGATGCCAGGGATAGAACCCAGGGCCATCCTGGGTTAGCTGTGTGCAAGGCAAACACCCTACCACTCTGGTATCACTCTGACCCCTAGAATCTTTATTTAATATGATGTCTTTATACTAAATATTTATATTTACATTAACTTTATAGCAAATATTCCAACAAAGTTTTTTTAAAAAAGGAGCCAAGTTCCCCAATTTAGAATAAAATAGAAATAAATGAAGAATCCATACAATAAGAAGATTAGGAACTAACCTAGTCATATTTAATTTTCCCCGAATGCAGAATACTCCCGCAGCGTCTGAGTCTAAACGAAATACTTCAAATTCTAGTTCATCACCCACATTGATCTCCAGAGTCTGCCACTCCTCAGCTGGCATCTGCTCAGGCTTCGGGATGGAAGCGTTGAAACACCCATGGACTAAACAGCCAATGTGGCTAGAGGACACTTTATTGACTGTACCCTGTGAAGGAAGTAAGCACAGGAAGAAATCAGGAAAAATATCTCAAGAGTTTTTGAAGGGCAAAACAAACTTCAAACTGGTCTGCTAAGAGAAAGCATGGAAACTACAGTTTAAACAGAAAGTTGATCTCAGTGAGAGTGTATCACATATTTTACTAAAACGTCATTTTAGTCAGAAACTATACGTTGTCAATGTAGCTCACTGACCTAACTCAGTGTTTTCCTAAGTTGGAATACAAACTTCATGGTGACACAAAAGGGTCAGACAGAAGACCACAGGAGCTTCCTGTGTCATTTGGGGACACTTAGTTTGTTAGCTAAAAGGAGGTACATTTTCAAGGAGGGCACGGAGTGTTTTTTCCTGAAAAGGAAAAGTAAGTCTGGGAGTCTCTAGATTATATAAACAACTCTCTAGCCTCTTCTCCTCTCAAAACCCCTAACTTTCATTGCAGGATTTACTAAGGTGGAGATTACTCTCTAACTGAACCAAAATCAAGCAGTGATATAAATTACAAGTCAAAATCCTCAGGCTGAAAGCATATGCTTTTCATAACTATGATCTACATTATATTTCTATAAACAGTATAGATTTCAAAGTTTATAAAGCGTTCTTCAATGATTCAATTCAGCAAGTTGTAAAGTAGAGCTTACTAGAAGACAGCTCACCCTATACATATAAAATCTTTCGAGAATTGCTTTTTCACTAAGTAACTGAACATTAGAAGCTTTAAAATTAAAAGAATGTGCTGTATCATTTTAAGCTTAAAAAAATTCCCATAAAACTTTCCACATTTATAAGGTATACGCACAAAGCCTGAAATATTAAAAAAAAATAACTGAAGTTAAATTTTGTACAATGCTGTTTTAAGTTCGAAATCCCTTATACATATATCCCATACACATCCTCTTCACATGGTGAAGAGGGGTGTACATTCTTAGACTGAAATTCAAGTATGATCATTTTTGTAACCACAGTGCTTAAAGAAATTATATCTATATCTATATGTATCTACCTATCCATCCTTGTGCTTAAAGAAATTATATCTATTTATTCATCCATCCATCCATCCATCCATCCATCCATCCATCCATCCATCCATCCATCCATCTATCCTCCCTGTCTATTTCGATTTGATAGCCCCAAAAGAAATTTCTGGATCCTCTGTATAAACAACTCTCTCTATAAAATGTAACAGTAGCCAGTGCTGAAAAGAAATGAGCTGTGAAACAAAATAAATAAGGACATGGAAAAAGATGAAGTGTTTAAATGCATACCTTTAAATTAAAAAAGTTAATTAGAAAAGCCTATAAAATTGTCACTATACGACATTCAGGAAAAAGCAAACTTGAATGAATGAAAATAATCAATAATTCAGTTTCATTAAGGGAGAAAGAAAAGAAATAGAGCACAGATAATGTTTGGTTATTCTGTAACATACACTAATGGTGGATGTCTAACACTACTCATTTGTCAAAACCTATAGAAAGTATAATGTGAAAAAGTGAAAACTAATGTAAAACTAGACTGTAATATTCTATCAGTAGTTTCAACAGTTGTAATACATGCACCAAAAATATGAGATTATGTCAATAGTATGAGAAATTACATCACTATTATACAAAAACTGCTATCCAAAAAAAACTATCAGAGACAAAAGGAATATCTTTCAAGTATATGAGCCTAAGAACTGAATACAAACCAAATAAATGGGCCTCAATCTACATCAAAAATTACTTCACACTGATCACAAACTCCAAATGGAAATACTAAAACTTCTAGAATTTTTTATACAGCCTAGGGATAGGTAGATTTCTAAGAATTCAAAGAACAATAATAATTTTAAAAAATCAACTTTGTTAAAATAAAGTGGGGTAATAAATGAAGAGAAACTTCCTCAAAGACATTACAGATGTCTAATTATAGATGTAACAAATATATGAAAAAAATAATGTTCTTCATCACTTATCACCAAAGACAAATATCAAACTAGGAATCAGTATCAACTCTTACATAAGATTAGCACATATCACAAGGAACAGTCTTTGTGGACATGGATATGGGGACAAAGGAACTGCCTTTCAAATGCACAGCTGGTGAGAATGCCAATGTGTCTAGTCTTTTTGTAAGACAATATAAACACAAAATACTAGGAATTTATCTTACAATTCCACTTCTTACCATGTACTCAAGGGCCCAAAAACCCTACCCCAAAGAGATATTTGTATTCCTGTGTTATTTGCAGCACTAGTCACACAGCTAAAATATTAAAAATAATAGTGTCTCAGAACAAATAGCTGAAAACATTAACTATGAAATAATAATACTGAACTATACATGAGAAGAGGAAATCATGCCATTTGTAGTTATGCGGATGGATCTAGAATCTCATATTGAGTTAGGTTATTCAGGAGAGTACCAGATACAGAAAGATTTCTCACAGATAAGGAACCATACTAAAAATAATGAATACCCAAAGGGAAGAGAAACTGAAGACTTCATGAGTAATGGGGGTATAGAGTTGGAAGGGAAAGAAAATCAATGGAAAATGAAGGAGTGAAGTGGACATTGGTGGAAGGTGTGAAACTGGACACTTTATGAATAAAATCCTATCATTAATCATACTGCTCATCAAACTCTAAAATAATATTTAAACAAAGAAAATGGAAAAGTGGCCTTTCTCAAAATTGAAACCTGCTATTCATAACTGATACCATTATAACAAAGAGTCGAAAGACAGAAAACATTGGTGTTTATGGTGCTGTTGCATCAAACACCCAACCGAGACTCAAGCCCTAGCACAGGGTTCCATTAGGAGGCTGGAAATGCAGTGTCCCTCAGGGCCTTGCACTGAACCATAGAGGTACAGTGGTGCAATGATGGTGGTGGGAAGAGCGAGACGGGGAGGGATCTTGGTCCAGAGGTACAGTGCAGAGAGGAGGGACGGGCTTTCTGGTATAGCTTGGGAAGTCCACCCAACAAATTAACAAAAAGGCATGGACTAGAAAAAATAGTACAAAACCTCCAAAACAAGGTAAGTTATTTTTTTGTATTTGTTTTTCTTCATTTAAGCACCATGATTACATATGATTTTAGTTGGATTTCAGTCATAAAAAGAACACCCCCCTCTTCAAGATAAACTTTGTTTTTAATACTATTCTACCTAAATGATGATAAGCCAATTAAAAACAAAGTAATTGAACAGACTTATTTAAGTACAGGGAGGAAAAAACATCCTTAAAGAAATGTCAATTGAACTCTAGTAACTAGATATACTAGACCTCCTAACCAGTAAAATCAAGGTGGAAAACAAGAATGGCAACAGGCCCTCTTGTGACTCAAAAGTACCATTTTTGCACCAAGTTAGTACCTCAAGTGGCAGGTAGCTCTGCTTAGTTTCATGACCACTTATTTCTTCCAGTCACAATCACAAGACAACACAGAAAAAACATCCCAACACGGCAAAGGTCACACACAGGGAAAAGCTTGGTGAGCGAATATGATAGCTCAGAAGACCAAACCAGTACCAATAGCAATACAGAACACTAAGGATGATCGAGGAACTCAAAGAAACCATGGAATGGACAGCCAACGGGACTGAAGGACAAGAGAGCAGAAATGAGAAAACTTCAAACAAAAGCAATGGAACTGAAAAACTTGCCAAACAAAATGAAAAACTCACTGGAAAGTCTCACCAGCAGTCACAACTGCTGAGGACAGATCAGTGAGCTTGAAGATGAGCTACATAACACCTCCAGTCAACAGCAGAAGATGGGAAAGTCTTAAATGAACAGGTAACATGGAAAGTTTGCGATGAACTCAAAAGAAACAATATAAGAATTATCGATGTCCCAGAGGGCAGGGAAGACAACCTCTATGAAGAAGCCAACAGTCATTAGATTGCTCAGAAGTTACCAGAAGTAGAGAGCACATGTCCCCTTACTCAGGCTGTCTGGAAGGCTAAAATGCAGCTTCTTAGCATAATGAAAACTACATAGAGATAAAATACTGAAAGCAGCAAGATCAAAGAAATAAGTACTGTACAAAGGAGTGTCCTTAAGATGTACAACATGTTTAACAAAGGAACTCTCAGACCTAAAGGCAGTGGTGGAATACAATGAAAAATTCAATGAATACCTCACCAAGACTTCTTTATCTAGTCAGACTCATTCAGATTTGAAGGAATGATCACAACTTTATGGATAAACAAGGCTACTTCACAGACTCAACTCCAATTTAATTTAATTTAATTTTATTATTTTAAGGCTAGTCAAGTGGGGCAGTGGGAGTGGAGAAGAAACGAAGAAATCTATAACTGGCTGGGATCAATTAATTGGTGAACACATAGCACTAGGAGGACCAGCTTCAACCCCAATTTTAAAAGAACTGAAGGGGGTATTCTAAGAGAAAACAAACTCCACAAACACATCAAATCTGACAAAAAAAAAAAATGGCAAAAAAGTCCATGAAAACAATCTCTCAATATCAAAGAACTAAATGTACATGCTTGCCTTGCATGAAACTAAACTAGGTTTAGTCCCTAGCACCATACATAGTTCCTGAGGCTTGCCAGAAATGATTCCTGAGTGCAGAACCAGTAGTATGTCCTGAACACTGTCAGGTGTAAACCCGCCCCAAAACACCCAAACACCCCAAACCAAAAAAACAAACAAACAAACAAAAAAAACACAAAACAAACCTAGGTAGGCTAAGCAGAGAGAAATGGTTCCTTTCTTTTAATGTTGTTTTTAGTTACCTGGTTTAGGAATTCCAATAGTGTATCAATGAATAATGCTTTCAAAAATGTCTAAAAATGTTTTAATTACAGCTATTTAGATGACAAGAAAAAAAAATACAAACCATTAGCTTTTGCCCTGGTTCGGGACAGAAAATAACAAAATCTGCTTCAATGTTAAGATGAATGTGTCCTTGATCATCATATATATCTCCTAATTCGCCAACTACTTTGATGTTATCATATGCCACAGGGACACCTAAAAGGCTGTTTAAAAAAAAAAAAGAAAAAAAGGTTACCTTCCATTTTCTCATAAAAACAGTATCAAAAGATATGCTGAATTACAAAGAAAACACATTCAAAAGAAAGTCATTCAAGATTAAAAAAAGAAAAAATGGAGTAAGATTACACTGTAACAACTTCAGCAGTTCTATTTCTCTAAAAGAATTCAATGTAACTACTAAAGTTGACATTGGGGCAAGAGTTTAATTAAGTAGTAGTCTTTAGGCATCGGCTTCAACCTCAGAACCTGAAAGAAAAAATAACTACATATATATATATATATATATATATATATATATATATATATATATATATATATATATATATATATATATATATATATATATAAAGAAATTAAAGCTGTCATGTACTAAAACTGATGTTGACACTTTTTAGTCAATGTAGAATTTAATTGTGACTTCAAAAAGGTCTAAGAGAAGTCAGAGAGCTGGAGCACACTTAGCTTGGAAGAGACTAGGCTTGATTCCCAATACCACACAGTCCAGCCAACAAAGCTAGGTGGAGACCGGGTGTCACTGGCTATGTCCCCAAAGACAAAGTCAATTCTATTTCTAAGTTCTCAATCACAACTATGAAGGAGGCAGATCTGGTGGCATCACCACCATCACCACAACTGCCTCCTCTAAACAATGCTCTCATCACTGCTTCTCTACTCCAACAGGGTTGCCTGACAATGCCATTATGTTTGAATCCCATTTTAGGAGTTTGTTCATTTGTGTAAATTCCAGACCCAACTCTGAGGCTTGAGTGGGGCGGGGAATAGTGATTGTTTGGGTTGGTGGCTGGACCCGGGATCTATGCTGAGGGATCACTCCTAGTGTGGTGAAAAGGAAACCTTCCTCCCATCCGCTCACCCTAAACTCTTGGGGGTTTTCTTGTGGGGGAGGGAATGGGGATTGTTTGATTTGGTGGCTGGACCCGGGATCTATGTTCAGGGATCACTCCTGCCGGCGTGAAGAGGAAACCCTCCTTCCACCCACCCAGCAACCCAGCAACCCAGCCTAAAGTGCAAGGAATGGAACTGGCTTGCAAGGCTTGCAAGACCAAGCAAGGCGAATAAATGTCAGGGCTCAACTAAGCCTAGGAGTGAGTCCCAGGGAAGCCTTCCAAGTCCATCCATCCCCAAGTTCACCCCCAACCCCAAAACATCGGGCGGCTGCGGGGGAAAGAGCAAGCAAAGGCCGTGCAAGGGTTGCAAAGTAGCAGAAGCACCTCTCGGAATAGCGCAGGAGCTCGGCGTCCAGCTGCTCCCGGATGCCACTGCGTTTGCGGTGCAGGTAGCGCGGCGCCAGGGCGACGTGCCTGCGGTGCGGCGCGGCCACCAGGCACGAGTAACGACTGGGCACCAGCGCACACGCGGCGGCGTACGTGGGCAGCTCGAGGCACTGCGGAGCAGCCCCGGCCGTGGCCCCCGCAGGCCCCGCCGAGACCGCTTTGGGCCGCGGAGCCTCCGAGCGGTCGGCAGCCATGCGGCTCAGCAATGCCTCGTCGCGGGCTACTGACGTCATCTTGGGCGCCTGCTTCCGGGTTGTAGATTTCTGCGTCCTAGACGTGCTGTCACGCCCCCCGGAAGTGGTGCGCTAAGAGCCTCCGTGTTGCATCTCCGCCAGCAGGGGGAGCTGACCGTTCTTTTTGCTCTAAGAAGCCTTGCGGAGCGCTGAGCTCCGGGGATCCTTACTGAGCATGCGCAAAAAAAATCCCGCAGGTATTCAATGGGATATCCTGTGTTTTCTCTGTCATTCTTTTTTAATTAATTAATTGATTGATTAATTAATTAATTAATTAAATCCAGGCTAGGTGGGCCTTTTCCATGCAAAAAGGGGTAGATAAAAGAAGACAATGGGGACTGGTAAAGGTCTTTGTTTCTGTTGTTTTTGTTTTTTTTTGGAAAAGATCTTTGTTATGGATAAAAGGTTTAATCTAATAGTCCCCCCAAACTAACCAGGAGTGATCCCTGAGTGCTGCTGAACCAGAAGTAAACCCTGAGCACTGTCTGGTGTGCCCCCAAATCCTTAAAATGCTTAATAACTTTAAATTAATACTTTTAATAATACTATGCTGCTTCACTTTGAAATTTATATTAAGGAGATCAAATCTACAAATATATTATTTAGTAAGAATGAGGTGAGGTGAAATAATAATATAAAGAATAATATGAAGGTGTTTATAAAAGTACAACGATTTTTGTTTTTGTTTTGCTTTTAGTGATGTGGAGCATTTTTCATGTGTCTTTTGGACACTGCATTTTTTTAAATTAATATCTTTATTTAAACACCTTGATTATAAATACAATTGTAGTTGGGTTTCAGTCATGTAAAGAACACCCCACTTCAACCAGTGCAATATTCCTATCACCAATTCTTACCAGGTGACATGTGCACCTCGAACCCGGATTGGCACTTTGAGCAAATTTCCATCGTAAGTGAGTTCATTTGAGAGGGTTTCGGACAGTGCATTTATGGCGTATCTTTTTTTGGTGGAGATACTATTCCTAAAAAAAAAGCAATCCTGATCTATCTTAGGAAACTTTCATCTTTAGAATCGAATCCTTCATCTCCATCAGGTGTGTCCTTCTGCAAAAGCTGATTGAGAACTGCTTTCCAGCGGGCTCAATCCCATCTCATCTTAGACACTTCTCTTTGGATCCCCACATAGTGAATTATTTTATTTAAATATATAAATTTATACATTTATCATGTTTAACATTTTATATCAATTATATATATAATTTTCTATTTTATATGTATATATTTGTATTTATATGATATAATTATATTTATATATTTTAAAATCATCTAAAACATAAATTTATACTTTTGTGTTTTTCTTTAATAATTTTTATTCTGACCAAAAGTGAATAATAAAGCTTTCACAGTAATATCTAAGGTACATAGTGACAATGAATCAGGGCCATTCCCACCACCAGGGCTATCCTCCCTCCACCCCTTTTTGCATCATTTGTCCCATATCTTCCTTCTTTGCCCTGGGAGTGCTAGTGTAACTGTTCCCCTTTGTGTATAGCTTGTTGTAGATAGAGTTTCGATTCTGTTGTTGTTGACTTTGGGTTTGGTGTTTAAGTCTGATCATTTTTTATTTCCACTCAATCAGTGGTCAGCAACCTGCGGCTCGCAAGCCACATGTGGCTCTTTACACTTTTAATTTGGCTCTTTTGTACACCAGTGACCTCTCCAGGAGTCAGGACTCTGCTCCTAGCCTCTGTCAGTGCACGCCCTGTGTGCAGCCCCAGCAGCAGGCTCCAAGACTGTAAGACTGTAAGATGATACCCAGTATCAATTTCTCTCTCTCTCTCTCTCTCTCTCTCTCTCTCTCTCTCTCCTCTCTATCTCTCTCTCCTCTCTGTCTCTCTCTCCTCTCTCACCTCTCTCCTCTCTCTCTCCTCTCTCTCCTCTCTCTCTCCTCTCCTCTCTCTCTCCTCTCTCTCTCCTCTCTCTCCTCTCTCTCCTCTCTCTCTCCTCTCTCTCCTCTCTCTCTCCTCTCTCTCCTCTCTCTCCTCTCTCTCCTCTCTCTCCTCTCTCCTCTCTCTCCTCTCTCTCTCTCTCTCTCTCTCTCTCTCTCTCTCTCTCTCTCTCTCTCTCTCTCTCTCTCTCGACCTGAGGCCTCCTGGTATTGGGAATTGGTTTTAATAAAGTAGTGTAGAGGTGTTCTAGTTTTCTGGGCTTGAGGCAGAGAGTACAAGATAAAAGGCCATGGACTCCATGATCATCCTTTCCTGGCTAGCTTGGTTTATTATTTCTTTCCTGCTACCCTGCTTCTTCAGAAAAGGTTGGGTGAGGTTTAGAAATACAGTGCCTGGAGTGATCTTAAAACACATATTTTATTTTGCACAAGAGTGGGCATCTTCCATGAAGGGATTCTCAACCCAGACTTTTCTTTTCCGTGGATTCTCATGTTCAATGTACTCATGATTAAAGTTGTGAGCTAATGCCCTTAAATGCTGTTTTTCATATTGATTATGACTTTCTGCATAATATAAGTGCTAATCAGAAATTTTTTGCAAGAATGGAAACATATCAATATCTCCTTCTCAGACACAGGTATCACAGAATCAGATTCTTTTTTGAACACCTCCATCTTATGTCTCACTGTAAAAACTAATTGTGAAACTCCCCTGAAGAGAAATATTAAATTCATAGAGAAACTGAACAATGTATGGCAAATGGACAAGCTTAGCTACCCATTCCATGTCCAACTGGGGCTGTACAAAGTCAGAGTTCTGCTCTCACAGGAACTGCACTACTTCTTCCCTCTTGCCAACAAGGCGAGAGAGCACCCTTCCCCTGAACAGCCACTTCACTTCCTCATGGAGAAGATGCTAGTAGTGGGCATCCATACTCTCACCCAGGGTGGTGAATAGCCTGGATTTGATCACAATTGTGAATTTCACAAATTATCTTTACTGTGTCATTTGTCACAGATTTTAGTTCAACAGGGAGTTTTTTTTTAATCCAGTCTATCATACAATGAGTAGATACAATGTATGGGTGTGCAATTTCTGTTTCTTGTGACTAGACAAAAACACTGAGCCATGCACAATGCATCATCTGTACATACATCAACACATCAAATTATTATTCTGAGTGAAATGAGTCAGAAGGAGAGCTGTAGACACGGAAAATCATTTGTGGCATATAAGAATAATAAATGGCAATATGGTAATAATGTCTAGAGAAAATAGGGATGAGGGACAGGAGGACTAGTCCATGATAGAAAACTTGCCATAAAATGTGCTGAGTTGAGTTAGAATAGAGAAAGGTACATTATGACATTGATAGTTGGACATATCACTCTGGACAAGAACTGGATGCTGAAAATAGATAAGTGACATGCATGGTACCCTTTAATTAACAATATTGCAAACCACGGTGTCATAAAGGAAATTTTGCAAACCTTAGTGTCATAAAGGAAAAGAAAGATAGAAAAAAGAAAAATGCCTGCCCCTGACATAGGCAGAGGAAGGTGAAGGTGAAGGAAACAAGGGACATTGGTGGTGGGGAAAGTGCACTGGTGAAGGGTGGTATACATTTTATGATTGAAACTCAAGTATGAATAATTTTATAACAAATATGCTTAAATAAAAATTATTTTTAAAATGTTTCAGGAACTCTATCATAATTCCTTTATGATATATCATATGCCTTTAACAAAGTGCCATTTTTGTTTTTGTGTGCATTTTAGTTTGGTTTCTTGCAGCACACACTAATGTGTCAATAGATTTTTTTTTTCCTTTCAGTGAAATCACTACTTTTCTCTGGAACACTATCCTTGCTTTTAAAGATTGTTAAAAGGTTTTTCTCTTTTATCTATTTCATCTCCATATTGTAGGGTTTCAAATTTTCAGCACATTTTGGTTATCAAGAGGAAATGTTTTGAAATGTTTTGCTTCCTTGTTATCAGAAATAAAAGCATTTTTCCTTGAGAAGGGTGTTCACTATCCAGAATTAACAAACAATCAGTGGATTCAAAAACTGTTTTCATGGTGGATGTTACTTCACATTTAAATCAGCTTAATCATAAACTACAGGGGAAAGGAAATACAATTTTTTCTATATTAGAAGTTAATTTATTTGAAAACAAATTATCTGTTTTTGCTCAAGATTTTGACAGAGAAACTTTGACTCACCTTCCATGCCTGTTGAAATATCATCAAGAAAATAATTCTTATATTGACATTACCTATTTTAAAACAGCACTTTTAAATATGAGGGAAGCTTTTCTCAAGCAGTTTCAGGATTTCAGACACAGCAAAGCCTTTGTTTAAAAAAAAACACAAAAACCTCTGGATGCCACTGTAAAGGAATTAAATTTTTTTCCCTTTAATATCGACATTGGCAACTTAGAAATGCAATTTCTGGATTTAAAAGCAAAGAACTGTGGAGCTCAAAATTTGAACATCTTTGTGCTAATTTAGAAAGATTGGAGAAACACACATGTGAACTTAGTTCACAGCACATGTGGCCTGCTTTGAAAGACCTGGAGAAGGAAGATATGTTGATTTTTAACACCTGGAATAGAATTCCTGACTCATATAATCCACTAAAAAAGCTAGCGTTTGCTGTTCTTTCCTTGTTCGGGTCTATATATTCATGCAAACAATCATTTTCAAGCATGAATATTATCAAGAGTAAATTGAGAAATCATCTCATCAATGAGAACTTGGAATCGTGCCTAAAATAAAAAACAACAACATACAAACCTGACTTACTCAAACTATCCAAGGAAATGCAAGACCAATGTTCACATTGTTTGTGACTTTGTCAGTCATTGTCAGGATGTAATTTTTCTACATTGTAAGGCAAATTTTATGAAATTTAATATTATCGATAAATAATATCGTTCTAAAGTTTTTGTTTCATTAGTCGTGTTATTTGTATCCTCCCAACCTATGTGGATACTTGCATGCAGAATATTCTCAATAAAAACTTATTGACACTAAAATCAGTGTACCATCCTATGTATTTTTGGTTTCAAAAATGTGGCTCTCGGGCCTGGAGAGATAGCATGGAGGTAAGGTGTTTGCCTCTCAAGCAGAAGGTTGGTGGTTCGAATTCCAGCATCCCATATGGTCCCCTGAGCCTGCCAGGAGCGATTTCAGAGCATAGAGCCAGGAGTAACCCCTGAGCGCTGTCAAAAACAATAAACAAACAAACAAACAAAAACAAAAAATCAAAAAATTTGTCTCTCAAAATAAATTCCAATCATGGTTTTGGCGAGATTTGGCTCAGTTGTAAAAAAAGGTTGCTGTTTGGTCCTGGTACCATTCATTTTTTTTCCCCTCTCAATTCATGAGGCACAACAAGATGATTCAAGTTGTGTGGTTCTGCTGGAAGAAGATAAGAACAAACAAACAAAAAAATAACAATAAAACCAGCAAACAACAGTAAAAATCAACAACAACAACAAAAAAAAAACCAGTAACTATCAAAAAAAGAAAAAGCAACCAGCAACAACAACAAAAAACATCAAATAATAACCACAAGAGTGAAAAAGAAAGAAAAGAAGAAAAAAGGAGAATAGATAGGTGATAGATAGAAATTTGCATAGGCATGATTATTAAGTGCGGAGCCAGAAGTCAGCTTAGAATACAGCCATATGTGCCCACTTGTGAAAAAGAAATTTAAAAAATACCCTCCACCTCTTGGTACAAGAGCAATAGTACAGCAGGTAGGGCATTTGCCTTGGCCAAGTTGACTTAATTCCTGGCTCAAGATTATTTCTCTAATGTGGCCCAACTTATCAAAAGTGAACCCAGAATGTAGTGCAGGTAGTTAACATTGAGTACTGTCAGGATTAACCCCCCCCCCAAAAAAAAAAAACAGAACAAAAATAAAATTGGGGAGGGTCTCTAAGTACATAATTTTACTGAGAATGATACAAACTCCTCTATAAAGCTTATAATGGCCAATGTATGCTCTGTGTCTAGCTGATCTTATTGCACTCTCTGGCCTCTCTACCCCCTTTAGTCCCTTTCCTACACTCCATTCTGCTGGTTCCTTCTGAAAAAGAGATGCTCCTTATTCATTTCTACCTCCAACCTCCAAGTACTGCAGAAAACTAGTCTCTCTAATCTGCTTCTCAACTTGAACAAATATTTACTCACTGGAGGTTCAAATAAGTAAAAAGCAGTTTCTTTAGAATTCTTTGATTTTAAATTCTGCATGGGATCACAATCCTTAAGGGGAGTGTTATTGCCTGCTTCTTTTGCTATGAGATACCACATGATTCTCTGTAGGGCCCTTTATTCAGTGTCCTCAAAATCTCTCAACATCTTAAGGAGCTTTATAGTATCCTGGTCTCCAGGTAGAACCAATTAATCTTTAGATAATATTTGTTTGCAGTAAGAAAATATAGATTTTGACAATGTATAATATAAATAAGCAACATACCAAAAAATAATTGAGTTTGAGTTTCTTATTATTTTTTTTATTTGGTTTTTGGGCCACACCCGGTAACGCTCAGGGGTTACTCTTGGCTATGTGCTCAGAAGTTGCTCCTGGCTTGGGGGACCATATGGGACACCGGGGGATCGAACCGCGGTTCGTCCAAGGCTAGCACAGGCAAGGCAGGCACCTTACCTTTAGCGCCACCGCCCGGCCCCATTTTTTTTAATTTAAAGCACCATGTTTTACAAAGTTATTTATAGTTGAGTTTTAGACATTCAATGTTTCAGCACGAATCCCATCACCAATTCAACCCCCCTCCACAAATGTTTTCAGAATCTATCTCAAATCACCAACCCCTGACACAGCTTGCCATAATAAATGGCACATTTTTAAGTTTGGTTGTTAAAGTTTGGATCTAATTATTTTGTTGTTTGTTGGCTTAACTATTCAGTTCTGTTCTTTCTTAACACCATAAATGCACCTGATGTCCCTGGACCCCTGACCCCCAAAATTTCACATCTGTCTCCTCCTCACTACATTCAGTGGCCAATGTGTTCTAGACAACCCACATTTAACAAAAATTGTTTTACCTTATGCAATTATTTCAAACATCACATATAAGTGGTATCATCCTGACTTTACTCTTTTATTTCTGGTTTACTTTATTTCACTTAATATCATTCAGTTCTACCCATGTTGCATCAAATTGCATGATTACATTATTCCTTACAGCTACGTACTATTCCATTGTATATATGTGCCACATATTCATGATCCATTCATCTTTTGTTGGCCATTTATGTTGGTATCAACTCCTAGCTACTGTTCTGAGTGCTGCAATGAATAGTGGTGGGCATATGTCTTTTTGAATGAAGAATTTTCTACCCTGGGGATAGATAACCGAAAGTGAAATTGCTGGGTTATATGGAAATTTGATTCTGAGTTTACTGAGAACCCTCCATATTATTTTCCATAGGGATCTAAGTAAACAATATTCCCATCAGCAGTACATGGGAGTTCCTTTAATTCCACATCCCCAACAGCACAGATTATTCCCAGTATATTTTTTTAATTTTTTTATTTTATTTTTGTTTTTTGGGTCACACCTGGCAGCACTCAGGGATTACTCCTGACTCTATGCTCAGAAAGTACTCCTGGCAGGCTCAGGGGACCATATGGGATGCCAGGTTTTGAATGTAATGCAAACGCCCTACCTCCATGCTATCTCTCCAGCCCCTGTTCCCAGTGTTTTTAATACGTGTTATGCTCACTGTGTAAGATGATATCTTATTGTCATCATGATTTAGATTTTCCTAATGGTAAACGATAATGAGAAAATTTTTTCATCTACTTGTTGGGTCTTCCTCAGTGAAGTGTCTATTCATTTCCTCTTACTTCTTAGTGGGTTTATAGATTTGGGGAGGAGGCTTAAACATTGTGAATCCTTTGCATATCCTAGATATAAACCCTTTATCTGTTGTTAATAATTCTCTCACTAATTATATGTCTTTTAATTTTAGCTTGTGTTTCTTTTGCCATACAGAAATTTGTTTGATATAGTTCCATTGTTGTTGTTTTTAAGGTAAACTAAGCTGCAGGTGATGACAATCCAGATCAAACAAAATTTTATCTGAAATTTAAAATTCCAATAATAATTTTTTCACAAATGTTTTATATAGCCCTTTCAGTGTCATGGCAGATTTTGTTTCGGTTTGAGAGTCATATCCAGCTGTGCTCAGAGTTTGTTCCTAGTTCTGAAATCACTTTTGGTGATGATGCTCTGGGACTGAATTTGCTGCCTAAGATAAACTCAGCTCACCTGCCTAAAATGGAAGCTCCTTACCTCCTGTACTTTCTGTCTCTTGTCAAGAGGAACTTTAGGTTTGTTTTCTTTGTTTTTTTTTTTTTTTGGTGAGGGGGAGTCACACAAAGCTGTGTTTAGGAAAGGAAAATATCCTACCCTCTGTCCTGTCTCCCAGGCCTCTGCATTGCAATATATATATATATATATATATATATATATATATATATATATATATATATATATATATATATATATATATATATATATATTTAAACACCTTGATTACATACATGATTTTGTTTGGGTTTCAGTCATGTAAAGAACACCACCCTGTGCAACGTTCCAATCACCAATGTCCCAAATCTCCCTCCTCCCCACCCGACCCCCGCCTGTACTCTAGACAGGTTTTCCATTTCCCTCATACATTCTCATTATTAGGACAGTTCAAAATGTAGTTGTTTCTCTAACTAAACTCATCACTCTTTGTGGTGAGCTTCCTGAGGTGAGCTGGAACTCCCAGCTCTTTTCTCTTTTGTGTCTGAAAATTATTATTGCAAGAATGCATTGCAATTTTTGAGTTTCGTTTTGTTTTATAATTCAGAAAATTTTTTCCACATTTGAGTTGTGTATGTGTGCATAGTTTTTGTTTTGTCTTCTTTTTCTGGGTTATTAGTCACTAATCATGCTGTGTGATTTGAAAGAGTAGAAAAGGATTCTACGTGTAGAAACTATGGAGTAACCCTATTTACCTCTACCTTCATGACAATAATAAAGTCAGACTATTATAGGGTCAATCTCATGTATTTAATCAACAGCTATAAATCTAGAATTTTTCTGCTATTTTTTTATTTTTTATTATTTTTGGTTTTGTTTAAGAGTCCTACCCAATAGTTCTCAGACCTTACTCTTAAAATTTGTTCTCAGGATGGTGCTGGGAATTAAACCCAGATTGACTGCATGCAAGGCAAGTGCCTTACCCACTGCACTATTGCTGTGGTCCCCACTATTTTAAAATGATCTGATAACAATGGTATTGACTTAATATCTTGCTGTACATACTCATAACCACCAAAGTACTCAAGACCACCCACCCACACTGAGCAAGTAAACTGATGACTTTTCCAAAGACATGCAACTGTTAATCCATTAAGGAATTTAAATAATCTATGCATGACTTATTTACAAGCAGTTGCTTTGCAATAAAAATAATGCTGTCCTGTATATATGATTAACACTAATGAAGAAAGAAGTTGAATAGGTCATGAAAATGGGATACTTACTTTCGATTTTGCCATAAAAGGTTAAGGTGAGAATCACAACACCCTAACTTAACTAATTGTGTCATTTTTAACAGTGTGTGGCAAGATGTCAATGAAACACCAATTTATCCAAAGCTTGTATCTTGGCTGTCTTGAGGAAACTAATTTAGGCCACATGGCCTTGTTAACTTACCTAGGCTTCTGGAGTATCTGTCAGTCACAGCTCTATTAATTCAGACAACATACCTAGTCTATTTAAATATGAACATTTGTGTTTGTTTTGTTTTGGGACCATACCTGACTGTGGTCAGACATTATTCCTGGCCCTGTTCTTAGAAATCACTCCTGGCAGTCTCAAGGGACCATATGAGATGTGGGGAATTGCACCCAGTTCAGGCGCATGCAAGTTAATGCCATGAATGTGTCCTGAATATGTATTATTGTTCTGCGTAGGACCATGTGATGAGATGGAGACTTTGTGAAGATCACTGATTATAGAAGGCGTTAATAAACAATATATTATCAATCTAATACTTAGCATTGGGATTGGCTTTTATTAAGTACTAGGTAGTATTTCTTTTTTTTTTTTTTAGTTTCTTAGTTTTAATTTAATTCATTAATTTTGGTTTTGGGGGTCACACCCAGCAGCACTCAGGGGTTACTCCTGGCTCTGTGCTCAGAAATCACTCCTGGAAGTCACAGGGAATCATATGAGCTGCCGGGATTCGAACCACCATTCATCCTAGATCGGCTGCATACAAGGCTAATGCCCTACCACTGTGATATCTCTCCGGCCCTAACTAGGTAGTATATCTATTGCGTCTATGACCAAAACTTTAGTTCTGAGAAGCCAGGTTCCACAATTAAGGTTATAGAGCTGAATCGTGGAGCAAAGGCATAAGCCTTTTAGAATAAATAATGAAATGGAGAGAAAAAGTTGAATATGAGTATAACAACTCTGAGTTGTACCTTGGCTCTGATTCTCTGGGAATGATAGTTTTATTTACTGTCATTATTAATTAATTAATTTAATTTTTATTTTAGGGCAACACCCAGTGTCATCTGGAGGCGACTTTCTGTTCAGTATTCAGGGGTCATTCCTGACAATGTTAGGGGACTATACAGTGTTGTAGGAAAATCTTGGATCTCCTTGCATGCGTGTCCTCTACTCCACTGAGAGATTGATCTCTCATCCCCTTTATTAGGATTAAAATTAATATATTAATGTAGTATGTGAACTATGTATTCAGAGATAAGAACTTTTACATTTTATTTATCAGTAGAAAGAATTCAAATCAATTCAGGAAAAACTAGTTGGAAAAATGTTTAATTGGAGAAATTGTTTTCTTTCAGTACCCTGGGTAATTTGCAAAACACACACTTTGAGAGAAAAATACATGCTTGAATTTTGCCTAATGGGTTTTGAAAAAGAAAAAAAAAACGAAGTAAAGCAAAAAAAAAACAACAAAACAAAACAAAAAAAACATCTGAATCCTTTTTATCAACCAGTTCACTTGCAATTTACCATTGTGTCCCCAGAGGGCAAACATGAGCTTTCATTGCTTAAAGCTTGCCTTGAGCCCTAATAATGGCAAACATCAAGTCCAATATTGATCCTTTGTTTCTAACCAAACTTCATAAAGAAAGGTTAAGATCATTTTTTAACTCAATAAGCTTCTACATTGTATTCTATTGTTGTATTCTATTCTATTCTATATCATTCTATTGTTGATCTAACATGCATTCCATTCTTGCAATGAGAAAAACATACATTGTGTTGTGTCTTACTGACTATAACAGGGGTTAAAATTTGCAGACTATAGCTATTGCTAAAGAGCACAGAAATTTCATGATTCAAATGTATATGAATCAAAAATATATTCATGACTCAAATAAATATATATGCTTAAATCAAGTTATTTAATGTTAGTAATCAAATTATTGAATGAATTTATATTTATTGAATATAATATTCATTAGTGCCCATATGTAACAAATAAAGGCATCATCTGGAGAGTGGTTAGACATCTTCTTGGGGCTGGAGGGATAGTATTATGAGTATGATGCTTGCCCTGTACATGGTCCAGGTTTGATATCAGCATCACCTATAGTCTCCTTCATATCTGCCAGTTTTCCTTAAGTACAGAGTCAGGATTAAGCTTTATGCATTGCAGGTGTCTCTCCTTGCACCACTCTTAAAAAGATGATTAGTGTACATACATCAGGCTTGCTGGATCAGGATCCTGGCAGGGGTCCTCAAACTTTTTAAACAGGGGGCCAGTTCACTGTCCTTCAGACTGTTGGAGGGCCAGATTATAATAAAAAGAAAAATTATGAACAAATTTTTATGCACACTGCATATATTTTATTTAGAAGTGAAGAAACAAAATGGGAATAAATACAATATGTGGCCTGCGGGCGTAGTTTGAAGACCCCTGCGTGTAGAGAAAGTTTTTATGGATGTGAAGGCATGTAAAAATGAAACCTACCTCTTCAAAGCCTATCTCTTTCCACTGAACTGGAGGTGATCTACCTATAATTTCTTGACATACACAATAACAATATTGAAACAAAAATGCACAGCTATACAGTTTGACATTGCTAAAGTTTTTTTTTTTTTTTTGAGCAATGCATTGTTAGTAAAAGGCCTTGGTAGTTTAAATCACTTTTCTGGCAAAAAAAGTAAAACACACACAAACAAAAAAGACTACAATTTTAAGAGATATCTACTTTTCTATAAACTTCTGAATCTGTTTCTGTAATTGGTTTTGGTAATCAGTTACATGTAGCTGACAAGCTCTGATTTATGAATTTGAAATTGTTAAGTGCCTTAAACATCACACATTCTGAATAAAATATATCACATAAGATTTATTAGGCAATTTTATAAAGAAAAGCAAGGAGCAAAGTTCTAAAGTTTATTTGGAAACTTTGCAATAACCAATCAACACTAAGTTTCCCCTAAGTTTTTTGCTAACTAATCTTTGCAAATGTATTAATGGACATATGACTTCTAAACAAGTCATTTCTGAAGCTTAGTGAGGAACAGATGACAGCATATTGATATTATTACCTTCCCCCAAAAGAAATACATTAGTTGTGATGCACGGTATAATTTCAGAAAATGTCTTTTTTGTGGGGAACCACACCCATTTGACAATCAGGGGTTACTCCTGGCTATGTGCTCAGAAATCACCCCTGGCTGGTAGGGGGGAACCATATGAGATGCCAGGGGATCGAACTGTGGTCTGTCCTAGGATAGCACTTGCAAAGCAGACCCCTTACCTCTAGCGCCACCTCTTTGGCCCGAGAAAACTTCTTTTAACATAGAAACTGCAAAATAGTGTCAAGTACTTACCTGTCAAACAAAATATTTAATTTATAAAAATCTTTTCATGAACCAGTCTTTTAAACATAAAATCTTAAAGGCAATTACTCAACTTGATGATCTGTTTAGCCAATAGTAGATACTTTTGCAAATCTATCAGCTTCAAATTTCATGAAGTACTTGCCAGTATCCTGGGCATTGATTATTTGAGTAAAAATTGGCTGGTTGTGGAAAAAACTAGTGTCAAGTACTGAGGGTTGGTCTTCAGTTCTCTGTCCATTCTGTCCATTTCCTAAGATAACATATAGATTCTAGTACAATATATTCTCCATATGTTGTTAGTCACCAACTGAACTGTAACTTGTTGAATCAGTAAATTTAGTCTTTGATTGTATTTTAATTAATTAATTTACATGCAAATAAGTGCATGTATTAATTATATAATGACAGATAAATCTTAAAGCAATGAGTTTACAACCCATCGGGTCTAGTCTGCCCTAGCAGTGCTTCCACTAATCAAAAATTATATTGATTGCTCTGAATCAAGTTAAAAGAATCTTCCTCAGTGGTATTAAATGCATGTAATTCTTCCTTATTAAGACTCAAGTGAAAACTTTTCAGGATATTTTTGTTTGTTAGATGACTAGATTGTTCTCC
Source organism: Suncus etruscus (assembly GCF_024139225.1). NCBI lineage: Eukaryota > Metazoa > Chordata > Mammalia > Eulipotyphla > Soricidae > Suncus > Suncus etruscus. Next base: position 12,228,911 of record NC_064860.1, read on the forward strand.
TGTAAATTTGTGGGAGATGATAAACTCTGAAGAGGCTGAAAATACATAGAAAAAAAAACTGCACAATGAATCATCTTCTCCAAATACCATTAGCAGCCAAATGGTCAAATGGGAGGGCAGAGCCCCTATCATGATTTTATTTGTGAAGTTCCACAATTGCAGTTCAACCAATAGCAAGTTCAATCTCCTAAGATCTGCATCTTATTTCCTACTGTGGTGACCTCACTGTTATAGAACCCTCATTTTTTCTGGTATCTTCAAACACTTTCACTTTATCCTATTCTTTCTCCCAGATAAGACATATTAGACTTAATCTCAAATAAAGCCCTTCCTTAATTTCATATCTTCCAGCTGGACCTGCTTCACTTATAATATTATATTCCTTGGACTAGAGCCATAGCACAGCAGTTAGGATGTTTGCCTTTCATGCAACCCATTCAGGTTCAACCCCCAGCATCCCATATGATCCCTCAGCCTGCCAGGAGTAATTTCTGACCTCTGAGCCAGGAGTAACTCCTGAATACAACAGGATGTGACCCTAAAGTCAATATATATTTATATAAAATATATGTATCATATAATATATTATATATCATATTATGTCATGTTAATATTATATATAGAAACATATATAAAACCTATATATATATATATGTTATATATAATCTTCCCTCCAGTCTCAGAAAACCACATTTATTCACTTAGTCATTGGTCAAAGTTATTTTTGGTATCACAATGAAATGCCACATCACCAGTAGTTTCAACCATTTTATTACACAAACATGTCAGTAAAGTCACTGTACCATGTTCCATTATACCACTTCAAAACAGTTATATGTGTGTAAGAACTCACAATAAGGTACACAGAGATGTACACAAAGACACACACATAGGTAGGATAAAAAAATTTAGGGGCAGGATTCAATTTTTATTCTTATATGACCACCCTTTGTAGCTAGCTTCTACTAGCTTCTACTGCAAGTAACCAAACTAGTTTCATTTTGTTTTCTTCCTAATTTAAAATCACAATACTTTTTCCGAGATTATCTTTATTCTAAACTTTAATGTAGTCATTTAAAAATAGGCTATATCATCATTTAAAGTGTTGTGAATATTAAATTTTCAAGTACTTAAAACAATGTATTCCTAACTTCTCCCTTTTTATCTCAAAAAATCATACTCCAACTAAATTGCTCTAAATAACTGAGTTTTGAAAATATCAGATAAAAATAATTACATATAAATATATACATAAGCTTGGTTAAATACACTGTTGACTAATTGGATAATTGTGATGAGTATATGTCTTAATTCTATGTCAAAGCAGTGATAAGCTTAATTTTGTCCTTAGCTGTGTGATTTTGTAAATTATTTCAAAGGGCATTATTACAGCTCACTAATATATCAAACTCTGTATTATACAAACATGTCTACAAAGAGTACCACCTAAAATTAGGTTGGCGGTTATTCTTTCAGTACAAAACTACACCCTTGGATAATTCAGTGGAGCCATATGCACACAAAAATATATATATTATAATTAATATTTTCATTGGTAAACATCATTCTTATTTGTGACATCAAGTGAACAAAGAAAATACTAATTCACTATTTGGCATTGCATTTTTGTAACATCTATAATATACTGTTAACAAAATTATTCAAATTTGAGAGACTTAAAAAATTACACCAAATAACTATAGTCAAATTATTTATTTGAATATATAGAGCTAGAACATTTGTTTGTTTTTTATTTTGTTTTTGGACCACACCCAATGATGCTCAGGGGTTACTCCTTGCTATGCACTCAGAAATTGCTCCTGGGTTGGGGAACCATTTGGAATGCCGGGAAATGAACCCAGGTATTTCCTGGGTCAGTTGCATGCAAGGCAAATGCCCTACTGCTGTGCTATTGCTCAGGACCCTAGAGCTAGAACTTTTAAATAGCTTTGAAATTTGGTAGGTGATAATCATGTTGATCTAAATCTAAAGTATCATCAGATTTCCTTTAACCAGAAATATTATTTCCTTAGCATATTTTAAATAACTAACGTTGTTTCTAAATCAAAACATTCTCAAGAGAGATATTAATGGTGTTATTGTATTGTTTTAAAAAACTCATAAATTACCTGAAAATTAGTTAGATTTGGAAAAAAATACGGTGCACTGATGTTATGTATTTCAATACTATAGTTATTTTTCTGTTTTCTGAAATTATATAGGAAAAAGTTTTTAATGAAAAAGGCTGAAGAAATAGGACTGCAAGTGCCCTACCTAGGTTTGATTTCTGGCATCACATATGACCCCACAAGTTCCACTGGAATTAATTCCTGTGTGCAGAACCAGGAGTAACCTCTGAGCATCTCCGGGCTTGTTCCAAAAACAAAACAAAAATCTTCACAAAGACCTGCTGTTTTCTGGCCTATAGACGAATATCACAGTTTCCATTTTACCAATCCATTATGGAAGAGATGAATTAAATCAAGCTACACTATTTTTAAATTTCTTCTATAGAATATGTTTTTAAGTACCTTGGTCAAACGTATTCTTAAAAATACTCTGTTATTATTTTATAATTATTGTAAAAATAACCCTAAAATCATAGCAAAGATAATTATAACTTCATCTTTTGGGTATACAACATCTGTCCTTTTATTTAATTTATTGGACTATAAGTCATTTTGTTTATATGAATATAGAAGTAGATAATTTAAAGTTATTTTGTTTATAATTAATTTTAATTATTACCATTCCATGAATGCCATAACATGGTAAAATATAGACTTATAATAATCTATCTTATATTACATTATTTAGGACAGTCAGATCCATAAATATTAGCCAGAACATGTATACAAAGAACAAACAGAATAAAAAGAATGAAAAAATGAGCAAACAGCAGAAATAAAAATTTAGATTTTTAGGCATAGAAAAGTCTAATCATCTTATGGTGACAGTCTGTTGCTAATATTTTCCACAGAATCACAGGTTTTTTTTATTTCTTTTTGTTTGTTTGTTTGTTTTTGTTTGTTTTTTGCGCCACACCCAGAGGTGCTCAGGGGTTACTCCTGGCTATCTGCTCAGAAATAGCTCCTGGTAGGCATGGGGGACCATATGGAACACCAGGATTCGAAACAACCACCTTAGGTTCTGGATCAGCTGCTTGCAAGGCAAGCGCCGCTGTGCTATCTCTCTGGCCCCGATATTTTTTACTTCTTTTGTAATTCATGGATGTTATAAATATATGTTGTATATATTCTATATTTACAGTAGTATATGTTCATACAGACTTTTAAGTTCATTCACTAAAATGCAGATCACCTGCATTGTAAGTAATTAAAAGATGTTTATTTTACTTAAGTGATATTCATGTACAACTTTTCACTTTGTGCAAAAATGCAAAAATATCATACAGAACAATATCGTCTCTCTAAAAAATCTCTTGTGTATGTTTTAAGTTTGTGTTGTTTACAAATAAATTATGAAATATTGTTCATTCACAAATCAAAAATAATTACAATGTTTTTATAACAAGGCATTGCTGAGGTTTTGTATCTTGGCATTCCTTTCAAAACGAAGACATAAATAAACTACTATTGTGTCTTTCAAAACAAAGACATCAATAAGTTATTATTTCTTAATATATTCACTTTTAGTTTACTTATATGAAAGAGATTATTACAAATCTAATACTCATGCTAGACAAACAGTGTCTGATACATTCTGAATCTTTCTGGCTCATCTTTATTTTTCTGATAGGTCTTACATAGAGCAACCAGAAAGTCTGTTGAAATTTCTATTCTAGACCATTTCAGGAAAGTTTTCACCCAATTAAAAAATATTGAGAAAACAAGTGAGGAAAAATTAAAAAAGAATAATTTTAGTGTTTGCACAGGAGAAATGACAGCAAATGTAAGAGGTGTTTTTGTAGTTCTCTCCTGGTCCTTTGGTATTTGAAAATGGTATAAAATGTTCAGTTATTTAAAACATGATTATACTCTTCCATTAAAGATCAGCTGTGGTCCTCCATTGCTCATATCTGTCATTTCCTGTTATGAAAAAAATGAAATAATTAGTACTCACTTTTAGATAAGATGTAGATTTTGTACAACAGAAATGTCACATTATTGAAAAACTTGCTACATTTGGGGAATGACAAGGATTAAAATTATTGCATGTAAGAAAATGAGATTTCATGGCATCTTTTGAAGTGACAATATGTTAGGCCCAAATTTTTCCACGTACAAAATAATTTCAGTCTCCCATTACTCGTCTTTATTTCAGAAAGTCTTCACCAAGAATGGAGAAGGAAGATCTTATATGCCCAAGTTTTCCCAATAATAGGCTTCTTCTCTACTGAAAGTGGGAGCAAAATGCTTGAGAATCTAATCTCTGATTCTATAGAAAAAGATCCAGACAGAGATTTTTATAAACTTTCTTAAAACGATGGGCCCCTAATAAATTAGTATAGAAAAGATTTTTTTAAGGACTGCTATTACAGTTTTAAAAAAAAAGAACAAACAATGAAACAACCATAAAACCTCACCATGTTTTTTTAAGCATTGTTGATAAGAAGTAAAGAAAAACTACATGGAGAGTCAATAACAATTTAGGTGAAAATGGTGAACTAACATATAATGTTCCAATGCAATGTTTAGAAAATGTTCACTCAATAAAAATAATAGGTACTTTGAATTCAGTTTTATTTAAAAAAAATAAAACAATCCTTCCCTACACAATAAAAACTAATGAAGAATTTTCAGACACATCACATTTATAAATTTTACCATACTATAAATATATATAAAACACTTAGATGCCAAATAGGTGTTATTTAGGCAAAAGCAAAAATAACAACATATTCACACTTTTAAGTAAGCCTATTTGCAAAAAAAAGGTAAATAATAATTCAAATGGAAATAATATTTTCCATTATCTTGTACCTATTGCTTTTATTGAACTTCTAGTATTGGAGAACTAAAAGAAATAATGCAGATTTTTTATTGTAGAAGTTCTTCCAATGGTTTATTTTAAATGTGAAAAGGTATTATTTCTCATTTTTGTCTTTTAAAAAGATTAAAGAGAAAGAAGACACGTTATTTTGCATTAAGTAGTTTTGAAAGTTACTAATAAGAAAGACTTGAGGAAATTGAAGGTAGGGATTGTCTAATGCTGAACTTTTCTTGGAAATTATATTGTCTCATAGAAAAAGGGATTGTTTCATTAAAAAAAATTCTGAGAAAGTGGTGCATTTTGGCGACTTGTCTCTCAGGCAGTGTGCTACTCTTTTCAAACCCTAGAGTGGTGTCTTGAGCTTAAATATCTATGATAATTAACCCAGGAAAGTGCTGAAAAATCACCAGAAAAACCCTAAACCCTCATATCTCTCTAGGATAAATGAATGAACGTATTTAGTCTAGAGCTAGCAGCTTGCTTCTATGGGCTGAAGATGCTTTAATTGAAGTAACTTTAGTTGAATGACTAAATTTGAATGACTAAAGTCATCCAACTATGTGACTAAATGTTTTCATTAAATGATTCTAGAGACAGAGGTGTTGGTGAAAGTAGCTTTGAAAACATTGAGGTTACTGGAATTAAATAAAATTTATGGAAAAGAAATCTGGTTTAATGTGCCATGCAAGGATTTATTGTTGGTGACAAAGTAAATAGAAGTCATGCCTCAAAAATCCCTTTATTAATATTTACAACTTTATCTGTTACTCTTACTGGTAGAAAAATGCAATTATGGAATGAAACTATAGATGTTTCTTAGGTGCTTCCAATTTACATAAAATGGTGTTGCATTCAAAATTTAGTAAAAAACATAGCTAATGAATGTATGTAATATATATTTTTAAATTAAATAAAAATATATAGTTAATATATATTTTGGAAGAATATTTTTTGAAAACCTAGTTTAAAAAATTTACAAAAGAAATAACTTTCATCTTTATAGGGACTTCTATATATTTCTGAGGAAGTTATTAATAGGAACAATAGTGAGAATAACTTTCAAGAATGCAAGACTCTGGTTTATGCGCAAATACACATGTCTAATTTAATAAGAATAATATGCTGTTAATTTGAACAGAAACAAGTATGACTCTTTGCATATTACTATCTGTCTTTGAGACATAGTATTTATGTGATGCTATAATTATACCATTTAACCAAAGCAAGAATGATCTGTTTTTTAGCAATAAAATATGAGAAATAAATTTGAAATGTAGCATAGCAGATAACTTTACAGGAAGAAGTTTTCATAGAGAATTTTTGCCACATTAATATCAGCTTAAGTTATTTGCTCATGCCGTTTTGACATAAGGGAGACGCTGTCTTTGTAAGACACAACTATTATTAAAAACAAAACTCTGGCCTGTGAATGATGATACTGAGTCAAAATTATAATGTAGCAGAGAATAAAGGAGTCATGAGTCATCCAAGCAGAAATGTGTTTGGATGATTGTAGGCAGGCTGAGTATTGAAAATATTCAGCTATCTTTCAGGCTGCAAGACTCTGCCATGAGCATCTATGTCAGGTTCTCAAAGCAGCTCTCAGGAAATGACAACTTTGAAGAGCAACATTGAAGCATCAGTTCAGGCTGATTTGCTGACATCATGGCTTCTAAGAAGAGGCAGTTCTTGCAGCAGTGACATTACAACATGGTAACTCCCCTAGAAATCAGCGTACCTTGTAGGTAACTCTGGTGTCGGGGGCACCACCGGGCAGCTGGGCAAGTCGGTTATTTCAATAGCCCTCAATCTCTAATATAAATATAACAATCATAGAGTAAATATTGCAAAAAACATAGACACAAAAATAAAATCACACTAGCATAGAAAACCATAGCCTAAACACATAATGATTGTCTATTTTTAACAACCCATTTTTTAAAATTTGATTGATTGATTGGTTTTGGGGTCACACCCAGCAGTGCTCAGGGGTTACTCTAGATCTATGCTCATAAATTGCCCCTAGCAGGCTGGGGAACTATATGAGATGCTGAGAATCAAATCAGGTCCCTCCTGTGTCAGCCCCATGCAAGACGAACCCCCCCCACCACCACCACCATTGTGCCATCTCTCAGGCCCAGCAACCCATTTCTTTAATTTATTAGACCAGGTACTTTACTCTCAACTCTTCATTGAAGGACATGCATAGATTTGTTCAACACTGCTGTCTTAGAACAAATCTATTCTCCTTTATAGGTACAGATTGTATATATAAAATGAACATATATAATGACCCAATAGATATTTTTTCTTCAAATTAAAAAAAGAGAAATTAGTAAATCTTGCAACTCATTTTTGGATGGCTTATGTAATTTTATTTACATGATAAAAAGAGAAATGATGTGGACATCATCAATTTCACAGATGTTTTTAACTTATTCTTAATAAATCCAGTAACTGAAATTGAATTAAGAAAATTGAGAAATATATGCAATAGTTGAAACAGATAGTGCCTTTTGTCCTTTTAGGCAATAAATATAAATTTCTATTTGAATGGGTTTCACAAAACATTATGCAAGTAACATTGTTTAAAATACAGGTAAAACTATCCAAATATGCATAACTCTCAGATGAGAATTAAATGAACCTTTATGTAGATTATAATATCTGCGCTGAGAGGCAAGGTCTTTTGTCGCCTTTTTAAAAGGCCACTTTATGCTTGAAATCTAATTTACATAATCAAATGCATTTACTTTCAAGGTTAAGGGATATGCTAAAAAGGGTAATTCATCCTATTTCTAAATCTGGCAAGACTGAATGGAGAATGGATTTAGTTTACATGTTTTCTCTCCTCAGTTAATACATAAAAATCCATATTTATAATGCTTTTCATATTTTATGAAATGCTATTTTCGGAGAATACTTTGTATAGATAGACAAGCTAAAAATTATATTGAAACTAGGTGTACCCAGCATTGTAAAGACACACACACAAAACCCGCCCCCTAATTTTCTATTCTTAGCCTTTGAATCAACCTTTCCAGAAAACCAATTTCTCAAAGTCTCACGGAAAACAGATACACCAACTGTAGACTGTGGTTTTCAGATGATACGACAAGAGGGAATCTCTAGGGCACTCACTTTCTCAGCCATCTCATGTGAATGATGCAAAGAATGTTCCCTCTCTGAAAACATCCTCCTCTGCTCATAGCTGGCAAGGCGACACGTGAGCCAGGAGGAAAGGGTACAGACACCAATTCCTATGCACGCAAAAGACATGGAGGCCAGATGCAGGGGGTACAGGGAAGATGTCTTCTTGGTCACTGCTCGGAGGAACTGAAAATTCAGGATGCCTCCAATGAGTCCACAAATACAGCAGGCAGAAAAGAGGATCATCTGGGAAGAATCAAAAGGAAGTGAGAAAGTCAAGAAAGCAAAACTGATCCTAGCACTCTCCTGACATACAATAAATCGAAGTTTTTTTCTATCCCTCTACAGAGATCAGGGAATGCCCTGTCATCAGGTGCCTCTGAAATATAATTGAATAGAGAGAACATAGGCCATCATAAGGTAGGAATTAATGGTTAATTAGTTATAATTTCCTGATATGATATAAGATATATGATATGATATAATTCCTTGATACGAAGGTCAGGGAGATGGCATATAAAAACTCTAAGATAAATATAATATAAAGGTAGAGTCCTATTTAAATAGATGGATTGTAGGTCAAACCCAGCAGTGCTTACTACTGAATCTATCTACTTTTCTGAAATCTAAGAATAGAATCTTTTGGGTCTGAAGGCTATACCCATTGATGTTCAAGGATTATCTCTGTCTCTGTCCTCAGAAATCACTATAGGTTATGATTGGGGACCATATGGAATATCCAGAATTGAACCTAAGTCAGTCCTATGCAAGGCAAACACTCTATCTGCTGTGATATATTGTTCCAGTCCCTAGACTTTTCTGTTTTTAAGTCTTGGAAGGGGCACACTGCAGTTCTCAGATCTCCACCTGGCTTGGTGCTCAGGTATTATTTGTTGCTGTGCTCAGGTGCTGATATAGGATGCCTGGAATAGAATTCAGTTTGGCAAATGCCTTACCCACTATGCTAAATCTCTGTCCCCAGCATTTAAAAAAATCTAGTATGTGTTTTGATATTTATGCCTAAATGCTAAAAAATTGTAGATATCTGTCATCTTAGTTCACCCAACAAGTAAAACCCTGAGAGGAATAGTATTTTGCACTCATATATTCAAGCCCAATAGCTTCTATGTCTTCAGTAATATGAGCCAAATGGCTTACTTTTTCCATTGCCTGATAGTCAATGAAAATTCATACCTCAGTTATCAGAAATTCCCTTCCAGTAAATATCACTTAGCTAAACACGTTATATGTATCAAATCCAGTATAATAGCCACAAAGCATATGGCAACATTTTTATATTATAAAAATAAAGTTAAAAATATTTGAAACATTAAAGGTCACTATAATAACACAAAGGTTGTAGACTGATCCCAGAAATTTTTATAAAAATAAAATTTCAAGGGGTCAGAGTGAAGCAAAGTGGTAGGACCTTTGCCTTGTAAGTGGCTTCCCAGAACAAACCTGGGTTTGATCCCGTGTCTTATATGGTCCCCCAAGCCAAGATCAATTTCTGAACCTATCGTCAGGAGTATCCCCTGAGTGTCACTGGGTGTAGCCCAAACCAAACCAAAACAATGAACAAAACAAAACAGAAAAAATAGCTTTCTGTTACTTTGAAAAATTCACCTCATTGTCACATAAAACTAGTAATTCTTGGGTATAATTCCATAATCAAAGAGCTAAATTTTCCATAAATTCAAGTTCTCTCTTTTTCAGGGAATTGAAGAATTCATATAAATGTCTATGTACTGGAAAAGTGAAGAATGTCAATGATAGAAATCATTAAGGATTAAATATTAATGTATTTAAATAATATATAAAAGTCTGTTCATTTTGTTATAATCTCTAATAATCTTAATTTTTCACTATAAATAAAAGGTCAGGATTGATTTGAAAAATCATGGTAAATTAGCATAGACACTCATAGTAAATACAGCACTATAGCATATGAAATTGGGCTATTTTTTTACTATCTTACATATCAAATGCTCATGCAAAATATAAACAAAGTAAACACTTACTACAAGTCCAGATTTTTTTTTGGCACAGAATATTCCACATATACCACAGAGCAGAAACTGAAAAGGAAAAAATATATAATTACATTACTCCCAGAAATAGAAGGGTCTCTAGTTTTAGCACATAGCATTCATGACACTTGCTCCAGGGAAGTTTAAGTTTTTGCTTACCCATCAAAGGTTGCAAAGAATATACCTCATTCGAAAGTAGGAAGGAATAGAACTGTGAATGCTAGTGACAACTCTGACTTGGCAAGATTCATTTATATGATTGTGGAATTTCAGCAAAACTTGAGTCAGTTTTACTATGAGGCAAAAATATGAAATAAATTAATTTATCATTTTGGCCCTCTAATAATAACTGTCCTCTTAATTCTTCCCTATTCTCAAGGAGACGTGTGTGATGCAATGTACTTGTTTATATCTGCAATTAGAAATCCACTTCTGGCAAGAAATTCAGCACAAACAAAAGTCTAAGGCTCCAAACTGGCTATGAAGGTACCTCATCATTATACCAGAAATATTGTCCTTGAAACATACATTGTCCTTAGAAAAATACAGAGGTGGGAGAAAGCAATTGATGACATGTAAGTTCTTGTAATCAGGTTGATGACATATGATTTGTTAATGTAATTACAACAGATTATCTAATGATGACTTTAACTTGTTAGCTATCAGAAAGTATTAAACTGTACAATTTAGATAGAAATATTTAGGGTCATTTGAATGCATGTTTGTACATATATTTGGCTGGAAGTATACTATATGAATAAAATAATGCATTTATAAATAAATAATAATCTCATCAATGTTTTCTAGATTTGCAAAACAAACAGCAATATCAAAAAGTCATTTGAGGGGCCGGAGAGATAGCATGGAGGTAAGGCGTTTGCCTTTCATGCAGGAGGTCATCGGTTCGAATCCCGGCGCCCCATATGGTCCCCTGTGCCTGCCAGGAGCAATTTCTGAGCCTGGAGCCAGGAATAACCCCTGAGCACTGCCAGGTGTGACCCAAAAACCAAAAAAAAAAAAAAAAAAAAAAGTCATTTGAATTTGCTGGGGCTCATTTTCATCTGAATTTCTCTAAAATATTGCGTTTTTGAGTTAGAAATAATAAAATAAATGATTGTGAACACTTTACATGTGCACATATTTAAAAATGTATACGAAAAATATTCCAAGAAATATGAGAAATGTTTGTGAGAAGCGCCAACAAAATTTGGTTAAAGAATAGTAAGAAAAATTTCTCTCTGCAAATAACTTCATCTCAAAGGGAATATGATGATTATAAGGCTGGCAATGATGGATCTAGACAGATTAGGGACAAACAAGGGACTTTTTAATTAATAAGAAAATGATTAGATCAATTTAGTACGTGATTTTGGACAGTATGTTAATCTTCCCTAACATCATATATGAAAGTGTTTATGAAACAATTTGAATACTTCAAATACCTCAATCTCTATGAATGTGTCAAGAAAAAATAAAATATGTTTAAGTCTGATGAAGTAGGAAGGATTTTGTATATATAATGCTGAAACCATAGACAAAAAATGGGAAACCTTTGTTACTATTAATAAGCAAAATTTAAATTTTTATAGTCATAACTCTCAAAGGCATAACATGAATCAGAATTGTAGTCAGAGAGCATATTTACTACAAATAGTGAAAGTAAATAATATCTGATAATAATATCTATAGATAAGAGCTGACAGAATATTTTATATATGGGAAAGATAGAATCAGAACTCTGTAGCTTAAATAGTTGTCTGTTTCAGAAGCCTTAAAAACACTATTTCTGAAGTATCATTTTCTCACCTTTACCCCCACTTCATTCCCACTTTTTTGTGAGAGACTAGAGGCTCTTGTCCTCAGATGGTCTCTTCCTTGCTGATCTCATTTTACAGCCTTCAGAACTGTGTTCAAACCAGTCCAGTTTGGACCACTTCTGTACCTCTCAAGATTTCCAAGCTTCAGATCAAAGCCTCGGCTTGCCCTTAGTCTTGTTTTGCTAACTAACCCATTATTCACCCTGAAAGTTCATTCACCCAGAACTCATTCTTGAAATAATTTGAAAGCAGTGCAGTTCTGTGTTCCTTGGATCTCTATTGAAATCGATAAACATTGTCATTATTTATTTACAACAAAACCCAAGAGAACCTCAGGCCTATAAGCAAAATTCTCTGTCCAAGTTAATTTATTTATAACAGTTACATGGTCATAAAATTGCTATTTTCTATTGACCCACTTCCCTGAAATGGGAGCTTGGGGCTTGGATGGGTGAGAACTATAGAAGAAAGGAGATAAAATAATTTTTTTTCATTAAGCTCTCAGGCATAGAAGTAAATGTTATTCACATTACTTCTGTTAGAATATACTAAATCTGAAATTTGAGAAAAAAATAAACACGTAAATAGGAAGCAGGTAAAACCATGAAAATTTTGAGAAGATTCGTGTTTAGTTATCAAAATATGGAGAGAGAAGAAAAAGTCATAAAAAATAGAAAACATTGAATTAGGGGAATACCCATCACCAAATTTTTCCTCCCCCCATCTTCGTTCCCTTCCTGCAACCCAAATCCCCACCCTCACCCCCTGGGCTGCTAGAATAGGTGGCCACCTCTTTGTCTAACTTACTGTTAGGATCAAATATCTGTTTGGCCCTGGTACCCTCCCTGATTCAATGTTAATATGTACCTAAAATACTACTGTGAAAGATATGTAAGCCAATATGATCAAAATAAAAAAAATCATCAAACAGAATAAAAACAAACCTTTAGATTTTAAGAACAAAATGGTGGTTCCCAGAGGGTAACGATATGGAGAGAAGGTAAATGAGGGTAAGATTTCTGTTGTATTCTGATAAATTTAATGTAGTATCTATGGGTGTTAAGTCATAATCAGTGTAACTGAATTCCTTGCAGTGTTTTAAACAATATTCAATAAAAGCTCCACTGTAATTAAAACAAAAAAATATAAAAAACAATCTTCTATTTCAGTGACTTCTTTATGTCAAGCCATCACTCTGAGTTACAAATATGACTTATTTTCAGTCTTTTTAGCTCATATTTTGGGTTTTCATTGTTTCAAAGAGGTTTAGTCATTTGTTGAAGTTCACACAGCAAAGTCATAAATTACCTATATAGTTTTAGGTTGTAATACGTGTCGAAATAAGTGAAAAAGGCTATTGTTAAAGTTTTCAGTTTAAATGATGTAATGGAAAAAATGGAATGATGGTTGTAATGGAAGCAAATAAAACACTAGTTCTATCAGCTGGCTAGGAGAACAACAAATAGAAGTATAAACTTATAAAATCAGACAGATGGGATTTTGAAGCATGGTGTGTTAAAGCAACTTGTTAAAGATATTTTCACATAATTTTTAACCACCACAGATGAACTAATTTTCACTGATTTTTACTTTATTACAAGACATACAAGTATTACAAAGTAAACATATATGAATGTTTTTTTTCCCCTGGAAATTATATGCTGACCCACCGATTAACTTAACACTTTGATTTTATTTAATGATTTCTACAACTACATCAAAATTTGTTTATTTTGTTTTAAAATAACAGCATGATTAGGAAAAGATACATATACATATTAAATATTGATAAACTTACTTATTTTTAAACTTTATTTATTAATTGATTGGTTTTTGAGCTATTCCTTGAAGGGGTCATTACTGGCTCTGCACTCAGAATTTGTTCCTGGCAGACCAGGGACCATATGGGATGCCGGGAGTCAAATCGAGTCCCTCCCAAGTTGACCGCATGCAAGGCAAACACCCTACTGCAATGCTATCTCTCTGGCCCCTGATAAACTTACTTAAAATAAATCTAATTCAAGTTAAAAATGTATATTTTCCCTATAACTTTATGAAAAAATTTAATGAGTATACTTGCTACCACCCATTTTGGAATATTTTGACTATACGTCAGTTGTTTTATTAATAATGTTAATTGAAATTATATTATTTTGTAGGTTAAGTCACACAATGCTAGTGGTCCCAAAGCAATGTATATTTTTTTAATTTTTCATCAATGTGTTTGTGATTTACTTACATTTTTCCTCTGTCTAATTTTATTAGGATGTCCCCTCTGTCATGTTACTTTCATTTGTGGTTCCTGTTCTTTTTGTAATTCTTATATATATTATTTTTAAAATTGAAAATTGTTTATTCCACTGGGAAGTCCAAATGAAGATGGTGATTCTCAAATGCTACTTCACAATAGATTTCAAAATATTTATATCTTGATTCATTAAGAACCACAATACTCAGGGTGGGAATTCAATCATCTTGTAAGTCTAGCCCGGTGACTCCAGCATCTGCATAAATCTAGAGCCACCGTTTAAAGTTGTTACAGGAAACACATTCACTAAATTACAAACCTACCTAATCACTTTGGAGCTTTCCAATAAAGCAATAGTCTTTCTCTTAATTGCTCTCAATAAGATATGGATAATACGTAGCAAATAAGAATACAGTACTCTTCTAGTAAGTCTTTAATATAAAGTTTATAATATAAAGTGTTTGGATTGATCAATGTTTAAAGAAAGCGATATCTTTATTTTACCATCTGTCTAGTAACTTTTATCAGTGCCAATAACCTCTATTTCTTAAGCCCCTAAAGTTTTCTAAATGTTTTTAATTTTGCTTTCTAATCACCTCCAAGTGCAAATGGGAGCCTCTTTTCCAGACTTCCCTCAGCCTCTTCTGCCCTTTGGAGCCAGCCAGGTTTTGTTTGGAAGGGAATAAGGAACATCTTAAACCCTTTCACCAAACGCAAACAGGGCTGTCTTTTTGGGTCTTTTCTCAGCCTCCTTCTGGATCCCAGCGCCATTTCTGACCCTTTGTTCTCTGGGAACAGTCAGGCCTGTGTCAGGGCAGGAACAGGGAAAATCCTGTCCTTATCCCCTCCACCAGGCCTGAATGGGGTCTCCTTTTGTGCATTTCCTCAGCCTTCTTCTGGGTTCCAGTGCTTACTAAAACAACCCTCATTTCAATCAGCCCTCCTTTTCTCAAACCGAAGTCATTTTAATTTATATCATAGAGTTTGTAGCCGATTGGATCTATAATTCTTTCTCTTAGAAAATATACAGCTCAAAACCAAGCAAAACAAATCAATAAACTACTATGCAATATTTTTTATCATATTTAGAAAACCTTGCTAGTTTAAAAAAATAAGTTCTAAAGAAGATATGCTTTTAGCACATTTCATACAAACAATTTAATTGATCACTTTGTTAAACACCCTGATACTCCAGCATTCCAAATCACTAAATGCAAAGAACAATGGGGAAGCTAAGGAAGACACTTACGTGAAGGATATGGAGAGAAATCCTGGCAAATCTCCAAGTCCACCTAAACAACTGAAGCTTACAAATGAGACCTAGGATCAACAATTAACTGTTTAGCAATGAAAATCAAGGAGTCACTAGCTTGCGAAATTAAAAAATATATGAATAAAAAATTCAACCAATTAGAAGAACTCTTTCAGAAGATGAGAAAATCTATACAAATGAATCTGAAGGAACTAAAAAAACACGCTAGCAAGCAATAATAGTAGAATTACACAGGTCGAGAATCACATAGATAAACTTAAAAACAAATTACAAGCCAGCAGTGATAAAGAAGTAAACAAAAAGAAGACTTTATCGTGTATATGTACCAGAGTTTCTTTAGCCGTTCATCTATTGAATGGTTGTTTCCAGAGCCAGGCTATTGTAAATAGTGCTGCAATGAATATAGGTGTGAGAAAGAGATTTTTTGTATTGGATTTTTGAGTTCCTAGGGTATATCCCTTGGAGTGGTATAGGCAGATCAAATGGGAGCTCAATTTCCAGTTTTTTTGAGGAATCTCCACATTGTTTCCATAAGGGCTGGACTAGACGGCATTCACATCAGCAATAAATGAGAGATCCTTTCTCCCCACGTCCCCTCCAGCACTGGTTGTTCTGTGTGTGTGTGTGTGTATGTGTGTGTGTGTGTGTGTGTGTGTGTGTGTGATGTGTGCTAGTCTGTGTGGTGTGAGATGGTACCTCATAATTATTTTGATTTGCATCTCCCTGATGATTAGTGATGTGGAGCATTTTATTTCATGTGCTTTCAGACATTCATATTTCTTCTTTGAGAAAGTGTTTGTTCATTTCTTCTCCCCATTTTATTATGGGGTTCTAAGTATTTTTCTTGTTAAATTCTGTCAGTAACTTGTAGATCTTAGATATTAATCGCTTATCTGATGGGTATTGGGTGAATAGCTTCTCCCATTCTGTGGGTGGCTTTGGGATCCTAGGTATTATTTCCTTTGAGGTGCAGAAGCTTCTCATCTTAATATATTCCCATCTATTTATCTCTACTTCCACTTGTTTGGAGATTGTTATTTTTTCTTTGAAGATGCCTTTAGCTTCAATGTCTTTAAGTGTTTTACCTACGTGTTGTTCTATATACCTATGGCTTCAGGTCTGATATCAAGGTCTTTAATCCATTTGCATTTGACCTTGGTGCATGGTGTTAGCTGGAGGTCTGAATTCATTTTTTTGCCAGTGGCTGATCAATTTGCCAACACTATTTGATAAAGAGACTTTCCTTGTTCCATTTTATACTTCTTTCCCCTTTATCAAAGATTAAGTTGTTGTATATCTGCATAGCATTCTCTGAATACTCCAGTCTATTCCACTATTCTGAGAGTCTGTCTTTATCCCAATACTATGCTGTTTTAATGACTATTGCTTTGTAATACAATTTGAAGTTGGGAAATATGATTTCTCCCATATTCCATTTCCCAATGGTTGATCTAGCTTTTCTCAGGTGTTTATTATTCCAGATAAATTTTAGGAGAGTTTGATATCCCATCTACATCAAGATATATACAAAAAGGACTGGCTACACTAGCAGTTAGCAAGCAAAAGATGGAGGTATGGAATACATGCTGGGAAGAGGGGTGGAGGGAGGACAACACTGGTAGTGGGTATGGCCCTAAATCACTGTCACTTTGTACCTTAAATATACCTGTGGAAGATTTGTAATTCACATTGGTAACAATAAAAGAAATAACGAATCAGAGAAGAAAGAGATCAAAGAGTACATCCATTTAAAACAGGGTCCAAAACTATCAATTATATAGAAATCAACCTGACAAGAAAAGTGAGAGACTTATATCAAAAAAAAATGGAAAACACTTCAGAAAGAAAGTGAAAAAGACCTAAGGAAATGGAAGAACATTCCATGCTTATGAATTAGAAGAATCAATATTATCAAAATTAGCATTTTATGTAAACTCCTATGTAAAACTACTATATAAAACTATAGTTTTGATGTAATCCCTATTCAAATTCAGACAAACTTTTCAAGGACTTAGAACAATCAATTATAAAGTTTATGTGGAACAATAAAAGACCTAGGATAGCCAAATCTATACTGAAAAACAAGAAACTGGGAGACATCTCATTGCCTAATTTAAAGTGTTACTACAAAGCCATAGTGATCAAAACAGCACAGTATTATAACAAAGACAGATTTTCAGACCAGTGTGTCAGAATAGAAAATCCAGTGATAAACCTCCAAGCATATAGTTAACTAACCTTTGACAAAGGAGCCAAGAATATGAAATGGAACAAAGATAGTCTCTTCAACAAATGGTTTTGGAATAATTGAATAACTATGTGTAAGAAATTAAAGATTAATCTATATTCACACATTACACAAAAGTCAATTCAAGGTGAATTAAAGATCTTGAGATTAGACCTGAATCCATATAGTTCATAAAAAAAACATAAGCAGAACACTCTAAGACTTGGACATCAAAAATGTCTTCAATGATAGGATACCAATGTCAAGAATTATAGCATCAAACTTAAAGACATAAGACTGCATAAAACTATAAATTGTTTTATGGCAAAAGAAACACGAACTAAAATTAAAAGGCAGCTAACTGATTAGAAGAAAATTTTTGCACTCAACACATCAGGTAAAGGGTTGATTTCCAGGATATACAAAGTACTCTCAAAAGTTAACTCTATAAAACTAAAATGTTCAATCAAAAACAGGGAGAGGACATTAACAGACACTTCTCAGAGGAGGACCAACAGATGGCCAACAGACAAATAAAAAAATGTTCATCATCACTTATTCTTAGGGAAATCCAACTCAAGACAACAGTAAGATGTCATCTTACACCAGTGAGCATTGCATATATAAAAATACTAAAAACAATATTTGTTGGCAAGGATGTGGTGAGAAATAAACTCTCCGTATTGCTGGCAGAAATGCTGCCTGATTCAACTCCCATAGAAAACAGTATGGAGGTTTCTCACTGAACTCAAAATTGAGCTGCCATATGACCCAGAAAACTGACTTTTGGAAATCCATCCCCAGGACAGAAAAACATTCATCCAAAAGAATGTATGTACACCACTATTCATTGCAGCACTTAGTACATTAGCTGAGACTTGGAATCAACTCAACAACAAATGAGTGGATCATGAAAATGTAGTCCACATATACAATGGAATAATACATAGCTGTAAGGAATGATGCCATTATGCAATTTGCAGCAACATAGATGGAACTTGAACATTAACTTACTGAGGAAATCTAGAAAAAGAAGGATAAATACAGAGTGATATTACTTATATGTGATATTTAGAATAATTGCACAAATCAACACAATGGTCTAATTGGTAATTGTCCTGAATACCAGTAGCCTCCGAGTATACCAAGGAGAAGAAAAAGCATCTTAGTGGAAGAGGAAAAACACAAAACTTGTATTCTTTTTTATACCTCAAAGATAGCTTTTAGGTCTAGCTATCTAGATAGAGCATGTGTCTAATCAACTACTTTTTATAGATGTCTAAAATAATGTTCGAATGCTTTTATCCACAAAAATGGTGCAGAATATGTTTGAAAGCCATGAACTCCCCTACAGTGCCTGCTATAAGAAGTTATAATGACATAATTTTACTCTATAACTCCTTGATCTTTTAGCTCACTGTAGTACTTCAAGATATAGGTTGGTTGCCCTCGTTTCATATTGCAATGCTATACTATATTAGACTCAAAAGACAGTGCTCATTATGATAATGTCTTAACAAAAATTTTATTCTATTCATTTACTAATTGATTATTCCTTCTAACATAATTTAATTTTTATGTCCACAGACACCAATGGAATATGCAACTTATTGCCAAAAACTCCAGAGATTATTCATTGAGTTTGTTATTGTAATTTGTTTTCAATTTAAGATAGTTTACCATTATACTATATTGCTCATGATTTTAGTTTGCTGTTAGAAAAGGAACTTGGATGCTCAAGACCCTCAAAATGAGTCTTCATGGTGTAAACTCCTCTTGAAGTGCTCATTACCATATTGCTTAATTTTATAGACTTGAAAATTATTATTGTTTTTAAAAATACTCTATACACAGTATAACCTCAGAAGCCTTTCTACTGTATAGTTTACCATCACCAATGATGATTGGCCTAGAAAATGGAAAAACCTTTCCATCTGACTTGCTGGCTTTATATTTTTTAAGTGTTCTGACCCATTTCCCCTGGGTCAGCTTTTCAACTGTAACACATGGATCTATTTCCGGTTGTATGCATGTTTGTGTGTGTGTGTGTGTGTGTGTGTGTGAGAGAGAGAGAGAGAGAAAGAGAGAGAGAGAGAGAGAGAGAGAGAGAGAGAAAATGAGAGTGTATGTGTTGGATACCTGACTGTCTGTTTAATGTCAGTCTGTAATATACATAATGTAATGTATTTCCCTTCCCTTTATATATAACCCCCCCCCCCTTTTTTGCTTACTATCTTACAAATTCTTTTCTAGCTCTTTACTCTCTCAGCCCTGGTCAGTTATTTTCTCCCCATTTAAAACTTTTTACCCTCAGTTCTTAGCTCCGCAGAAAGTTCCCCCATCCAAGCCAGCTGCCAACAAGCTCCCAAAGTAAAATATTTTCCAGCACACCTTGCCTCAGCTCGAGAAGAAGCTGCCACCGCCACTGCTGCTGATTTGCTCTTGGCAGCCTCTTAACCCCCACCTCCCTTCACTATGGACTGTTGCTTGCTACCAGATTTGGTTTTGGAGAAGCCCCCAACTCAAGGAGATGTTCTGGTATGTGACTGCTGGGACCCTTTTGTCAGACTCCACAAGACCATGTTGCAGGCTGAAGCTGTGCTCAGGATTTTATCCCCCACCACACTATTTCAAAAGACTTAAAGTGTGTCATGGGTATTCTTTGAGGGATTGCAATGAATCTGTACAATGTTTTAGGGAGTATTGCTATTTTAATGATGTTAATCCTGCCTATCCATGAGCAAGGTATGTGTCTCCGTTGCCTTGTATCCTTTTTTAGTTCTTGAAACAAGGTTTTGTAGTTTTCTTTGTGTAGGAGTCCTTCACATCTTTAGATAAGTTGAGTTTGTATGACACTAATGTGAATGGAGATTTTTTTAATACCCGTTTTTCTCTTTCAAACACTCCTAAAATTCATTTGGAACAATAAACACCCATGAGTAGCTAAAGCAATCCTTGGGAAAAGAAGTATGGGAGGCATCACTTTTCCCAACTTTAAATTGTATTACAAAGCTCTGGTCATTAAAACAGCATGGTAGTGGAATAAATACAGACCTTCAGATAAGTAAAATAGACTTGAGTATTCAGAAAATGTTCCCCAGACATACAATCAATTAATGTTTGATAAAGCAGAAGAAATAATAAAATGGAACAAGGGAAGTCTCTTCAACAAGTGTTGTTGGGGCAATTGGTCAGCCACTTGCAAAACTATGAACTCAGACCTCCATCTAACACCATGCACACAAATCAAATCCAAATAGATTTAAAATATGGATATAAGACATGAAACTATAAGGTATATTGAACAACATGTATGTAAAACACTCCATGACCTTGATGCTAAAGTTATTTTCATTTTTCATCATCATATTTTATTGAAATACAAATGGCTAAAAGGCACATGAAAAAATGCTCCACATCACTAAACATCAGGGAGATGCAAATAAAAACAACTATGAGGTACCACCTCACACCACAGAGATTGGCACACATCACAAAGAATGAGAACAAGCAGTGCTGGTGGGGATGTGGAGAGAAATGAACTCTTATTCATTGCTGGTGAGAATGCCATCTAGTCCAACCTTTATGGAAAGTGATATGGATATTTCTCCAAAAGCTGGAAGTTGAGCTCCATATGATCCAGCTGTACCACTCCTAGGGATATACCCTAGGAACACAAAAATACAATACTAAAATCGCTTTCTCACACCTATATTCATTGCTGTGCTGTTTACTCTAGAAACAGCCTAGATGCACTTTAATAGATGAATGGCTAAAGAAACTATGGTACATATATACAATGGAATATTATGCAGCTGTCAGAAAGATGAAGTCATGAAGTTTTCCTATACATGGATGTATATGGAATCTATTATGATAAGTGAAATAAGTCAGAGGGAGACAGATAAACACAGAATGGTCTCACTCATCTATGGGTTTTGAGAAAAATAAAAGACATTTGTGTAATGATTCTCAGAGACAAAATAGAGGAGGATTGAAAGGTCCAGCTCATGGCATGAAGCTCACCACAGAGAGTGATGGGTGCAGTCACAGAAATAATTACACTGAGAACCAACATAACAAAATGTGACTGATGTGGGAAGTAGAAAGCCTGTCTAGAGTACAGGTCGATGTGGGATGTAGAATTAAATAATTAACGATGGGGCTGGATGGTGGATGATGCCATCCAGCCCACATGGCTCTGCAACCTCCATGCAGCCGGCGAGTTCCAGGCCCAGGTGAAATCACTCACACGCAGGCTTTAGGAAGAATCATCTTTATTTATGCCCTAGCCACCACAGGTGTGTGGCCTATGTCAACCTTTCAAGCATTCAGCAATATTTTGCTAGCCCTGCATCTTATCTCCTGTTAGCCATCTTCCCTTTGGGCTCCATGCGGCCCAAAGATCCAAAAGCCAGGAAACCAAGCCGGGCCAAAAGAGAAACGGCAAAAGGGCCGAATCCCCTGGCTCAGAGGTTTATCTATCCTTTTCCAGACCCCTCCCAGAAATGGGAGGTCTTGCAGGTAGTTACACCTATTATCCGGTTCCCAAGACCCCTCCCAGATATGGGTGGGTCTTAGGGTCTTTGCACCCAACTTCAGGGTTTTAGCTAGGTACACCAACATTTCCTCCTTTTCTTAATATTTTTATGCACCAACGTAATAGAGTGAAAATTAATATACCAGCCCTTTTGAAAAACATATTATTTGCAAAATATACTTTACACCTGTAACCTAAAATTCTATTAATGCTTTTTTACCAAGCACTATTTTGGAACTTTCATGTTCCTATACTTTTAAACTATATTGGGGGAACTTTATTGTTCCTATAACTTTTATATACACAAGTACTGCAGCATACATGCATAACATACATTTTAAAAACAGGCTAAGTACATTAAAATACACAGTAAAACATTTTGCAATTGAAAATATTAACTTTGAAAGAAAACAAAACACATTTAAATTATAAAGAGAATGACTTAAGACAAAGATGCAGGTGGTTAGAAATTAGATGTTAAAATGAGCTAATTTGTATTACCTCCCTTATAGTTTTATTTTTTAACCACTAACTAATTAAAACTTATCCCATTACCAACTATGAGTAAAATATTACTACCCACTAATTTTCTACACCTAAAACCATAGTTTAGATTAATTTGTCCCACGCTGATCTCACCATGTGGCTTTTGTAAACTTTTAAAGTTCAGATGTTGGTTTGTTCCACGCTGATCTCACCACGTGGCTCTCTTTTATAGTTTCAGGCCCCGTAGACGGTTTTGTAGACCATGAGGTTGCCGGTTTTGCTGCCCGCTGCCGGTTCGCTGGAGGGTGGATTCCAGGTTTTTCGCTTTTCCGGGCCAAACTGAGCCCAGCCAAGCCGATTCCAGCCGAGATCCCAGCCGAGCCGAGCTGCTTGGAGCTTGCCGCTTGGAGCTTTTTGCCGCAGGGGCTTCACCGCTGCCTTTTTTCCCCTCTGGGAGCACTTTGGATGTTCAGAGTTCCAAGTGATTTAAACTAAAAGTTCAGTTCGAAATTTCCAAAGTCGAAATCCAAATTCAAGCCAAAGGTCATTTTCAGAAAATCAGTCCATTTTTAATACAGTCTTTTTTCTCCTCCGTTTCCAATTTAGACTTTTAATAAGTTTTTGAAGAGGCCCAGGTTTTTGTTTCTTGTAACAAAGTTTTAGTTTTGGGCCTGGGCTGGAGGTGATGCAAGCTTTCACCTCTTTTTTTTCAATTGCCCTTCTTTCCCTAGAAGGGGTCACGGCCATGTTTGAACATGGCTGCACGTGGCCCAGTGTTTTGGGCTTAGTGCACCCGAAAAGAGCCAAAATGAAACTGAAAAGCAGAAATATTACCATTGTTGCTGGTTTCTTGGGTCCAGGATTCAGGTCAAAGTTCGGAGCGCCAGATGTAGAATTAAATAATTAACGATGGGGCTGGATGGTGGATGATGCCATCCAGCCCACATGGCTCTGCAACCTCCATGCAGCCGGCGAGTTCCAGGCCCAGGTGAAATCACTCACACGCAGGCTTTAGGAAGAATCATCTTTATTTATGCCCTAGCCACCACAGGTGTGTGGCCTATGTCAACCTTTTAAGCATTCAGCTATATTTTGCTAGCCCTGCATCTTATCTCCTGTTAGCCATCTTCCCTTTGGGCTCCATGCGGCCCAAAGATCCAAAAGCCAGGAAACCAAGCCGGGCCAAAAGAGAAACGGCAAAAGGGCCGAATCCCCTGGCTCAGAGGTTTATCTATCCTTTTCCAGACCCCTCCCAGAAATGGGAGGTCTTGCAGGTAGTTACACCTATTATCCGGTTCCCAAGACCCCTCCCAGATATGGGTGGGTCTTAGGGTCTTTGCACCCAACTTCAGGGTTTTAGCTAGGTACACCAACAGTGGGATGGGGAGGAGGAGCCACTTGGAACATTGTTGATGAGAATGTTGCACTAGTGAATGGTCTTTATATATATACATATATATATACATATATATAATGCTAAACAATAATAAAAATTTATTTGACCAAAGTGGTTTACAAATCTTTCACAGTAGTATTTTAGATACATAGTGACACTGAATCAGGGACATTCCCAGCACCAATGTTGTCCTCCCTCCACCCCTGTTCCCAGCATGCATCCCATATTGCCCCTCCTTTGCCCCCCCAGGGTGCTAGTATAAGTGTTCACTTCTGTGTCTAGCCTGTCATAGATTGGGTATCGATTCTTTTGTAGTTGGATTTGGATTTGGTGTTTAAGTCTGATAATTTTTTATTTCTACTCAATGTTCATAAGAAAAAAAGTTATCTTCAAGGTGGAAACAGCACTCTCCATGCAAGTGGAAACAGAGAGAAACAGATGGGACTATATTAAGGTGAGAAGCTTCTGTACCTCAAAGAAAATAGTGCCTAGAATACAAAAGCCACGCACATAATGAGAGAAACTACTCACTCAATAAGTGTTGGACAAGGGGCTAATATCTAAGATATACAAGTTAGTGACTGAACTTAATAAGAAAAAACATCTAACCCATAAAAAAAACAATGGGGATAGAAATGAACAATTTCCCAAAGAAGAAATATAAATGGCCAAATGTACATGAAAAAATAAGGGCTGGAGTGGTGGCTCAGAAGTAGGGGGTCTGCTTTGAACGCAGCTGACCTAGGACATTCCGCAGTTTGATCCCCCAGCATGCTACCTGGTTCTCCAAGCCAGGAACAATTTTTGAGGGCATAGACAGGAGTCACCCCTGAGCGTCACAGGGTATGGCCCCTAAAAACCCAAAAAATATTCCACATGAATAATTATCACTGAGATGCAAATCAAAACAACAATGAGGTATCATCTCACTCCACAGAGACTGCCACACATCACAAAGAATAAAAACAATCAGTGCTGGCTGGGATGTGGAGAGAAAGGAACTCTCATTCACTGCTGGTGGGAATGCCATCTAGTCCAGCCCCTATGTAAAACAATATGGAGATTCAAAAAAATAAAACACCCTGGAAATTGCGCTCCCATATAATGAAGCTATACTATTCCTAGGACTATACCCTAGGAACAAAAATATGCAATACTAAATAAAACAACAACAACAAAAATAAACCCTTCCTCACCCCTATATTCATCACAGCACTGTTTACAATAGCCAGAATCTCGAAACAACCAAGATGCCCTTCAACAGATGAATGGCTAAAGAAAATGTAATATATATACACAATTGAATATTGTGCAGTCAGGGGAGATGAGTCATGAAATTTTCCTATACATGAATGAACACAAAATATATTATGCTGAATGAAATAAGTCAGAGGGAGACAGAGACATACAGAATAATCTTACATATCTATGGGTTTTAAGAAAAATAAAAGACATTATTGAAAAATATTTTGCTTTAGTTAACTGGTTATTATTAGTTTTCTATTACTTATTTTATGCCAAATTATACAATATGTAGAATTGGGCATTGTATATGATTAATCAGAAGAATGACTAATTTTATACTAAGAATTGAGAAAATAAGCATAAGAAAGATACCTGTATAAATAATATCACTATAAATATTTGAATAAAATATTTTATTATCAAACAAATAAGGAAATAAGCACAAATAAAGGTTGAAAATGTGGTTCAGAGGTAGAGTTATGCTTGGTATGTGGAAGACCTTGATTTAATGCACAGCTACACACAATTACACTCATATACATACAAACACAGAAAAGAAAAAATAAAATACTATGACAAACTAAATGATTCAAAATATGGGTAAATTGTTTGATCAGATATCTGACTAAAGAAGACCTATAGGTAGCAAATATTTGCTTGATAAGTCAACATAACCTTCCACTTAAAAGCTAGTAATTGAGGCTGTTGAGCTAATATAGCAGGTAAGGTGTTTGTTTTGCATGCTGCTATATTGGGGATTCATTCCCAAGCACTCAATATGGTGCCATGAGCCCAGTGAGGAGAGATTCTTAGCACAGAGCCAGAAGTAACTCTAAACATGGTCAGGTGTGGCTCAATCTCCTAAACTGATTAGTATAAATATTCATGAAATATCATCTAATGCCTATTCAAATAAATGATTAAAAAGGGTTATATTAATTCCTAGTGGCATGGAAAACAGAATTTTCCATTTAATATAAAATGGGGAAATAGCATAACTACCATGAAAAATTCACGATACTATCTACAATATGTAGCATTTTTGTATTTCTTTATTTTGAAAAGCATTTCAATAATTTCCCCTCCTTTATGGCACTAAGATGGACAATATCCATATTCTCATTTGAATGCTATGTTTTACTATATGCTGGTATCTTCTGCAATGAACCGACTGCTCTGAGTGATTATAGTTGAA
This sequence comes from Suncus etruscus, assembly GCF_024139225.1. Classification (NCBI taxonomy): domain Eukaryota; kingdom Metazoa; phylum Chordata; class Mammalia; order Eulipotyphla; family Soricidae; genus Suncus; species Suncus etruscus. The sequence continues at coordinate 12,255,471 of NC_064860.1, forward strand.
ATTTGCCTTACTTCAATTTTTAGCCTTGAAGCCCATATTAGCCAAATATCAATTATACATTTATTCCTGGAAGAAATCCTGATGTTTTCATTCATCAATCAAATAACAAACAATAAAAGCAACTATGAGACAGGGCCCGGAGAGATAGCACAGCGGCGTTTGCCTTGCAAGCAGCCAATCCAGGACCAAAGGTGGTTGGTTCCAATCCCGGTGTCCCATATGGTCCCCCGTGCCTGCCAGGAGCTATTTCTGAGCAGACAGCCAGGAGTAACACCTGAGCACCGCCAGGTGTGGCCCAAAAACCAAAAAAAAAAAAAAAAAAAAGCAACTAAGAGACAGACTAAAATTTCTAGGACATTAAAATATCAAATACATTATTTAAAAAACATTGGAACTATTGCTTAATTATTTTGTGGTTCTTTTAAACTATCCATGCTTAAAGCCAATACTGAGAGCAGAAATCATAGGAGGGTGAAAAGTTCCTCAATTTCTTATTGAGGCCCTGCTGTCTGCTGTAAAGATGATGTCTAAAGATAGGCAGGGACTAACTTTGTGTACTCCTTCTAGGGAAAAAGAGAATATACAGGGAGAGTATGACCCTAAGACTCACTGTCAAACCTAAAAGTATTATTATAATATATTGACAACATTAATAGTGATTCTGACTTTGTGTTCTGCTTGAAATCTCTTCTAAGATTTCATAAATCAAGGGAGCTCTTCATTTGATATTCTGCCTCATACAATAATCCCTTATGACTATGTTTTCATTTAAATTCATGTAGAATTTTTCCTAACAATCTTGGGATTAAGGATGCATTTTTGGGCCTTCCCTGCTACTTTCCTTTTTGAGGATAAATTTTTGGCTATCTTAACAATTATACATGTGTTACTTAAAACGATTGGAATTAGAGTCTTGATCATTTTCTTTTCAAAGAATAATTTATACCAAACCATTTTATAAATCAGAATAGTACAGGGACAACAATCATTTATACACAGAAATAATTGAAAATGATAGTGGGTTGGGACTTAGTGATATTTTCTATAGTACAAGGTGAAACAAAAATACTTATTATAAATGACACAAAAAAACCCCAAATACTTATAAATGCAAATTAATACATTCTTATTGAATCAGATTTGAGGATGGTCTGTAAACTACTCTGCATCCTAGATGTCCCTTAGAGATGAAAATATTATCCCCAAAGTTACAATGTTGATTTGATTTCTTCAGTTTGACATAGATGATTTGGTCAGATGTAGAATACAGCCTGAACACTAATAGAGGTTGCCATCAATAATTATAGATCCCAAAGACTCTGTGCTTGATGGGGAATCAATTCTTCTTACTGAATGATTTTAACTTCATAGAGAACACTTATAACCTCAGTGCTAAGTGAAAGAAACAGTTGTTAGAAGCACTCTAGGGAAAGAAAGAGATTCTTGTTACTATCCATGCACCTAGAGTGATGGTGGATTTATGTGTGTCTTTCTGTGTGTGATAATGTAACATCCTCTGATTTTTTCTATAGATATTTTATGCATTTTCATAGAAAGATTTTGTTTTGGAGGTCAGTGTAGATGGCAAATTTTAAGTGATTTTTTTTCTTCGACATTCGTTTCTTCTATCAAAGAACTAGTGGAATAAGTTGGCATTAAAAGATTTTTAATTTTCTTTTGGGGGGTTGGTGGGAAGGCATGTTGGACCATACCTAGTGGTATTCAGTATTTTTACACTTATCTCTCTTTAAGGGTCACTCCTGGTAGAATTTGGGGACCATATTTGGTACTGGGAATCAAACTGAGTCAGCCAAAGGCAAGGCAAGTGCCTAAATCTCTGTATTATTTCTTCAAGCCTTGGGCCTCTACACCCTATTTCCTAGCTGAATCACTGTTTCTTATTATTTGAACATCCAAAGTTAAGTAAAAGGTCTATCAATATTCTATGTAATGCCTATATAGAATGAGAGTCTCTATAATTAACTTTTATACCTCAGGCAATCCTTTTTATACAAAATTACTGAAAGAGGTAATTGTGAAAAAGGTATAATTGCTATACTTTTTTCTTAAATAAAGGGAATTTTTCTTGCCAACATTTTAGTATTATTATCTTTCATTGCCTGTCTCCTGTTTTTTTTTTAAAGGAAGTCTGAAGTAGTTGATTAGAGGTTTGCACAAAAGAATAATTTCACTTCCACTCTATAATTTAGCAGTATAACTTTATTTAGTCAGGAGTTATCTATTTGCTACAGTTTTTAATAATAAATAATATAGATCAAGAAGAAAACTGTAGTTTTCTTAAGTTTATTTATTCCAGGGACTGACAGTTACATAGCTGGATAGGGAGAACCAAGAGGTTGAAAAGACTAATCTAGAATAAAGGATTTCCTAACTCTGTGCATAACCAAGCATTTGTAGAACAATGTTTTTAACTCATCTGAAACTACCTGAAAATATAGTGTATTTTCTTTGTACCGACCTATTTAATAATGTCAAAAAGTTATTTTATTGTTCTCATATCTGAGTTGATTTGATTACTTGATAGCAATACAAAAACAAAACCAAGTTAACTGACCAAAATCAACCTTAAGGGGGTAAATAGAAAGATTTTGCAAGTCAATTGTCAAAAGATCTCATTGGAAAATCTATCAAATTAAAAATTCTGTAAATTTTTTATGGCTTTTAAAATACAAAATAAGAACGTATGAAAATATAAATCAATCATTTCTGGGAAATGAATATGACTAGCAACATTTGTGAGGATGTAGTTTTAAAAAATGTAACACAAGTGCCAGAAGATTGTCAAAAATTTATGAACTTATGCTAATAAAGATAAAGTTGCTGAGTTTCTGATTTGTTTCAGTGTAGTTCTGAATGGTGGTTTTAGATGTCCATTAATTTAAATTATGACTGTGTTAGTTTTATTTTTCTCTGAATAAAGAGAGCAGTCAGAAAATAATTTTAGCCCTTTTACTAGACTTCAACTAATTTACTTCCTCATACTAAGTAAGCAACTTTCTTATTACAGTCTAGATGCATAAAAACTTATGGGCATTGGTAATATAAAATAGTACTATGTAGAATTAAAAACATAAAAACATTTACTTTCCGGAAAAGTAAAAAAGACTAAACTTAACACATCTTTTTCTTGAAGTGGAGGTGCGCTATTACTGAAAAACCTACAAAGATTTTAGAAAGAGAAGTGTGGTTAAAAATAAGTTTAGGGCACTTGGGCTATACGTTTTGGAGAAATTATTTGACACAACACTGTCAATATTCTTTAGCACAGAAATCATTTCTCTTGCTAGAAGGAAATTTACAAGCTGTTTCAGTAGGCATAACTTTTCCCTCACTCTCCAATCCCATCATTATGATTCCTGCTGAAGAGTTGCAAAAAGAAATGATTTCCCAAATATTTTATTGAGATAAATTCTCAAATTTCTGGAATGTTTCAAAAATTTACAACAGTTTCTCTTGGATTATTAACCCCAGTGTTTCTGAAAATGCTGAAAAATCATTCATATTTCCCTTTTGTTAATAGTATGATTAAATTGCAAAAAATAACCCTCAGGCAGTCAATGGCAGAAGTTCAATGAGAAGTGAAGATTGGCATTCTCAAATTACTGCTTATTGCACTATACTTATAACACCGTATACACAATGTAAATTAGACATACTTTGTCAAAATTTTATGTTGAGGGGGCCATAGAAATAGCACAGTTGTAGGCCATTTGCCTTGCATGCAGCCAGCCCAGGAAGAAACTTGGTTCGAATCCTGGCATCCCATATGTTCCCCTGAACCAGGAACGATTTCTGACCACAGAGCCAGCCCTGAGTAGAGCTGTGTGTGGCCCCCAAACAAAAAAAAAAACAAACAAAAATTTTATGTTGCATATACAAGTCAAAAAATATCCTCAGTGAAAACGTTTGACAAAACTTTTCTGGTGTGAAGAACTGTAGAAGTATGCATATTCACATAGAATTAACCTTCCCCTTAAAATTCTTTATGTCTGTTAACCTATGCAGTCATTTTCTAGCCTGTTTTAGATAAACCAAACATAAAACAAAAAGCTTTCTGTTTTTTCATACAGCATTACTAAAATAACCCAATATTTTCAGAGAAACAGTAATAAGAGGCATTCAAGATCAAAGCTACCAAAAAAAATGTATGGCCATAGTGCATTGCTCTTCTAATATTTAGACACTGTTTTATGCTATCTTTTGTCTTGAAAGATTCTCTACTGATGATGTTAAGAGAGTATCAAACTTTAGAATTCAAAGGGCAGAGATCACCTGTATTATTATCTGTTCCCAATCAAAATTATCATTCAGTATTTGAACTTGACTTGATAACACATTGATTCTTATATTTCATTTGATTTCTATCACAGGCATTTTTTATTTAAATAACTTAGAATATCTTAATTTTAATGTAAGGCTAATTGTTAATAGATTACATGATTATTAATAGATAAACTGACCCAGCGGCTAGAACTACAGTACAGCAAGAAGAGCTTTTGCCTTGCCCATAGCTCATCTGGGTTAGATCCTCAGCCTCCTAGAGTAATTCCAGAGTGCAGAGCCAGAAGTAACCCCTGAGAACCATCGAGTGTGGCACAGAGGGTAGAATGTTTGGCTTGCATGTTACTGACCAGTGTTCAACTCCCAGTATCCATCATGTTCCTTTGAGCCTGCCAGGAATAGTTTCTGAGTGCAGAGCCAGGAGTAACCCCTGAGCACAGCCCAGTGTGGTCTTCCAAAACTTTATAAGAAAGATCAACTCAGAGGCAGAAAACTGTACTAGTAAAATTTTTTCTTGGTTTATCTGAGAAATGGAAAAGTCTAAAAAATTGTCTATTGTTTCTGGACAATAATAGAATTTATTGTGTATAGAGGGATATTTTTACTTATAATGAAGAAAAATTGGACAAGATTAGGACTGCTCACAAAATAGCTTCCTCATAATATGGATCAGGATTCTTTAGAAATTTTTTTTGTTTTGTTTTTTTTTTGGGCCACACCCGGCAGTGCTCAGGGGTCACTCCTGGCTGTCTGCTCAGAAATAGCTCCTGACAGCACGGGGGACCATATGGGACACCAGGATTCGAACCAACCACCTTTGGTCCTGGATCGGATGTTTGCAAGGCAAACACCACTGTGCTATTTCTCCAGGCCCCTTTAGAAATGTTTAAGAGTGACTGAGGTTCCTCTTCTTGGGTGCAGAGGACAGATGGATAAACTTCTAAAAGGAGGTTGAAATAAAATCTAGTGAAATCTATTGAATATGGTTTAGAGAAATTCATCAGATTGCTGGATGACTAATTATTAGTGAATAAAAATTCAGTGACAGACATGTGGGTTCTGTACTCAAAAGACATTTTTCCTAATCTGTGCTTTGAAGTATTTATTGTACGTTCATAACATAGCCAAGAAAATATTATTTGTTAATTTGGGACATGGATTATTTAATGCTAGAAAACAGTTTACTGTAACTTCAGAAATAGTCACACTATTTTTATCTTGCTTTTTATATAAGGTTAATAAATGACTATGTTTCCTAGAATATAAAATTACAATTGGCACCTACATGTAGATCTCAAAGTGTAGCCTTTCAAAAAAAATTAACCTTTCCAAAAATCTTAATTAATTCATATTTATTATAGCAGTGCTGAGTTAGGATAGCTAAAAGAATCTTGAATGTCTTGCCCAGACCTCAATAAGAAGGAACTACTGCCAGCTATGGATTTTGAAATTACAGGGTTTTTCCTTTATTTTGTGACCACACCCTGCACACTTGTGCTTAGGATTTACTCCTGGTTCTGTGGACAGGTATATAGAAGACCACCTGAGGTGCAGGGTTTGAACTCAGATGCTCCATACAGGGAAATATTTTATTCCTACGGTCTGATTTTTGTTTTTATTCTTAGCATAGCTGTTGAATATAAGGGAAATTAAGAGATTTTTTCTTAAAGTTTGTTGTTGTCATAATTTATCTTCTTTGTACCTTATTAATATGGGTTGGACTTATCGTAATCATAAATGCAATGACAAGGAATAGTATATAATTAATTCAGGGCAGTGTGGAGTAAGGATGATAGTCATAAAATAAAAGGCTACAAAAACATCATGAAGAAAATTTCTCTGTATCCCCACTTTCATCTCAGCCCTATTTACTACAGCCAGATTTGAAAAAAAACCCAAGCACCAAAGAAAAGTTGAATGGCTAAAAACACTGTGGTACATCTATACGATGGAAATGCAGTGGTTAGGAGAATGAGGTTATGAAATTTGCTTATACATGGATAGCTCTGAAGATTATTTTATGAGTGAAATGAGCCAGAGAGAGAGGAATAGACAGAATAATCTTACATTTTTGTGGGATATAAGGGGGGAAAAGATAGTATGGCAATAATATTCAGATACAATAAGATGGCAATCAGTAGGACATGTTATTAGTAGGAAGCTTGTCACAAAATGTGGAACAGTGAAGTTTAGGGTAGAGAAGGCACCACTATGACAATGATAGCTGAAACTTATTCTGAACAAGTACTGAAAGGGGATAAAAGATTGCACATGCCATTTATTAACAGTGCAAACCACTATGACAAAAAGGAAAGAGTGGGGAGAGAGAAGTAAAATATCAGTCTCAGAGTCAGGCAGGGTAAGGGCAGGAGGGAAACTGGGGTCATCGGTGGTGGTAAGTGCACACTGGTAAAGGGACTGTGTACATTTTATGACTGAAACTCAATCATGAACAACTTTAAAACCATGATATTTAAATAAAGTAATAAAAATGAAAGTATGGAGTAAAATTTACTTGACACTTGCCAAATATATGGCTCCGAGTTAACATACATATCATAATGTGATATCCATATTCAGCAGGCATAACTGATTCTTAAACAGTTTTTAATACCATATTATCTGCTAAGCAACAGAACTTGTATTCATACTCTAGCCCAGTGGTCAGCAACTTTTTTTTTTCAACTGAGCCAAATCTTGCCAAAACCACGATTGAAATTTATATTGAGAGCCACATTTTTGGAGGGGTTGTTTTTTGTTTGTTTGTTTTGTTTTTGTTTTTTGGCAGCGTTCAGGGGTTACTCCTGGCTCTATGCTCAGAAATTGCTCCTGGCAGGAACCACATTTTTAATACCGAAAATACATAGGATGGTACACTGTTTTTAGCGTCAATAAGTTTTTATTGAGAATATTCTGCATGCAAGTATCCACATAGGTCGGGAGGATACAAACAGCACAACTAATAAAACAAAAACTTTAGAAAAATATTATTTATCGATAATGTTAAATTACATAAAATTTGCCTTACAATGTAGAGAAAATCACATCGTGACAATGACTGACAAAATCACAAACACTAATGTGAACATTGACCTTCCATTTCCTTGGATAGTTTGAGTAAGTCAGATTTGTATGTTGTTGTTTTTAATTTTAGGCACAATTCCAGGTTCTCATTGATGAGACGAATTCTCAATTTACTCTTGATAAGGTTCATGCTTGAAAATGATTGTTCGCATGAATATGTAGACCCGAACAAGAAAAGAACAGCAAACACTAGCTTTTTTAGTGGATTATATGAGTCAGGAATACTATTCCAGGTGTTAAAAATCAACATATCTTCCTTCTCCAGGTTTTTCAAAGCAGACCACTTGTGCTGTGAACTAAGTTCACATTTGTGTTTCTCCAATCTTTCTAAATTAGCACAAAGACATTCAAATTTCGAACTCCACAGTTCTTTGTTTTTTAAATCCAGAAATTGCATTTCTAAGTTGCCAATGTCGATATTAAAGGGAGAAAAATTTAATTCCTTTACAGTGGCATCCAGAGTTATTTTTTTTTTTAAACAAAGGCCAACATTGCTTTGCTGTTTCTGAAATCCTGAAACCTCTTGAGAAAAGCTTGCCTCATATTTAAAAGTGCTGTTTTAAAATAGATAATGTCAATATCAGAATTATTTTCTTGGCGAGGTTTCAACATTCTTGGAAGGTGAATCAAAGTTTCTCTGTCAAAATCTTGAGCAAAAACAGATAATTTGTTTTCAAATAAAATAACTTCTTTTAACATCGAACAAATTGTGTTTCCTTTCCCTTGTAGTTTATGATTAAGCTGATTTAGATGTGAAGTAACACGAAATACAGTTTTTGAATCCAATTCTGGATAGTGAACACCCTTCTCGAGGAAAAATGCTTTGATTTTTGATAATAAGGAAGCAAAACATTTCAAAACGTTTCCTCTTGATAACCAAAATGTGCTGAAAATTTGAAACCTACAATATGGAGATGAAACAGGTAAAAGAGAAAAATCTTTTAACAATCTTTAAAAGCAAGGACAGTATTCCAGAGAAAAGTAGTGATTTCACTGAAAGGAAAAAAAAAATCTATTGACACTTTAGTGTGTGCTGCAAGAAACCAAAATAAAATACACACAAAAACAAAAACTGCACTTTGTTAAAGGCATATGATATATCATAAAGGAATTATGATAGAGTGCTTAAAACATTTTTAAAATAATTTTTTATTTAATCATATTTGTTATAAAATTATTCATACTTTAATTTCACTCATAGAATGCACACCACCCTTCACCAGTGCACTTTCTTCACCACCAATGTCCCTTGTTTCTTTCCCCTTCACCCTCCTCTGCCTATGTCACGGGCAGGCATTTTTCTTTTTTCTCTCTATCTCTCTTTTCCTTTAGGACACCAAGGTTTGCAAAATTTCCTTTATGACACTGTGGTTAGCAATATTGTTAATTAAAGGATACCATGCTTATTACTTATCCATTTTCAGCATCCAGTTCTTAAGAGTCCAGAGTGATATGTTCCAACTATCAATGTCATAATATACCTTTCTCTTTTCTAAGTGAACTCACCATTTTTTATGGCAAGCTTTTTATCATGGACTAGTCTTCCTGTCCCTCATCACTATTTTCTCTAGATATTATTACCATATTGCCATTTATTATTCTTATATGTCACAAATGATTATTCTGTGTCTACAACTCTCCTTCTGACTCATTTCACTCAGAATAATGATCTGATGTGTTGATGTATGTACATATGATGCACTGTGCATGGCTCAGTGTTTTTATGTAGTCACAAGAAACAGAAGTTGCACACCTATACATTGTATCTACTCATTGTATGATTGACTGGATTCAAAAGCTCCCTGCTGAACTAAACTCTGTGACAGATGACACAGTAAATATAATTTGTGAAATTCACAATTGTGATAAAATCCAGGCTATTCACCACCTTGGATGAGCGTATGGATGCCCACTACTAGCATCTTCTCCATGAAGAAGTGAAGTGGCTGTTCAGGGGAAGGGTGCTCTCTCGCTTTGTTGGCAAGGGGGAAGAAGTAGTGCAGTTTCTGTGAGAACAGAACTCTGACTTTGTACAGCCCCAGTTGGACAAGGAATGGTAGCTAAGCTTGTGTATTTGGTAGACATTGTTCATTTACTCTATGAATTTAATATTTCTCTGCAGGGGAGTTTCACAAGTAGTTTTTACAGTGAGACATAAGATGGATGTGTTCAAAAAAGAATCTGGTTATGGGATAGCTGTGTCTAAGAAGGAGATATTGAAATATTTCCACTCTTGCAAAAAATTACTGATTGGCACTTATATTATGCAGAAAGTCATAATCATTATGAAAAACAGCATTTAAGGGCATTAGCTCACAACTTTAATCATCACTACATTGAACATGAGAATCCACGGAAAAGAAAAGTCTGGGTTGAGAATCCCTTCATGGAAGATGCCCACTCTTGTGCAAAATAAAATATGCATTTTAAGATCACTCCAGACACTGTATTTCTAAACCCAACCTGGTCTGAAGAAGCAGGGTAGCAGGAAAGAAATAATAAACCAAGCTAGCCAGGAAAGAATGATCATGGAGTCTATGGCCTTTTACCTTGTACTCTGCCTGGAGCCCAAAAAGCTAGAACACCTCATTCTTTATTAAAACCAATTCCAAATACCAGGAGGCTTCAGGGCAAGAGAGAAAGATGAATGTACATATTCAGTGGGCTTTACATATCAAAGGAAGAGGTTTAAGAAAGGATGACATTGGGGGAACACCTTTGTTTAGGGTTGAAACGGGGTATCATCTTACACTCTTGGAGCTGGTGGGGCTGCACACAGGGCGAGCACTGGCACTGGCAGAGGCTAGGAGCAGAGTTCTGACTCCTGGAGTGACCACCCGGCACACAGAAGAGCCATATAAAAAGTGTAAAGAGCCACATGTGGCTCTCAAGCCGCAGGTTGCTGACCACTGCTCTAGCATTTGTGTTGGTGCAGGAATGTTTTGATATAATTTTATGGCAATTCTTTCCAGTTTCTTATCTTTCTCTCTTCTTTCTCTATTTTTTTATTCTCTTTCCTCTTTCATTAATTAAATTTATTTATAATTCTTTCTCTTTACTTCTTTTATCTCTCTTTGTGTCTCTTTTACTTTCTTCTCTCTCAATCTGTATTAAAGTGTGCATAGGAGAAAATACAAAAAACATTTCCTAGTATATGAGTTTTGAGAGGATATTTTTGTAGTGTGGTGAAGCAATCAGAGACAATGGCATTGAATGATATTGAATGGGTATAACATAATGAAAGAGGTTGGCTAATTTTGGGTCCAAGTCATTGTAGATTCCTAGCTCGTTTATCTGAAGTCTATTGAAGGCCAAGTATATTCTTACCACTTGAGGGCAGCAGCTACCAATTAATTCACTGTATTGTCTTTTACAAATCATGACTAAAATAGGTCAGATATCAAGATCTTTATAGCTTGTGGGAGTAGATTTGACGGGGAGAAGGTTTGTGGGGATTGGATATGCCAGGGATCAAACCCAGAACCTCATATACAAAGAGCACACTCTACTCTAAGCAATATATATTCCTGATCCTACAATGAGATTTTAAATGTTATTTTTTTTCTGCAAATAAGTTAATTTTACTGATTTTGCTTCCAGAAGTTTCTCATTTTATGCTTGTTTACTCAGGTATTGTTGTCCTATCTCTCCTACATTAAAATCCTTTCTTTATTATTGGAAGACATTGCTATACTCTAACATACTATTTAGAAGGATTCATTGTGTAACTGACCAAAACTAAATAATAGAGCTTGGTAAGAATGAATAAGACGGCTCACAAAATTAGAAATGGAGAACTTAGAATCATTGAATATTATCTAATAAATATGATTTTTGATAGCCAAACAAATTGAATCTGTTGTCTCAATTTAAAAAATTATATAAGAACTAGAGATTTGGGGCCAGAGGAATAGCAAAGCTATAGGGTGTTTGCCTTGCATGCAGCAGTCTTGGGATGAACCCGGTTTGATACCCGGCATCCCATGTGGTCCCCCAGCCTGCCAGGGGTGATTTCTGAGTGCAGAGCCAGGAGTAACTCCTGAGTGCTGCTGGGAGTGCCCTAAAAACCAACCAACCAATCAATCAATCAATTAAGAAAATAAAGTTTAAAAAGTAAAAGAACTGGAGGTTTAAATATATTTCAGTGAGGGAATAAGAGCCATAGTACAGTGGTTGGGACATTGGCTTTGCACATGGCTGACACATGTTAATCCCTGGTGTCCCATATAGTCCTCTGAGCACTGCCAGGATTAATTCCAGAGTATAGAACCAGAAGTTAATTCCTGAGTATCATTTGATGTGAACATAAAACTAAAGAAATTATAATGATCTTGTCAAAGATAAACTGGAATGATACATGCAATTAATAAATAATATAATCATTAAAATCCAGACTAAGTACATCCATATTCTTCATTATTTCATGTCATGTTTAAGAAGAGAAGTAAATTATAGAAACATTAAAATTTTAATCTTTTTTTTGGGGGGGGGCACACCCGGCATTGCTCAGGGGTCACTCCTCGCTGTCTGCTCAGAAATAGCTCCTGGCAGGCACGGGGGACCATATGGGACACCGGGATTCGAACCAACCACCTTTGGTCCTGGACCGGCTGCTTGCAAGGCAAACGCCACTGTGCTATCTCTCCGGGCCCTAAAATTGTAATCTTAATAAAAGAAGCTTTTTAGATTGTCTAAATTCTTAAATTTGGTGCCAGAAAAAGACGAAACAAGTTTATGGTGATAAGGAAAACCTTCTGTGTATAGTTAAAGTAATATAAAACATTTAGAATAAACTAAAGTGATATAAAGCAAATAGGTTTATGAAGAACAGATACTAGCCCTGCATAATTGTGTAATGTCATAAGAAGCAGAAAATTGAACCAAAGAATCACTAAAGTGTAGTAAAGATTGTCAATATTTGGAAGTTATGCTGTCAGCATTTTGTGGTTAATAATGGAATAATGATAAGGTCATTATAAGTTTGAGGTTACATCAGAAGCAAATATTTTATGCATATAGCAATAATTAAAATTTTTTAATTAAAAATGATTATTGTCTCCTTGCCTTAAAGAGATAACATAGACAGACTGTATCATTTACTGCTCCAGAGCTCGATTGGTTAAGTAATATTGATCTGATCTTTTTCAGGTGTTGAGACTGCAGAATTGAACCAGTTAACTGCTCATTTAGGGTAGCATGGGATTTCACCTCTATTTAGGGAGAGATTATAGTCCCTTGCCAGTCTGAAGCAGTTATAGAAATTGACCTTTGGCCACACTCCCTTCAAATTACTTCTAAGGTGGTAAAAATCTCTAGAAAATGTATGAAGCAGGAAGGTCATCAGGAAAAGCTTCCAGGGAAAATAAGGGCAAAGAAGGGCCATGGGAATCTAACGAACTAAAGTTATTGACAATTGGAAATTATATTATGTCTACCTATCCTAGAATCAAGTAGCAAAAATTAACTGAACATTGACATCCAAAAAGGATAAAGAGGATGGATAGTATAAAAAGAAAGAGCAAAGATTGTAGTTTCCCTTAAAATTTGGGAACGCCTTTGCTGATGGACTAGGCCACAAAAGTGCTGACAACTTAAGGAGGGTGCCAGCCTGCGGAGTGGACGGAAGCAGACAGAGGAACCTCAGCTACCTCCAAACTCCCAGGCATAAAGGGCTCCCTACCTGCTGAGCCCCCCTCAGAAGATGTGTCTGGGACCCCTAAAAGAAAAGAGAGGAGGCAGGGAATGAGCCTCCTACCCCAAGGAAAAAGGTGAAAGTAGGCCAAGAAAGGCACCTGAAGACGGTGGGGGTGGAGAAAGGCTTAACAGGCATATCTATATCTGATCACCTATCTGAGTTATTATAACCATCTAATATCATTTTCATATATTTTCCCTTAGCATTACCATTCCCTGGACCCGGAGAGATAGCACAGCGGCATTTGCCTTGCAAGCAGTTGATCCAGGACCAAAGGTGGTTGGTTTGAATCCTGGTGTCCCATATAGTCCCCCGTGCTTGCCAGGAGCTATTTCTGAGCCAGGAGTAACCCCTGAGCACCGCCGGGTGTGGCCCAAAAACCAAAACAAAACAAAAAAAAAACCCCAACAAAAAAAATTAAACATTACCATTCCCTACAGTCAATTTATATAAAATAATAAAAATTTTCAATTAAATTTTCCAGATGGTATTATATAAACCTATTGCTTTAGTTTTAATAAGAGTTAATGAGTATGAAAACCAAAATAATGAAAATAAAGCCAGCAGAGATATCTCCTAAAAAGAAAGAGCATGTAGTTACGAAGTGTGGTATGAACAAGATAATTAAATTATTTCCCTCACTTGCCTTAAGTTTACTCTTTGTAAATAATCTACTTTTAATTAAGTCATGGAGTTCCCAGAAGTATTCTTTTAAAATACACTCTGTAACTCTAGTAGCTTTACACACAAGGAATTAGTATTCATATTGGGAAAACAACTTTTTTTTGTCCTATTCACATATCAAAGTCTTTTGATAATATTGCAAAGCTATGCTAAAGAAGCTGGAGCATTTGTTCTTATGAAAGATAAAGCCATGAATTTTTATGAGTTAACCATGTATTCATTAATTGCTTTTCCAGATCCCTTCCTCTCTTTAAATTATCCTCCCGCCTTTCCACTATTTCCTATTCCAGCTTCCAAATAAACATCACTTATAAACATTTTTTATGGAGTAGGCGTTTAGGCTCTGTGTTAGAGTAGAAACTTAGGCGTTAGTGGATCATACATGCATATAATGCTCAGCACCACTTTTTTGGTACCGCATTTTCCGGCGTATAAGATGACTGGGTGTATAAGACGGCCCCCTGATTTTGCAGTTAAAACATAGGTTTAGGCCTATATTCGCTGTATCAGACAGAACGCTCCTGTGCTGCAACTGTATGTACCACAGTGAGCCAATCACAACAAGCCAAGGTTCAAAGGTTCTACTGCAATAGACTTCCTCTCTGACTCTGGCCCATCTGAGCAGGCTTTTGACAGTGTAGATTCCGGTCCAGAACATTGTCTAATTTGCATGCATCAAAAGCCTGCTTGGATTGGCTGAGTTAGAGAGGCTGTCCGAGCAGCCTTGCAGTGATTGGTGCGGGATCGAGTTGGAAGATTCGTTTTGTAGTAATATTCAGACAATTTTCGTTTAGCGGCATATTGAAACATTTTTCAGGATATACTCGGCGTATAAGACGAACCCCGGTTGACTTTTCTTTGTTTCAAAAGTCGTCTTATACACCGGAAAATACGGTAACTGTTTTGTAGATGATTATCTTAGCAACTCAAGATCAATCTTATTCATTAGAGAAGCAGTTTGTTTAACCTTCAAGTAAGCGATTGCCAGAAAATTCTCTTTTCCCTCTCTCACTATGCCTAAAGACTTTATCACAGTGGGGTCTATGAATCGACCTTTAACCCTGCATTTTCTCCAAACAAGCACACATTGCCTTTCCAGTTATGTTGTTGATAATTTTCTTCTAAATGTTGTGATGTCTTTCTTTTTTTAAAAAAAGGGGGTTACAATTTAAAAATAAATAAAATAAATAAAGGGGTTTAAAATTTTCTGAAAAATAAATCAATAAATTGGCAAAAATTTTCCTTTTAGCAAGAAGATTTTATTCTAGCAAATTTGCAGAGAGCTGATGTCACTAATAATCATGTCTGGTCCATAACATTTATTTCAAAATGAACACATGAATTGTAAACTGGAAAGTCGTTATTCAGTGGCAGATATATTTTAGCAATTCTTCTCTGGTGTACTTTATTTATTCTAGGCCATTTTTCTATTCCCCAATAGGATGTTGGGTAGTAAATTTTACATGGGATTCACAATGTTTGGAAACCTATAAACAAATACATCCATTATTCAATTCCTCTCCTCTGTCCACAGTTGGATACTTTATATAACTCAATAAAAATAACATATTATCAGGAATAAGAGTGGCCTGTCCAATTTATATACAAAATATATCTTTAGAATCTGTAAAGCAGGAAAATCATCTGCTATCTTTTAAATATTTGTCTTAAAGATTACAGTTTTCCAAAGGAGCATTTTCTTTGAATAGTGTTTTTCTGAAGGTATCTTAGAAGATAATACTTGAAACTTGTAATACTTGAAACAGATTGAGTGGAATGGTTAAAATATATAATACAGTTAAAAATTTTTTATCTGATTTGGGGACTAAGTGGATGGAGGAGTCAGAGAATAATAATAGCATTTGATTAAAGAGAAAAGTCGTCATAGTTATTTTGATTTTCAGTGCAGAAATCAGAAGATGCAGTTGACTAGGGGTTTCTGCCAAAAAATAAATGAAGAAATACAAATTTGGAAAAGAAAGTAATCCCTTTCCTCTGGCAAGCACGTAACAGTATGGTTTGGGTAAATTAACAGAATGAGATTTCTAGCAGGAAAAAGGGTGGCTTTTCATGTTGAACTCTACTAATACTCTAATTCTCATTGTGCAAAGTTTAAACATGGGTGTGGTCCACCATTGCCTGAGAAATGGAACCAGTATTTTCTTAATAGTCAGGAATTAAAAGAAGTGTATTGTAATATTGTAATAGTTAAGAATACATATTTGGGGGTTTTGGAGTGGTAGCACAGTGGTAGGGCATTTGCCTTGAACATGGCTGACACAGAATGGATGTGGGTTTGATTCCTGGCATCCCATAATGTCCCTTGCCAGGAGCAATTTCTGAGTGCAGAGCCAGGAGTAACCCCTGAGCACTGCCGGGTGTGCCTCCCCTCAAAAAAAAAAAAAGCAAGCAAACAAACAAACAAAAAATAAAACATTTTGGAAATCAAATCTTAGGAGTTCTAAATTTGACAAGGTTACATGTTAAGATTTACAGCTGTTCTTCAAACTTTCTGAGTCTCAATTCTTTCATCTACAAAATAGTTAACCCTACTATGAGTATCTTTATACTTTTCTTAGAGTTCCACTTAAAAGATTAGTGAGATGTTATTGATTATGTACTTTCTACAGCTTCTAATATTCAGTAAGTCATAAAGAAATATAACTCTCAGTAATAAAATATATAAAAATTTTAATCCTCTGATGAGTTACAAAGCAGTGTCTGAATTCTTGACATGAACAATTGAAAATAATACATCGAATATGTGTGCTATTATTTCTCATTTGTAGAATCTTGTCTTATGCTAATGTGTTTATATCAGTATTCATGATCCCACTTTATGAAGTCAAGTTGTCTCATATATCAATGTACTTGAGGACTTGAAAATTTGCTCAATTTCTGGTTCTTTAATGCTAAGCTGCACTTAGGAAGACTTCAACAATTTTAAATGGAGTACTTCCTAAAAAATACTAAATGTATAAATTTCTAATCTGACGCAAGGAAAATTTAAGTACTGAATATAATAGTTGTCCTTAAATATATAGTTCAAAGCAAAATATCTTGTATAATGTGAGTTCATGTTCCAAAAGACCAGAGATTAACACAGGATGTTGGTCATCATGTAAGTTTCTATTTTTAGCCTAGCCTACAATCATTCTGCAATTCATTATGTTCTTGGCCAGTTGCACAAGAGATCCAGCAGCAGCAGCATTGTCAGTTCCAAGTACTTATGAAATAAATCTCAAATCTGCTCCCACTCATCACATTCCTGTTTCTATCTCTTACTACTACTATTTTCTACAAATTCAGGCACTTTTGATTTGTTCTTCTCTTCTCTGTCAAATCAATGACTATGCACCATCAATTTTATTCTGGTCCTCATCAATCTGTACCAGTTATATTTCCAACCCTTAGATATAACTGGTACATTGTCTCTTGACCTCTGTAACTCCAATGTCATCTTAAATCATTGTAATCATGGTTTTCAACTCCTCATGCCTTTGTTCACTGTTTTGCAATGACTGCACAAACTTCCTCACCTGTCATCAGAGACCAAGCAAATAAGTTCTATCCTGACTTGTACATTGGTCTCCATCTGATATGCTACTGCTAAAGTGTACTTAATCTCTGTACACTTGAAATTATCATCTTTTTTCTATATAACTCTCTGTTTGCAAAATATAGTTTTTATTTTAGGAGTTTTAAGTTTGACTAAACTGCATCCTGAGACTTGATAGCAGTTACTAAAACTTTTTGAATCTCAACTTGCCCAACAATAAAATAGATACACCACTATTGGAGTAACCAGTTTTTACCCTATTCAGGACAATTCTTCTTTGCTTGTGCTTGACTAGAAGTACCTTTGGATTGATTCCCTACCCCTATTTGTTCTCCATCTATAAAGATGGTCCTTCTCTTCCCAGTAAGAACCTGGATCAGAGAAACTGCTTGTGATTTGGTTCCATAGCTATTCTGACTGCCTGCTGGTAGATAGCTTGTGACAGAAGTTTCTGAACCTGTCTTATCTTCTTAAACTTGTGTGGATTATTTTCTGTGTTGATTTGCTTCCAGAATCCTGGAGGGATTGAGGAATGAGACTTCCACTACACACTGCCAAAAATATCTTGATGCTATTCTTACAGTTCTATTAAAAAAATTAATGAGATAAGCCTAAAGATGTACTTGCTATAATTTCTAATACCCAATAATATATACAGAAATGCAACTCTTAGTAACAAAATATGCTCTTTAGGGTCTATCTTTTATTCCTGTGAATTCTCTTCACATTTCATGAACTGTATTGTACTCAACTTTGAGCTATATTGTAGTTGTTAAAGCTTATTATTCATATCATTAAACATTTTATGGAAAATACTATATTTAATTTGTATTTATTCTACCTCCAACATCCTACTTAGGCCCAGAATGACTCAACTTCAATTATGGTTCTTGAAATTTTTTTTTGTGTGGTTTTTTTTTTTTGGGTCACACCCGGCAGTGCTCAGGGGTTACTCCTGGCTTCATGCTCAGAAATTGCTCCTGGCAGGCACGGGGGACCATATGGGACGCCAGGATTCGAACCGATGACCTTCTGCATGAAAGGCAAATGCCTTACCTCCATGCTATCTCTCCGGCCCTGTTCTTGAAATTTTTTATAGAAACTATATTATTGGGATTGAACAATAATTCCCTGTACATTTTGTATAATTTTTAGGATATCCAGGAATCAGGGTACCTTGTGGTACCTATTAGGAGATGAACCATAGTTAGCCACTTGTAAAGCAAGTGTCTTAATGTCAATCCCATCTCTAAACTCTCATTTGTATATAAACTCCTTACCACCAAGCTTTTTAAATCTATCTCCATAAGCTTTCTCATATTTTGCCCTTTTACTTCCATTGGTGTCACTTTCATGTTCATTCTAAATTTTAATATAAATGTTGTATCTATTCCCCTTCTTTGTTATCACTTGGTTTTTAATACTTTAATTTTTTGTCCCTTTTATTTTCTTTATTTTTTCTTTTTTTCTTTATTTAAACATCTTGATTACAAATATAATTGTTATTAGGTTTCAGTCATGTAAAGAACACTCCCCTTCACCAGTGCAACATTCCCACCACCAATGTCCCAAATCTTCCTCCATCCCACCCCACTCCCACCTGTATTTATTCCCCTTCTAATTCTCATATTGCTGCAGAGTGAGTATTGTTATAAAATATCTTTGTTATTTCTCTATTTTTGTTTGTTTGTTTGGTTGTTTGGTTGTGGGTCAAACCCGGCAGCGCTCAGGGTTACTCCTGGCTCTATGCTCAGAAATCACTCCTGACAGGCTCAGGGCACCATATATGATGCAGGGATTTGAACCATCGTTCTGCATGCAAGGCAAATGTCTTACCTCCATGCTATCTCTCTGGCCCCTATTTATCAATATTTATTGAGAAATTATTTCTTGATAATATCTTCAACATATTTTAAAATGATTTTTAAAATGTACAGAATTTGTGGCTGTGAAATTTGATCCCCAGCATCTCAAATATTCCTCAATTCTGCCAGGAGTAATTCCTGAGTGACAAGCAAGGAGTAACCCTAAGCACAACTGGATATGGCTCCCAAATGAAAAAATATCATAATATAATTTTTAAGTCAATCACAGTTATATCAACCATACCTTTAGAGATCTTTTACTTTCTTTGTATTTTTTTTTCTAAAATAAGCACTCTCTTTACCTTTCTCAAACTCTCCAAGAACCATGCTTCTGCCAGCCAGTAGGATTCTCTGGTTTTTATTTTTGTGTCCTATCAAGGTTCCCAAGAAGTCATTTGTCTTCCTCTTTACTTCCCTTTGTGCATCTAAGCTATTTGAATATACTGCTATACTGCAATCTACACTAAACTATTTTTATTTGGAGTTAGTAGGAAGCAGTGTAGTTTAGGAACAGAATTTCTACACTAAAGTCAGTTTGGCCAATATGAATCATGAATCTCTCATTTTCAACTATGTGAGGTTTTGAAAAAGTTACTTCAATTACTTTGTCATGAAATTAAAATATTAGATACATAAATGTATATAATTCACAGAATTTTTATATGGACTAGCTAACATAATAGGTGTTGAAGACCAGAACAGTAGTACAGCAGGTAGATTGCTGGCTTTGTAAGGATTTGCTGGTTCAATCCCCAGCATTCTCTGAGCATGGAGTTAAGTGACAGTCCTGAGCACCACTGAGTATCACTCCCAAACAAAGCAAAACAACAAAACAGATGCAAAACACTTAGGATAATTAAAAAATTTACTATATATTATCATTGAAAAGTACAATTGTCCCACCAATAATAATGTTTCTGTATTCAAAGTCTAGAATGTTAGCTATCATATGTTCCCTGAATATTGCTTCATTGAAAGACAAATAATTTTTCATTTTTATTTGTAAGGGAGCTCTAGGTCTATATATCTTAAGAATTTGTGCTATCCTAACTATCTCAATAAGATCAGTCTTGTTCAAGAAGAAAATATTTAGAAAATCAAGGAAAGAGACAAAAATTATCAGAAAAAAAAAAAAAGAAAAAATGGAATAAAAAGACAGTAATAGAGACTGGAAAGAGAGTGAAGGCCACATGTAACTTCTCAAGCTTTGTGGAACATAACTCTTGAGATCTCTAGAATCTCTGGAATGGCCCTAATGGTCTGTTGTACCTCAGAACCAAGCAGCATTTTATGGTCAACACTCACTTTAAGAAATAACATTTTGACTGATCATCAAGAGTGGCTTCTGGGTACCCTGGGCAGGGACTGGCAGTTTTTTTGTCACCAAGTAAACAAAATTTTACCAATAGTCAACTCTAAAATATAGAATGCAGAGAGAAGCCATTTATAAATAAACAGAGAGATTACAATAAATTAGTTTCCCAAGATACAATTTCTGATGAAGCTTTTCTCCTGTAATCAAAGGCTAAGAATTTGTCAACAACAAGTTGTGGCTATGCACTCTTGGGATCGTGCACAAGCTCCTTGTCTCCAGTTCAGATTTCTTGTTCCACTTATTTGCTTTAGTCAAGTA
The DNA here is from genome assembly GCF_024139225.1 of Suncus etruscus. Classification (NCBI taxonomy): domain Eukaryota; kingdom Metazoa; phylum Chordata; class Mammalia; order Eulipotyphla; family Soricidae; genus Suncus; species Suncus etruscus. Next base: position 12,276,293 of record NC_064860.1, read on the forward strand.
TGTTAAATCCTCTGGGTTTCATATTTAAGAAAAGGGAGAGAAGAATGAAATTTGGAGTTTTTTCTGGGCTCACATTCCATAACCACTAAATTGCATTTGTGAAGTCTTTTCAACTCTTCTACAAATTTGTAGTTAGAATCTATGAAAGATATGTTTATTTTAGGATGTATACACTATATTTCATGACATCCATTCACTATATATCTATCATGTCAAAGTATTAAAAATTATTCTTAGTCATTTTACTTGCATTTTCAATCTATAAAACTTTGTTACTAAAATACAAGACTTTATATATATTCTTACAAATGGAAAAATGGTCTATATTGTCTCCCAAAATACCAAATGATACTGAAATTTTCTTAGAATAAAGAAATGTTTCTTATTATAAGAAACTTGCAAAATAGTACTTGACATTTCTTATAATAATGTCACATAAAGGTTCTTATTTCAAATTTAAAAGATGATGTTGAGTCATGGGAACAGATAAGCTAGTTGTGTATTTGGGGGAACATTACATTGTAATGGCAAAGCATTTCTGGTAGAGACCTATCAGCCAACTAAAATATTGAACTTCTTCCCAGTCTACCAATAACACAAGTAGTTTTAAAACCTGTCCTCGGTGGAGCTCAGTCTCTGTCTATAGCTGGGGCTGAAACACACCAGTTAGGGGCAGGGGCAATTGACCCAGGTCAACCTGTGAAGCTCAATCCCTGTCTACAGCTGGGGGCTGAACCACACCATCTGCCACATAGGGGAAGGGGTAGTTGAACCAGGCCGACTTGTGGAGTTCAGTCACTCCAACCCAAACCAACAAATGCAAAGAAATATGGGCAAACTAAGGAAGACACTAACAACTGGGGATATGGAGAAAAGTCCTAGCAAGTTCCCAAGTCCACCAAAATTCATGGCCCCAATAGATGAAGACCTAAAAGCAACATTGCAAGCCATGGCAAAATCAGGGAATCACTAGCCAGCAAGTTCAAGAAATCTATAAACAAACAAATCAACAATCTCAAAGGATAACTTTCACAGAACATGAAAGAATCCATACAATTAAAAGAAATAAAAAATGTCTTAGCAAGCCACATTAGCAGAATTACACAGTTGGAGAATAACATAGAACTTGAAGAAAAACTACAAGCCAAAAGTGACAAAGAAGCCAATAAGGAAATAAAAGGTAAAGCATTGGAAGAAAAAAGTTAGGTATATAATTAACAAAGACAAAAGAAATAATCTAAAGATTGTAGGAGTAACAAAGAAGGGGAGGAAATAGGGAAAGGGGGAGAACAAAAGGTTAGGGAAATAATAGCAGAAAACTTTCCCACGCTCTGGAAATTGACATTGGTGCAAATCCAGGAGGTGAAAAGAGTCCCTAATAAAATAGACCCTAGTAAACCAACACCAAGATATATAGTAATCCAAATGTCAAAAAATAAAGAGAAATATGAATGCTTTAAAGCAATAAGGGAGAAAAAACCTCAAGTACAAAGGAAGGAATATAAGAATTAAACCAGATCTCCCATTTGAAATAATTCAAGAGAGAAGGTAGTGGAATGACATATTTAAACAACTGAATGAAAGAAACTACCAACCTAGAGTCCAGTACCCATCAAAACTCTCATTCATATGGAAGAGAGGACTAAAATCTTTCTCAGACAAAAAGAACTTGCATTATTTGCTCAAACAAAACCGATTATAAATGATATACTCAGAAATGAATTACACAAGTCAAACCCCCGATTGTAACAACAACACCCTACACAATACAACTGCATAACAGACCTCCCTAGCAATAATCTCCTTAAATGTCAATGGATTAAACTCTCCCATTAAAAGACACATAGTAGAGACTTGGATCAGAAAACAAAAGCCGGATTTTTGCTGCCTGCATGAAACACACCTACAAGTATAGGGTAGACAGGCTCAGAATAAAAGGATGGAAAACAATTATTCAAGCCAATGGAAACAAACAAAAAAAAAACTGAGACAGCCATTCTTATATCAGACCAATTGCATTCAACCTCAAGAAAGTGATCAGATACAAAGGGGTCACTACTTACTGATCAGGGGAATGCTAGATGACGAAGTACTAACTCTGGTCAATATTTATGCAACAAACGCAGAGCCAGCAAAGATATGTAAGGCATTTGCTCACAAACCTAGAGAAACATATGGAAGGTAATGTGATAGTAGTAGGAGATTTCAATACGCACCTATCATCACTGGACAGATAAACCAGACAGAAAACTAGCAAAGAAATAAGAACCCTAAATGAGAAATTAGAATATCTTGGGCTAATGGACTTTTAGAGGGCCCTCCACCCCAGAAAGCACAATACACATTCTTCTCAAGTGCATATGGAATCTTCTCTAGAATAGACCATGCCTTAGAATATAAATCTAACTTGCATAAAGTCACAAATATAAAGATTATTAGAAGTACCCTATTAGATCACTATGCAACAGAGATCAAGATTGACTGTAAAAAGAAGCTATGGAGAAAATCCAACACCTGGAGATTAAACAACTTGCTGCTCAACAACAGTTGGATCAAAAAGGAACTCAAGAAAGAAATAAAAAGATTCCTTGAGACTAACAATAATGAAGAGACAAGTTGTCAAAATCTATGGGACATAGCATAAGTAGTAGTTTGGGGAAACTCATAGTAATACAGGCCAATGTCAGGAAAGAAGAGAAGGACAAAATCAACAATTTAAAGGGACATCTTAAGGAGCTGGAAAAAGCAGCAAAGAAATCCAAACACAACCAGAAAACAAGAAATAATAAAAACCAGAGAAGAAATAAACAACATAGAAACTAAGAAAACAATACAAAAATATCAATGAGACCAGGAGTTGGTTCTTGGACAGATTAAAAAAGCTTGACAAACCAGTGGCAAGACTCACAAAAAAGAAGAAAAACACCCAAATAAATGAGATCACAAATAAAAGGGGAGAGATTACAATAAAACCCCCAAGAAATCCAACACATCATGAGGACTTATTATGAACAACTTCACTCAGTCAGGTTAGAAAACTCAGAAGAAACCAATAGATTTTTGAAAAACTATCATCTTCCAAGATTGGAAAAGGAGGATGTAGAAAGCCTAAACAGGCCTATCACATCTGAGGAATTTGAATCAGTAATTAAGAAACTCCCTAAGAACAAAAGTCCAGGTTCAGATGGTTTTGCAGGTGAATTCTATCAAACATTCCAAGAAGAATTGCTACCACTGACCCACAGGCTCTTCCAAAACATTAAAAAGACAGGAATCCTTCCTAATTCATTTTATGAGGCTAATATCACACTCATTCCCAAAGAGAGCAAAGACACTGCCAAGAAAGAAAACTACAGACCAATTTCACTAATGAACATAAATGCAAAAATCCTCAACAAAATCTTAGCAAACCGAATCCATCATGGCATCAAAAAGATTATATATATATAAACCAAGTGAGTTTCATACCAGAATACAAGGATGATTCAACATATGCAAATCAATATCATAATACACATCAACAACAAGAAAAACAAAAATCACATAATTATATCAGCCGATGCAGAGAAGGCTTTTGACAAAATACAACACCCATTCGTGATTAAAACACTCAACAAAATAGGGCTGGAAGTAACCTTCCTCTAGATTGTTACAGCCATCTATAAAAAGCCCACAGCCAACATTATCCTTAATGGTGAAAAACTGAAAGCATTTCCACTAAGGTCAGGAATGAGGCAAGGCTGTCCACTATTTTCACTTTTATTCAATATAGTTTTAGAAGTCCTAGCAATAGCAATCCGATAAGAAAAGAAATCAAAGGAACCCAAATAGGAAAAGAGGAACTCAAGCTATCTCATTTTGCAGATGATATGATGATAATATACATCAAAAGCCCCAAAGAGTCCACAGTAAAACTCCTAGAAACAATTAACCGATATAGCAAAGTAGCCGGCTTCAAAGTCCATACACAAAAGACAGTAGTGTTCCTCTATACAAAGAACAAAGCAGAAGAGAAAGAGATTAAGGAGACAATTTCATTTAAAATAGTATCCAAAAATATCAAGTTCCTAGGTATCAACCTTACAAGAAAAGTGAAGGACCTATACCATGAAAACTTCAAAAACACTCCAAAAAGAAATTGAAGAGGACTTAAGGAAATGGAAGAACATCCCATGCTCCTGGGTAGGTAGAATCAATATAGTCAAAATGACTATCTTACCTAAACTTCTATATAGATGCAATGTAATCCCTAACTAAATTCAGACATCATTTTTAAGGATTTAGAGCAATCAATTATAAAATTTATCTGGAACCACAAAAATCCCAGGCTAGCCAAGTACATACTGAAAAAACAGAAACTAGGTGGCATCTCTTTACCTAACCAGAAGCTTTACTGTAAAGCCATAGTGATCAAAACAGCCTGGTACTGGAACAAAGACAGAGTCTCAGATCAGTGGGTTACAACAGAATATCCAGAGATAAACCCCCAAATATATAGCCAACTAATATTTGACAAAGGATCCAAGAACTTAAAATGGAACAAAGACAGTCTCTTCGACAAATGGTATTGAAACAACTGTATAACCACCTATAAGAAATTAAAAATTGATCCATACCTCACACCTTACACAAAAGTCAACTCAAAATGGATTACAGACCTTGAAATCAGACCCAAATCCATAAAGTTTATTGAAAAAAAATGGCAGAACACTCGAAGCCTATATATCTAAGAAGTCTTTGAGGATAGAATGCCAATGGCAAGAACTTTAGCATCAAATCTAAATAAATTAGACTACATCAAACTAAAAAGTATCTGCATGGCCTAAGAAACCCTACTTAATACTAGAAGACAGTTAATGAAATGGGAACAAATTTTTGTACTCAACAGATCAGACAAAGGGCTGATATCTAGGATATACAATGTATTCAAAAAGGTGAGTTCCAAAAATCTAATCAAGACATAGACAAATGGGGAGAAGAAATAAATAGACACTTCTCTGAGGAAGAACAAAAGATGGTTCAGCATTCAGAAGTCTACTATGTATAAAGCATGGCCACAGCTGGTTGAGCTGTCTAGCTGGACTCATAACTTAGCAAGTAAAATTATAGGCAAAAGAAATGGGCTCAAAGAAATTCTCTCACTCTTTTTCTGTCTCTCTCTGTCTCTGTCTCTCTCTCACACTTATACACAAAAGAGAGAAAATATTGTGGATGGGATAATGAAAGTTTTATACAATGTTTTATTTCCTAGTAATATAACAATTCTCAAAACAATAAATGGGGAAATTTATTCTGTCAGTTATTCAATTTCAAAATGCAGTTCATTTTTGATGCTTTATTTAAAACCCATACGTAAAGAGATGTAAAGTTTGTCAACTCTGAAATATAAAATATTCTTTACTTTTACCTCTCTACTTCCAATTATATAACAATTACATTCTGCATTCCAGTAACCTTCTAGCCAGTTTTTAATTTATTAACTTTTTTGACTCTGGCATATTTTCTATACTTTTAGCCCCCAATTTTTTTTGTAGGAAGAGGGGTTGTTTTTATCAATACCTGAACAATGCTCAGATTTCTCATGGTTGTATATTCTATTCTAGTGAGGTTTGGGATATCATATTCAGTGCCATGGATATAATCAAAGTGAACCACACATAAAGAAAGCACTTTGTCCCTATTCAAAGCTCTCCAACCCAAGATGTTTTTAAATGAAAGGGTAATTTTTATTTTCTTGTTTAAAGCTTCAAAGTTTTTTGAATAACTAAGGTAAATTCAAAATTCTGTAGTACTATGAAACCAAAATAACTTTTTTGTCTGTTTCTTCTCACTTCACTCAGTGTTTATTTGATCATGTTATGTCTTCTCATTGACTTCTTATCATGCATTTTAAAACTGTTTAAAAATACTTTTTAAATTATGTAAACACATGTATTGTATTTAAACTTTTGGATGAAAACAGTAGAGTGCAGGAGCTGTGAAATCAATATTTGTTGGTTGAATCTTACAAGAGTAAGGTAAGGAAAGTGAGCTTCTGACTTATGGGAAAGAAAAATAAACCAGTCTTTCTGAGGTCCCATAAAATTTCCACTACTCAAAGCTGTCATTTATGCACTGAACAAATCCATTCAAACCGTGAGGTTACAACCCAATAGAATTTACTAACCATTGATTTCACATAATTGGTGTATCGCCGTAAGTCTAATTGGGGGTCCGTGGTAGGGTTTCCAGGATCTAGGTGGGTCTGTCTCACACACTATACAGTCCTCTGGGCTTTCTCTGATTGTATTAGATTTGTATTATTTTCATTTATTACTTAAACATCTCTGAAAAGGTTTCTTTTACTACTTGTAGTGCATTTCAATTTATCACTGATTTTTTCTTTCTATCTCTACCTTAAACGCTTTATTTTTTTTTATTTCTATCAATCTCCTCAGAGATCTCTACTTTCCTATTTTCAAATCATCTGTATTTACCTAAGTATTCTTCTTAAAAGGAAGTAATTTTCCATTTTTGCATTTTTTATCTTTCTTTTCATAGTTAACGGGAAGGCCTGCTAATTATGCAGCATTTTTTTCTTTTATGTTCATATATTTCTTGTTTTCTAAATCAGTACAAAGTACTAATATAATTCTTGCACTTTAGAAAATATCAAAATTTGGAAATCTTCAATGTCAGATTAAAAAAATGTACAATTTATTTGTAGAACCATGATATCTCACAGATAAATAAACTTTAAATAAAAATGAATAAGTATAAAATATATAACATGAATTTATATAATAAGCATACTTTCCATTAGCAATAATCCATTTCATTGGGTAAATGGTCATTGATAGAAATAAAAAACAAAACATAAAGAATTTAAGGTAGAGATAGAAAGAAAAAAAATCAGTGATAAATTGAAATGCACTACAAGTAGTAAAAGAAACCTTTTCAGAGATGTTTAATAAGTGAAAATAATACAAAAACAAGTTAGTTCAGTAGAAGTCATCAGACATAGCAAGAATCTGATCAGAATACTAAACTCTTATAAATGAATTTCAGTCCAAAAATCTCAGAAGGTTTTCACTGGTTCAGGACTTTCAGTGTTTAGGAAGAATGAATCTTAATTCTCAGAAAGATATCCCTTCAGATCTTCTGCTGAGTTCACTTTATGAATCATTTTTCTATGTGATGCATTATATGTTGTGTTCTATTCCAGTTCTTGTCATAGTTTTTATTTTCATAAAATAGGCAGTTGAATATTTTATATGATAAGAAAAGCAGGCTATTTATATTAGAGTTATTTCTGATCATAAAGTAGAAAAATGCTATAACAAAACTTGTGAATTTGGGGAAGATAGACTTTAAGTATGCTTGAGAATCAGTTACAGTTGTCAAGTCAATTCTTATATGTAGTCATTTTTTCATGGTCATGTTAAAATTAAGTAAAGTTTAATTATCTTATAGATAGCAATAACAAAACCAAAAAGTTTATCTTCTTGGTCTGTATTTTTACCTTATCTAAATAAATAAATAGATTTTAAAATTTAAAGTATTATAAATACTTAAGATCATTACTACTTATGAAAGGAGAAAAAGAATATATTGAACATGTAGGAGAGTTAGTGCTATAAATAAAATTTGATTTGTTAAAGCTACTTAATTGTTCTATGTCCTTTCCTTCTATCCTTATTTCATAGTAAACATTTAATTTGTGCCTTATATAATTTAAGATAGTTTTATATCATAATATGGGTCATGCCAATTTGTATTATGCTTAGTTTTATGCTTAAGAGTTTTATGCTGTAAAAAGTGTTCATGTAAAATTAATAAAGATGTTATTATAAATGTTATAGTATTCAAATATAATGATTAACATTAAAAATATGGAAAATAAAGCAGTTTGATATTTAGAAAATGGATTTGGTGAAGAGAAGAAAAATTTCTCATGATCACATGCAAGTTCTGAGATACGATTTGCGACTAGTTTTCACAGTGTTGAAAATAGAGGTCCTTAGGAACTAGAAAATGAAAGTTATGCCTTTTCTAGAATTGTCAACACAACACATAAATGTTCATCCAACATGCCTATCAGTTTCTGAAAGCAAGACAATTATAGAAAGAAGCTGTGAATAGGAAAATCATCTCTAAACCTGGGTACTGACTGCAACCTAAAATCAGTGACAATATTACAATTTTTTTTCTAGAAATAGTGTTTCCCATAGTTTCTGAACATTGACATTTCTGAAAACACATATAGCACTCACTTCCTCCTGGTGATTTACCCTATATATTCGAGTATAAGCCTAGTTTTTCAGCACAAAATTTGTGTGGAAAACCCAAAGTCAGCTTATACTTGGGTCATAGAGGTTATTTGATTCGGTGTGAGTAAAACGGAATCAAATGCACTTAGTCTCCCATCATCTATTGCCATCTGCTGGAGGGGAGGGGGCAGTGCTTCAGCTCAGTCCACAAGTTGGGCTGAGTTGAAGAGGTAGGCAGCTGAACTAAACCGTATGCCACTGAACTATTCAACCCACAAAATTCTGCACTTTGCATGAGACCGACAGCAGTGATTATAGCTGTGAACTCAGTGATAATGACAAAAGAAAACCCTCTGGGCTCAAAGACAATAGTGTGATATAGAGAAAAATACTTAATGAAGTGAATGCTTCATCAAGAATACTAACCCAGCCAGAATCTAATTCAAATTTCAAAGAATTATACACAATTTTACAGATAAAAAAACAGCTGAGGAATTTTATGGACTCAAAACCATCTTAATGAGATGAAAGAAAGGGACAACTTTAAGACAAAAGAAAATCGACAAACACACCAAATTGTCACACAAATAAGGCAAATATGCTTATAATCTCTCTCAATGTCAATGGACAAAAGGTACCAAGTACAGAGTGGCAGGGTAGATTAGAAAACTGAACCCAACATTCTGCTGCCCACAAGAAGCACATTTGAGCAGTTAGAGAAAACAAGACAAAGCGGGAGACAATTACCCAAGTAGACAACTCCCATCAAAAATGTCAGATGGACAACATAGACTTCATGCTTAAAATCATTCTTTTCAACTGGGAAGTTGGTCAATAAAAGAGCTTGAGAAGGTGGTGAAGCTTGAACATTCTAGTACCAAGGATTGTGCGATCACTCTGATGCTGACTTGGAACAGGTATTTGCTATGAGCATTGTCCTCTTTGCTTCACAACAATGCCATAAAATTCACATTAGATTTTCTATAACTTACACTAAAGAAACTGGGCTCATAAAGAAACAATAACTTACATGAACTGCAATGTTTATACTATAGATAGTGTTCTTCAAATACTACAATTTTTGTGCATACTGCTTTTGTCATATTAAGAAACTATATTTCTGCAGAATTGGTCATTTGGAAATTTGACTAAATTACTAAGACAATGAAGTCAAATATTTTGGCCACATGGTGATTATTAAATTATGTAATGCCATTTGAAGAAAAAGGTATTAAAATTTATTATGTTTTTACATTTTAATTTATAAATAAATGGCTCCAAGTAATGTTACCATACAGTTATTGGTATCTTCTCTATATTCTTGGTTTTATTCTAGTGTACACCAAAATCTATTAAATGTATCTATCTATTAAAATTTAAAGATAGACATTTCAGTTTTGGTAACTGAACACTTGGCCACTGCTCACCAATAACCTTTAAAACTGGTTATTCAGAGGCTTAATGAACAGATACAAATGTTCAATTGCTTGCCATATTAAAAGTACACATTGATAGTCTAAATCATATTAGAAATACTCATTGATAATCTAAATTATTCAACTATTTAGGAGCTTTCTTGGACATTAAGATAAAAACATCCAGACAAATGGACTGCATTTTCTCAGATCACATTTTTATTCAGCAAGCTGTCAACAGGTGAATAATGCAATTATTATCAATTATATTCTAATATTTATATAATATACTCTTCAAGACCAGTTCTACTCTTAGACAAGGACCAAAATCCCAAAGCAGAATTTGGCATGGGCTGCAGATAAAAATTTCAACACATTTGATTTATATGTAGATAACCTATACAAAATATTTTTTCTTTGATTTTAAGCCACATCTGACTAAATTCAGAGCTTAATTCTAACTTTGCACTCAGGAGTCATTTCTGCTGGGTTCAGGGGAGTATCTGGGATGCCAAGAAATGACCCAGGCAGGTTGTCAAACAAGTACCACTCATACTGCATTATCTCTCTATTCTATAAGACTTTTATTCTTTGTGTTTGTTTATTTTGGGGCCACACTGGTGACGCTCAGGGGTTACTCCTGGCTATGTGCTCAGAAATCATTCCTGGCTTGGGGACCATATGGGAGTCTGGGGATTGAACGCAGGTCTGTCCTGGGTCAGCCACGTGCAAATCAAATGCCCTATTGCTGTGCCACTCTTCTGGCCCCTAAATAAAAAACTTTTTTTAATGTTTAAAAAATGCTAGGCTTTGTCCTAGGATCGGGGCAAAAACCATGACCACCAATTACACAAGACTTATTAAAACAACAGTGATGGATCACAACTCTGAGAACCATAAAGAAAGACTTCATCCTAAGCTCCATCCTTTGACTTATGCAAATATCAAAATCTCTAGCTACAGAGGCATGATTTTTATCACCCACGAAAGGCATGATTTTATCACCCACAAAGAGCAGAAAGTTTCCAGACACCCAGAAGGACCTAGGGGAAAGTAAAAGAACATGTACGGAGCCTGTAGTTATTCCCATGACAGCATACTTCAAAGGTGGAGAAACCCTGTATCTCTTAGGCCAAGGGAATTCTCTTGCTAATCTCCTCAATATTTACTGTGCCTATGTAAGAAAAAACAAGAGAAACACAAATCAAAATTATTTTTTAGTTTTGTTATTGTTGTTGTTTTTTCCTTTTGTGCTTTGTTTTGTTTTTATTTCAGGACCGTGGTTATTGTCTGGCTGCTGTCTATATTGCTGTGGTGCTTTTTAATTTTTTTATCTTTTGTTTTATTTATTTTTTGTATTGTTTTTATGTTTTTCTTCTTTTTCCTCTTTGCTCTTAAACTGATAGATATAGCCTCTCTAGAAGGACTCCTCTCATTTTTTACTTGTTTTCTTTTTGCCCCAATTATTATTATTATTATTATTAATTATATTATTATTATTATTTTTTCTTTCTCTTTCCTTCAAACAGAACCACACAACTTGAACCATCTTATTCCACCTTACAAATAGAGGGGGAAATAATGGAGAGTAGCAAGACCAAACAGCCATAAGAACATTAAGTAGAAATTAAAAAATGATCAAACTTAAGCACCAAATCCAAAGCCAACGACAACAGTATCGATATCCAATTTACAACATACTAGACACAAAGAGGACCCCCTTTACTAGCAGCTGGGGGGGTAAAGGAGCGAGATATGGGATGCATGCTGGGAACAAGGGTGGAGGGAGGACAATATTGGTGGTGGGAATGCCCCTGATTCAATATCACTTTGTACCTAAAATATTATTGTGAAAGATTTGTAATCCACTTTGATTAAAATAATATATGTTAATAGGGGATATGCAAAGTTTATAAAAGTCATTGTAGTCAATTAAATTTATAAGATGAGTATCCGAAAGAGATGGACAGAATTTATTGTCATAGTAACAAACTTAACACTGATAAGAATATCTGATATTGACACTATGATCTTAATTTCTAGATTTCTCAGTGCTAATGTAGAACAATAAAATAAATTTCTCTTTGGTTCAGGAATCTGTGCACTACTAAATAACAGTTTGATTAAAAAACAAATGATATATTAGAGACAGAAGAAGTGACTTTCACACAACAATTAAGAAACATTGCCCTCTTCGCTTGACTTTCTGTCAATAAAGCTTTCTGGCCAATTATATTTCACCTAAGTCTTTTGTAAAGCTGTTTAACCAATGGCTCATTTAATGTTGTGTAAGAGTTATGTCTTTTATGCTGTCAGTTGTTGACTCTGTAAGCTATTAAAAAAAAGTTAAACATCCAAAAAGACTAAAATTCTTCAAAAATAGCTAGCTCTGCTTTCTTGCTTTCTCTTTTCTTTCTTTCCTTTTTCTTTCTTTCTTTCTTTCTTTCTTTCTTTCTTTCTTTCTTTCTTTCTTTCTTTCTTTCTTTCTTTCTTTCTTTCTTTCTTTCTTTCTTTCTTTCTTTCTTTCTTTCTTTCTTTCTTTCTTTCTTTCTTTCTTTCTTTCTTTCTTTCTTTCTTTCTTTCTTTCTTTCTTTCTTTCTTTCTTTCTTTCTTTCTTTCTTTCTTTCTCTTTCTATTTTTTTGAGAGTTACACCAAGCAGTGCTCAGCTCTTATTTCTGGTACCCAGAAATCATCTATGGCAGAGTTAAGGGTGCCATATGTTTGGGTTTGAATAAGGCTCAGTCGCATGCAAAACAAGTGCCCTATTTTTCTGTCTATATTGCCTCTTTTCAAAATATCACTTTTTCATTTTGTTTTGTTTGCGTTGCCTTTTTTTTTTTTTTTTGAGTTTTTGGGCCACACCTGGCGGTGCTCAGGAGTAACTCCTGGCTGTCTGCTCAGAAATAGCTCCTGGTATGCAAGGGAGACCATATGGGACATCGGGATTCGAACCAACCACCTTTGGTCCTGAATCGGCTGCTTGCAAGGCAAACGCTGTTGTGCTTCTCTCCGAGCCCTGTTTGCTTTGTTTTTAAAGGAGGTGCTGTCATACTAGTAACACTCAAGGCTTACTCTTGACTTTGTAGTAAAAATCACTCCTGACATAGCTCAGGGGATCATAAGTGAAAGTCAAATGTACTACCTGGTCTACATTTTTTTTCCAGCCCTAAAATCTCTTTGGTTACACATTTTAATGATTTATCTTAAGAAATTATCTTCTTTGATTAAACATCTATGTATGCATTCATTTAATTAACTGTAACACTGTTATTGTGATGCTACTTTATTTCAAACTATCTCTGAAAAAAATTGTATTTTAAGATCTAAATGATCTAAATAGTTTCCTGAAGTAATGTAGCTCACCTTGATCCAAAGATTATTTTTTGAGGCACATATGTAATAACTAATCCTTTCTTAGTTTGTTTATTTGTTTATTTATTTATTTATTTATTTTGCTTTTTGGGTCCCACCTAGTGAGCTCAGGAGTTACTCCTGGCTATGCTCTCAAAAATCACTCTTGGCTTGGGGGACCATATGGGACGCTGGGGAATTGAACAGCAGTCTGTCCTAGGTTAACTCATGCAAGGCAAATGCCCTGTAGCTTGTGCCATAGTATAGTTTTCTTTCTACTGGCTTCAAAAATGTAATTCAAAAGCTTGTAATAATATTAGGATATTGAAAGAAAATATATGGCATTACTTAAAATCTAGTCATATTATAACCCACTGTTATCCTGACTGGCTAATCATAAAATCCCATCTAGTGTTTATAAATTAAATAGTTTCCATTCATAAAATGTCAAAAGTATTAATAATTTAAAATTTTACTTGGAAATTTCCCCATAATTAATTTGAGAAGTATAATTTTTATTATTTAAAAATTTATAAATTTTATAAATAAGATTTATAAATCTTATCTTTAAAATATGAGGGAAAATGTATTACCATGTACTAGCACACTGGCAGTGATGGCTAACCTTTTTGAGCCCGAGTGTCCAAACTGCCGCACAATGCCCAGTCTTTCCAATGGCCAGTCCGGATCTGTTGCCAGGTAAGCTGCAAAGCAGACACCAGCACACTCGCTTCCTGCTGCTCCGCATATCTTAATTGAGGACCTTCCCGCGTACCAGCTGTGAGGCCTTCGAGTGCCACCGCTGGCACACTTGCCATAGGTTCACCATCGAGGTATTCCCACTGTCTGAACCGTTGCAACTACTCTCCTCCTTCTATACATTTTTCTCGAAAATTATATAGTTAAAATATATATATAGTTTACTCTAAGGCACAAACCATTTTGCTCCAGTTCTTTTGTTTTATTCTGTGCTGCCTCAAAGAGGTTTTATGCTGGCCTGGAGAGATAGCACAGTGGCGTTTGCCTTGCAAGCAGCCTATCCAGGACCTAAGGTGGTTGGTTCAAATCCCGGTGTCCCATATGGTCCCCTGTGCCTGCCAGGAGCTATTTCTGAGCAGACAGACAGGAGTAACTCCTGAGCACTGCCGGGTATGGCCCAAAAACCAAAAAAAAAAAAAAAAAGACTTTTATGCACTTCACTGTCCTTTTGTTGATCTAACTGGACACAAGCTATTTGCTATTTGCATCTATTTACTATTTACCAGATGCTATGTACTTTGCTAATATAATTATTTCTTTTGTGCCTTTCATCAACAGTATTTTGAAAAGTATGATGAAACATCAGTTAGTCACTCTAAATTTAAAGTAAATGACATATCAAGGGCTTTCACTTAGGCTACCTCTTAATCTCATGATTGTGATATGTTATCTAACATTGTGATAGCTATTTTATGTTCCAACAAACTTTCAAGGTCAAGAGGAAAATAATAGACCTTCAACACATCACCCCAAATTATTTTTCAATTATTTGTCCCTATAACTTAAGGTCAAATTCTAATTTCTTATGATTTATAAGTTAGTGATGTATTAATCTTATTTCCTCAAATAGGAATACTCTTTGTCTTAAGCAATGAAGTGTTGCTCTTTGTAAATCCTTTATAAATTTTGATTACATGACAAAAACTTGATTATGTGAATTCCTCACTGACATAATTAAAAACAATTTAGATAGTGTATCACATAAGATCTAAAAAGGTCAATCTAAAATGTCAATTTAACAAGCCTACATTTTAATAAGTAATTAATGCGAATGGGCATTTATTGCTTCACAGTTTGATTTTTAACTTGCATTTATAAAAAATCCATTGGGCATGTTAGCTACAAATTTACTCATTTAATCACTTGAAATATTATATTTTACTGAATAAAATAATGGAATTCAGAACTCTTCAAGGAACCCAGGTAAAAATTGTTTATTTAAAAATTCTTTAAAATTCAAAGAAAGGCCTAGATATGTTGCTCAATGGTAGAACAAATAACTTGTACGTATGAGGCCTTGTGATAAATCTGTGCCAATACACAATAAATGATAAATAGATATGACTTTATATGAGTCATATTTGATCTTCATTAAAATGATGAAAAATTCTTTATATACATATAGTAACTTATCTAGATATTATCAGTCTGAGAAGAGAGAAAATTATTCATTATCTTAATGACAGCAAACTGATGTAACAATTTTTTTTATTTTGGAGAATTGTATGGTGCAAATTAGAGATCATTTATGTTTGTTTCAGGTTTTTTTTTAATTTAGAGGGAAATTTAATTTTAATAACCTATTTTCTATCTTCTTGATCTATATGAAGACATTAAATTTTATTTTCAAAATTTGTCTGGCCAAACTTTTAAAGGCTGGATATATCTCTTTACAAATAGTTAAATTAGGAGCTGGAACAGTGGCGCAAATGGTAAGGCATTTACCTTGCACAAGGCTGACCTAGGATGGATTGTGGTTCAATCTCCCAGCATCCCATATGGTCCCCAAGCCAGAAGCGATTTCTGAATGCTTAGCCAGGAGTAACCCATGATCATCACCAGGTGTAGCCCCAAAAGCAAAACAAAAAAAATTAAAATAAATAAAAAATAGTTAAATTAATAATAGCTATAGCTTTCAAAATACTCACACTTATTAGATGTCAATTCATGAAATTTAAGATTAATCATTTAACCCTTCTACAAAAAAATCATGTATATTGTGATGCATAATTAAAATTAGGTAGCATTTAAAAATTTTACTAGGTTGAAAGATTTAAAAACTAGAAACATTTCTCAAAAGAAAACTTATAAGGGTTTAAAAGTGGCAAACTTTTTCTTCAAAAAGCAAGTTAATTTTGAATCATTTCCTTAAGCCTATAAGTTACCATTTTGTTCTCCATGCTCAAAGTTCAAATGATTAAATGATGGTTATTAATTATGTATGTTTATGACTAGTTACTGAATGGCACCAATTAAATTATCTTGAAAAGTGAAATCAGGCACTCTCCAAACTAGTGGAAGCAGAGGTAAACAAATGGGACTATATTAAGCTGAGAATCTTCTACACCTCAAAGGAAATGGTGCCTATAATACAATAGCCACTCACAGAATGGGAGAAATTATTCACCCAATACCTAGTAAATAAGGGGCTAATATCAAACATATAGAAGATACTGACAGAACTTAACAAGAAAAATATTATCTAACTCTATAAAAATGGGGAGAAGAAATGTACAGACATTTCCTTAAAGAAGAAATACAAATAGTCAAAAGGCACATGATCACTAATCATTAGGAAGATACAAATGAAAACAACTGTGAGGTACCATCTCATGCCACAGAGATTGGCGCATACCACAAAGCACAAGAACAATCAGTACTGGCTGGGATGTGGAGAGAAAGAAGCTCTCATTCACTATTGGTGGAAATGTCATCTAGTCTAGCCCTTATGAAAAACAATATGGAGATACCTCAAAAATATGGAAATACTACTCCTAGAGATATACCCTAGGAACACAAAATACAATGCAAAAATCCCTTCCTCACACCTATATTTATTGCAGCACTATTTACAATAACCAGACTCTGGAAACAACCAAGATGCCCTTCAACAGTTGAATGTCTATAGAAACTGTGGTACATATACACAATGGAATATTATGCAGCCATCTGGAGAGATGAAGTCATGAAATTTTCCTATACATGGATGTGCATGGAATCTATTATGCTGAGTGAAATAAGTCAGAGGGAGAGAGACAGACACAGAATAGTCTCACTGGTCTATGGGCTTAAAGAAAAATAAAAGACATTATTGTAATATTGCCAGAGACAATAGAGATGAGGGCTGGAAGGACCAGCTCACTATATGAAGTTCACCTCAAAGAGTGGTCAGTGCAGTTAGGGAAATAACTACACTGACAACTATGGTGACAATGCCAATGAATAAGATAAGTAGAATCCCTGTCTTGAATAAAGGTGAGGGTGGAGGAGGTAGATTGGGGACATTCGTGATGGGAATGTTGTGCTGGTGAAGGGAGGTGTTCTTTTTATGACTGACCCAACTAAATCATGTGCTTAAATAAAGATAATATTTTAAAAATACATTCAAGAAAACACACTGTGATGTTGGCTTTCATGATTTCTTCTGGGATTTCATTCTAATGGCAAACACAAATGCATATATATATATATATATATACATATATATATGATTTTATCAAACAAAGAAAAAAGTCAAATGAAGCTGAATACATGGAATATAGCAGAAATCTAAGAAAAGAAGAAAATCTGGTTTCCACAATTAAACAAACTTTTGCAATAGTGCTAGGTTATTATATTATGGTGGGGGGAATCAATTTTAAGCTTTCTTCAACCTTTACCTAAATTAAATGAACAAAAAACTTATTTCACAAAAATAGCTTGTTTCCTTCTGAACGTTTATATATTGGACTACAGAGTTGTTCTCCAATTAGAATATTGTTAACCTATCAGGCCATTTGTTGTTTAAAAATGCCAACTATCTCCTGGCTTGTTCCTGTAAAGGAAACAAATACTCATTTGATTTCCACCTATAAGAAACTAGAGTTGAGTCTGCCCTTGACAAGTATGACTATGCTCTTACCCTCCCTGCACCAGTCCCATGAGCGGCGCTTTACTGAACAGCCCTGGAATCTGTGCTTCCTCCTCAGACCCAGCCCCCAGTAACTTTCAACAAAACCATTACATGAGATCTGAAGCCAGAAGGTTGGGAAGAAAACCAACAAGTAATGAACAAGAGAACGAGAGAGAGAGAGGAAGAGAGAGACAGAGATAGGTTCAAAGAAAAGAGGGAGAGAGAGAGAGAGAGAGAGAGAGAGAGAGAGAGAGAGAGAGAGAGAGAGAGATACAGAAACAGAGAGGAAGAGAGAAACAGAGAGGAAGAGAGAAACAGAGAGACAGAAACAGAGAGGGAGAGAGACAGAAACAGAGAGGGAGAGATGAGGGAGAGAGGAGGGAAAGAGGGGGTGAGAGAGGAAGAGAGAGAGAGGGAGAGAGAGACAGAAACAGGGAGAGAGGTAGAGAGGGGTGAGAGAGGGGTGGAGAGAGAAAGAGAGGGAGAGAGAGAGAAGAAAGGAGGAGGGATGGAGGGATGGAGGGAGGGAGGAAGCGACTGTTAACCCGAATCTACAAGTAAGTGAGAGATTTGTGGGTTTTCTTTCCCGAGGAGGGAGGCAGCCACGCACGCACCGACCATCAGCATCAAGAGGTAGAGAGAGTGAAAGGGCTCAACGTACACACACCCCGCTCCATACCGGGGACGAGTCTCCCAGCTGCGGCTTGTGCTGCCGGAGGGCCAGACTAAAGCTGACCGCCCCCACGGCCACGCTGGACACCCCCAGCCCTATCTCCAGCACGGACAGCACCAGGAGGCTCCCAATGATCTGGCCGCTGGTGCACATCCTTCCTCGGGCATCATTCCTTCCAGCTCAGAGCGGGAAGCCAAGCATCCACCTTCTCTGCTCCAGTCTCCTTCTTCTCGTCTCCGCCCCCGCTTAGACCCCAAAACTTTTCTTCTTTCTTCACCAGGGAAACAACATCCACCAAGGCTGCCTTTGCAGGACCGCAGCCTCTCTTCCCAGAGTCGGCCAGAAGCAAAAATCAAAAATGAAAAAGAGCAGCTCCACCTCCTTGCGCATTCAGACAAGGATCCGAGAAAGGTTTTCCAGGTTTGGGGGGTTGCAGTCCTCAAGGGTATTTTCGTTGGGAGTCTAAATAAAGGTTGGAGGCTCCGAGCCAGGCGCTGTCCAGAGTGCTGCCCGGTGCTATCTCCCCGGGCAAATCCTGCCCGCTCCTTTGCTCTTTGCCTCCCCCACTCTCTCAGCCCTGCAAAGCAAATTTGCAGAGATCTCCAGCTGAACTGCTCAGAGCATCCTTCTCACCCTTGACTCCGAGTCTCCTCTCCTTTGTTTTCCTGCCAGCACCCAATGCTTCTGTGAGTCCCCGGATCCCCTGGGCAGAGCAGCGACTGATATTCAGCACCACGCTCGCTCTTGGAGTGGCTGTGTCGCCAGCAAAGGCGACCTTGTCTGATGGCCTCTTTCTTTCCGTCTGGGTTTCATCTCCTTTGCTGTCGTCCTCCCACCCCCCCCTCCTTCATCTGATTCTCTCTCATTGCAGTGACCTCATTGGGTTTTCAAGAGGTTGATGGAGGAGGGAAAAGCTGGATCTATTTGTGAGTCTAGTCCCAATATTCTGAGCTGGCCTCTGAGTGGCCCCTGCCTAAAGACCCTGATAACAGTGAGTCTGGGGTTCGAAGGGTCCCTGACTCTTAATCTTCCTCATTTGCTCTCTCCTGGGCTTCTGTCCAGTTGGCAGGGTAAGTGATGGATGCTATGTCAAAGCAGGTTCCTTCGGTGGAACTTTGGTCTAGGCAGGGTAGGTGAATAATGGGCAAAGAAAGGCAGAGAATGCAGAATGGAGAGCTGATAAATACTAAATCCTAAATCCCAAGTCATATTAGGACTCTAGTGAATTCAGAAGCTGCATCCTAAAGTGAGGGCCCACGTCAAATAACTCCTCCTAGAGGAGCCAAGAACTTATAAGGAGCTCCAAAGGAGTTTCCACAAGCAGCTTTGTCATCTGCTAGGAACCTTGATCAGAGGTGGGAGGGGGCCATAAGCTAGACCTGTGCCTGCACTGGAAGTGGGGTCCCCACAGGAAGAACAGGGGATCCTTATCATCTAGTATCAAGCACTGCTGAGATTTCTGGGATGATGCTTCACCAGACAGAGCAGGACTGCTTCTGCATGTTCACACGTAAATTCAAGATATATACGCACTATTGTCTCACACTGAAAATCTAACTCTGTCTCACCTTATGCCTCTTTCTTAAATGGTTTCCCTCCTAAACATCATTAGGGCAGAAGATAAGCTTGTTGTGGGCGCATGCTAGTATTGTGATCTTTGATACACATGGATTTTAAAGTCTTAATATTCATGCAAGGAATGGATCAGGATAGCAAGACATGTTGACATATGAAAAGGAGATTTCACAATATTGGCACTGTTCTCATTAGAGACATTTTTTCAAGAAATGCCCAATATTGAGGCAAGAATGAGTGACATAAAATCTAGACCATAAGTTGTTGCTAGTTTCTGATTCCTTACATTGAATTCAGACCCTTTTTTTTGTAGTTTAAATTCAATTCTATGCTATAATTTACTTTCCTTATGGTATTTTTGATTCAATTATCTTTCAGTGCAAATTTATTTTACTCAAAAATAGAAAGACAAAGAAAGAATGATAAAAAGGATGACAAATTATTGTCCTTAAACAATCTTTAGTTATTGTACTATTTGGAGAGCAACTCACTTATGGTAAATAATTAGTAGATTTGTTTTTTTTTCCTGGAAAGTTGTACACCAAAAAGCTAATTTTCTGACGCTGGATCAATCTGGACTACAAATGATACTTTGTGCACAGCCAGAATTGGTCCCCGAGTTTAAAGCTGAAGTTAACCTTGAGTACAACTGGTTGTAAAACAAATCAATGTAAAACCAAAAACTAAAACTAAAACCAAACTAAACCTGATTCAAAAAGAGCCAGCTAATTTTTTATGTTTTTTTTTTAATGTAGGCATATCCGGTGGAGCTCAGAGATTAGTTTCATCCTCTGTGCTCAAGGATCACTCTTTCAAATGCTTGGGGGGACCATAAGTGATGACATGTTATTTGTGATCTCGGTTAGATGTGTTTAAGGCAAATTTTTCCCCCACTGTACTATTCCGATAGCCCAAAAGTCAGCTAATTTACAAGTCTCTCAGATACTTTTTAAAATAAAGCAAATATTTTTTAAATCAAATCTTTGAAAACAAATACATATACATGACAATATATTTGTAGTCATAATGAAGTCATATGGAAATAGAGGAAAATGTAATTCGGGAATATAGTAATGCTTAGTATGCCTGAGAGCCTGGATTTTAGGCAACATAATAAAGAATAACACTAGGAGGGGAGTTTTATGAGATAGCTCAAGAAGCTGGAACACATGCTTATGGCCCTAACTTTGATCCTAAGCACAACCTTGTATAGTTGTGTTGGGAGGCTGGGCTAGAAAAGTGTCATATCACCTGACCTTATCATTTAACTTTCATGCTCAAACTACTGGTGAGTAAAAATGGAACTAACCTCCAGGTCCTGAGCACTAAATCCCATATTACCCCCTAAAGCCAATTGGGGGCACACTGTAAAACTCAGTGGAAAAACACATTCTTTATTTAAATGAACCCCTGGGTTTGATGCCTAGAACTAACTGGTCAAAAAAATCATCAATGGTAAACTAACTTTAAGTTTTACTTCAGTCATAATTTAAAAAAATTAATACATTCCCATTAGAAGGGGAATAACAAATCATGTTAATTATAAAACAGTGTGCCATGGCTATACATATAGTACAGCAGGTATAGTTTGCTCTGAATGTAACCAACATCAGGTTTGAAATCTGGCATCTTATCTGGTTCCACAAGCACTGCCAGGTGCACACAACCACTGCACTTGAGTGTAGGCCCAAGAGTAACCCTTGAACATAGCCAAGTATGGTCCCCAAATAAAGTAAAACATAGATTGGTTAATGCAGAGATTTAGGAGAGAAGATAGTTTCTAGAGAGAAAATTTAATTCTATGGAGAATAGAAGATATCTGTAACAATAGTTGAATGTCAGACTTCTACATTTTAATTTTCTAGAATTAATATTTTAAGTGCTATGATTTATTCATTATTTCTTCTTATTAATTTATTTTGATTTGGGGGAACAGAATCATTGATGATAGGGACTACCTGTTTTGGGGGTTTCTCCTAGCAGTATTCAAGGTACTCAAAATACTGAAGGTACTCAAAGTTGTACAGGGTTTAAACCTGGACCTCAAATATGCAAAACAGGTACATGTTTTGAACTATTTTAATAAGAAATATTTAGTACTCTTTTTTTTGTAGGTTTAGAAATTTACCTAGTATTTAAAGTACTAGGTCAATTTTTAGACAGTGAAAGCAAAAATGAAAATAATATGTTAGGTCACTTTTCTTTATTACCTTTGTATATTTCTTTTTTGTTTTGTTTTGTGTTTATTTTTGGCAGTACTCAGGGGTTACTCCTGGCTCTATGCTCAGAAGGCACTCCTGGCATACTCGGAGGACCATATGGAATGCTGGGATTCGAACCACCAACTTTCTGCATGAAAGGCAAACGCCTTACCTCCATGCTATCTCTCCTGCCCCATGTTTCTGTATTTTTACAGAAATTTTAAGGGAGGTTCTGACTATTGAAATTGACTCTCCGTTACTCATCGATCTTTGGAATTAAAATGATTTGATTTGATTTCCAGTTTATGGATAAGATGCTGCCAACATGTTCTTCACCAGTGTCTGATTTTGGCATTGAAATGTTTCTTTTTTTCCCCTTTCTTCCTACTTTGTTTGTTGTTGTTGTTGTTGTTTTGGCTTTTGGGTTTTGGGTCACACCCGGTAGCACTCAGGGGTTACTCCTGGCTCTATGCTCAGAAAGCGCTCCTGGCACAGTCGGAGGACCATATGGAATGCCGGGATTAGAACCACCAACCTTCTGCATGAAAGGCAAACGCTTTACCTCCATGCTATCTCTCCAGCCCCTGCATATTTCTTGATTCACAATCAATATTAAAAAATCAAAAAGGGAAAAATTAAACCAGTATTTATCTTTTGTTGTTTCTGACTTTCAGTAATAATGTAGTTTAAAAGTTACTATGCTGCAAAAATTGTGATATTAAACTCTAGCTCTAGGATCTTACCAAAATATGTGGGACAAATAGCAGAGGTCCTGCCATGTGGAGAAACCAATATAGTTAGGACAAAGTTTTGTAAATTAGGGAAAAAGAGATTAATAAATATTTATGGAAATCTGTTAGCATTTGTTGTTAAAGTCTATGTAAGATCATGGGATAGAATTTTATAAGTTAGGAATCAACTAGAGAAATTAAACTTGAGACTTGTAGTGAATTTGATGTGTAAAAGTATGTAACAGCCAATGAGAATTCTTCTTGAACATGAAGGATTAATTCAGGTTCTTGACTAATTCATTAGGCCTTCAGTAACAGGCCTTCAATGTAACAAAACTTGTTTGTAAATAAAATATCTTAACATATCTTAAAGAATATGGCAACAGCATCATTTTCTAATGAAAAATAATAATGTACATGATTTAATTCATAGCTTAAATTTTAAAAACGAAATGATATGTCCTATACTTGTACGTCAGGGTGGTATAGTAGTTAACACTTTTAAACTTCTAAGTATTAGGAATATTTATCACTGCAGGATAAAGATAAAAGTATAAATGGAAAAAGTAAAAACATTAATAAATATAGAAGTTAAAGATGTAATGAATATAGATGAATGAATATAAATGAATGTTTTGAATATATTCAAAACAAATAAAGTATGTCTGATGTTAACTGAAAAATAAAAAAATGAAGAAAAGATTAATGAAGGATCCAGAGTGGTAGGGCTTTTGCCATGCATATATCTGATCCAGGATGAACTTCAGTTCGATTTCTGGCATCTATATGGTCCCCCTAGCTAGGAGCGATTATCCAAGAATAAGCCCTGAGCAACACCAGGTGTGGTCCAAAACAAAAATAGAAAAGAAAGGAAGAAATAAAGATGAAAGAATGAAAGAAAGAAAGAAAGAAAGAAAGAAAGAAAGAAAGAAAGAAAGGAAGGAAGGAAGGAAGGAAGGAAGGAAGGAAGGAAGGAAGGAAGGAAGGAAGGAAGGAAGGAAGAAAGAAAGAAAAAGAAAGGAAGAAGAAAGAAAGAAAGGAAGGAAGGAAGGAAGGAAGGAAGGAAGGAAGGAAGGAAGGAAGAAAGAAAGAAAGAAAGAAAGAAAGAAAGAAAGAAAGAAAGAAAGAAAGAAAGATGGAAGGAAAGAAAGAAGAAAGAAAGAAAGAAAGAAAGAAAGAAAGAAAGAAAGAAAGAAAGAAAGAAAGAAAGAAAGAAAGAAAGAAAAAGAAAGAGAAAGAAAAGAAGGAAGGAAGGAAGAAAAGATTAATTAATAAAGATTTAAATATAGAATAGTCATTAAGGGCCAGAGCAGTGGTGCATTGGTAAGGCATCTGCCTTGCTCATGCTAGCTTAAGAAGGAACTTGGTTTGATTCCCTGCTGTCCCATATGGTCCCTTAGCCAGGAGCGATTTCTGAGCGCATAGCCAGGAGTAATCTCTGAGAGTCACTGGGTGTGGCCCAAAAACCAGAAAATGAAAATAGATATTAAACTACAAAAATAGTAATTAAAATACAAAGAAAAATCACAATAACATTTCATCATAGAGATTAAAGCAGTCTAAAACAGTAAACAGTGACTCAAAGGATTTATAGACGAGTATCTGAAAAAAAGCTAGCTAGAGAGGTAGTATGCTTGTCTTGTACACTGTTGACACTAATTCTATCCTAGTACCACATCTCCTGAGCACTGACAGGTGTCATCCCTGAGCATAGATTTTGGAATGTAAAGAGCTATTGAGTCTAACCTCCACCGATAAACAAACCCTCCACATAGAAAGTAAGACATGCATATAGGATATGTCTAAAAAAATCTAAGTACATATATTTAAAATAATAATGGCCAATTATTTTTCAAATGTCATAAAAACTCTAAACTCAGATCCAAAAAGCCAAATATACTTTAAATATACTAAATATAAATAACTTCAAATAGGATAATCACTATTTTTCAATTGTGAAATCACAATTTATTGTTCAATTGCAAATCACAATTGATCTGCTGAAAACAGTTGTAACGATTTTGTTAAAAGCACTAAAGAAAGAGCATACATTTCATGTGGAGGAAAAACGCATAAATTAAAGATTTCCTATTGACAATTATGCAATATTATAATAATTATAAAACAGTAATGTATTATAATACCATAATTATATATAATACAAAAATGTATTATAATAACTTAAAGAAATAAGTCTTTAAACCAAACAAAAGTGATAACTTTTTTTTTTTTTTTTGGTTTTTGGGCCACACCCGGCGTTGCTCAGGGGTTACTCCTGGCTGTCTACTCAGAAATAGCTCCTGGCAGGCACAGGGGACCATATGGGACACTGGGGTTCGAACCAACCACCTTTGGTCCTGGATCGGCTGCCTGCAAGGCAAATGCGGCTGTGCTATCTCTCCGGGCCCCAAAAGTGATAACTTTTGACACATAAAAAACAGTACCCTGGGGCTAAAGAGGTGGCATCTGCCTTAAAGTGCTAGCCTAGGACAGACTGCGGTTTGATCCCCTGGAGTTCTATATGGTCCCTCCAAGCCAGGGGAGATTTCTGAGTGCATAGCCAGGAGTAATACCTGAGCGTCAAATGGATGTGGCCCCCCAAAATACAACAAAAAAAGCCCTACCCTAAGTTAAGTACCAAACAATTACGAACAGAAATAAATAAAATGCAGATATTGTAACTAATATAATATAAATTATGTCATTCTAAAAAAATAAAAGCAAAAAAGTAAAAATACAAAGAGAAGCTAGAGTGATAATACTGAGTCTAGGGCCATTGCTTTGCACACAGCCTCTCAGGGATTGATAATAAGCACCCTATATAGTCTTCTGAGCAGGGTAGAAATGATTTATAAATGCATAACCAGGAGTATGCCTTATGAATTAATAGGTATAGCCCATAAACAAAAGCAAGCAAGATGATGACAGCCAACTGCATCAATAATCATAAATGTAATATTCTTCTTCTTCTTTTTTTTTTTTTTGTTTTTGGGTCACACCCAGCAGTGCTCAGGGGTTTTTCCTGGCTCCGTGCTCATAAATCGCTCCTGGCAGGCACGGGGGACCATATGGGATGCCGGGATTCGAACCGATGACCTTCTGCATGAAAGGTAAGCGCCTTACCTCCATGCTATCTCTCCGGCCCCAAATGTAATATTCTTAACTCTCAAATTAAATGTCAATGATGCTCTACAGATTCAATACAATCTCCCTTTCAATTCCCATAACATTCCTCAGTATCACTTTTTTTTTTTTTTTTTTTTTGGTTTTTGTGTCACACGTGGCAGCACTCAGGGGTTACTCCTGGCTCTATGCTCAAAAATCTCTCCTGGCAGGTTCCATTGACCAATGGGATGCTGGGATTCGAACCACTGTCCTTCTGCATGCTAGACAAATGCCTTAACTCCATGGTATTTCTCCGGCACCATATCACATTTTTTAACTTTAAATTACATAATAAAATGAAAGAAACTGTAGAAAAAACTATATAAGTCAGGAGAAAGCCCTGAGCACAGCTAAGTGTGCATCAACCAACATGAGTATCCCCCAATAAAAGAGAAGGAATCAAAGAAAAAAACTCAAGACTGGAGATATAGTATATAAAGTGTAGTAGGGTATTTGCTTTCCAGGTAGCAGACTTAGATTTGATCTCTTTTACAATTTAGGGTTCCCAGAGCACCATCAGGAATAATTGCTGACAGTAAAGCTATTAGTAATCATTGAGCACTTCCTGGTGTGATGTAAAAATAAAAAAAAATTATCTGCATATTACTATAGAAAAAAACTGCCCTCTTGAACAATCCAATACAAATGAAAAGCCCAGAAGCCAACCTTGAAAATGTGCAATTATTTTACAGAAAAGTATTTAGGTGTGTCAACAATATTACCAAGTAATATCGCAAAAATGTTTAGCCATATTTAAAACAATACTACTCAACTGCTAACTTACAACATGCTCAAACTTTATTTCAAAAGGTATTAAGGACACTTATGTTAGGCAAATTTATAAAATTCATCGATGAAAATGTAGAAAGAACTATTTATGATATTTACTTCATAGATTTTTAAATAATTTTTAATAAAGTTTTTGGCAAGGAACAAAAAGCAAAAGCAAACAAATGGGGCTATATCAAAAATGTGTTAGCACTATATTAATAATGAAAAATATAAAAATACTATGCTAAATGGACAAAAATGGCACATCATAAAAAATTTAATATTCCAGATAAATAAAGCAATCACAAAAATTAGCAACAATAAAATTCAGTTCTATAAAAAAGGAGAGAGAGGAACTGAATATTTTTTTGAAGAAGGCAGATGGTCAATAAACATATATTGATAATGCAAAAAGGTATAAATTACTAATTACCAGGGAAAGTACATTTAAATAATAATGACATATATTTTCATACTGGTGTGGATGGCTTATATAAAAAATTAGGAAACAAATGCTGACAAAGAGTTGGTTAAAATGAACCATCTTTTAAAGGTGCAATTGTCACTGGATTCTGTTTTTATGTAAAATGCAATGGAGCTTCCTAAGAAAGATTAAAAATAATATTTCCATGTGGAATCCACTTATTTCTTGTACCCACCCCAAGCACTACCGTTCAAATATAATTTCAGGAATATATATATATATATATATATATATATATATATATATAATACCTATTTTACTTACCAAATTTTAGCTATTAGTGCCACAGTAAAATAGGTATTTTACTGTGGCACTAATAGCTAAAATTTGGATTTAGCTCAAGTATTCAATAGCAAATGAGAAGACCAGGAGTTTTGTGAAGTGTAAACATAGGATTCTACTCAGACATAAGAAATAGAAAACATTTTATAATACTCAACTTGGAAACTAGCAGACATCAAGCTAAGTTAGCTGAATCAAGAATTGCTACAGAAAAAATGAATATACATCTTATTCATATGTGGGAAATAAAGAAAAAAACACAAGAAATAATAATGGCCAGTGGAAAAAAATCTTGGAATACTGTCCACATAATACTGATTTCTGAAAGGGAAGTTTCACAATGGGAGGATTCTACAAGGAAAGAGATATAGAGGTACGTTGGTACTCTCTCTGGTAGTGGACATGGTACAGAAATATTTTACATCTAAAACATTAATAAATAAATTGGTAGTAAAATGAAAAAATACAATCAAAATTGTGTTACATGTAGGAATCCTAATTTAAATGTCAATAAAATAGGGAATTTTCTTTCTTTTTTTTCTTTTTTTTTTTTTTTTGGTTTTTCGGGCCACACCCATTTTATGCTCAAGGGTTACTCTTGGCTAAGTGCTCAGAAATTGCCCCTGGTTTAGGGGGACCATATGGGACGCCGGGGGATCGAACCGCGGTCCTTCCTTGGCTAGTGCTTGCAAGGCAGACACCTTACCTCTAGCGCCACCTCACTGGCCCCGAATTTTTTTCTTAATGATGGATTAAATGTCTCCAGTTGCTTCCCATCAGAAGAATTGCTCTAAGATATGAACATAAGGCAATGATCAACTTCCCAAGGACATAGGACAGTGAGCAGATTAAAGCTACTTCTGGTGAGTATATAATGCTTGACTGAAAGTGATTCATAAAACTACATAGTTCCTTTCTGCAGCTTTCAGTGAGTGAGGAACAGGCACTACAGGACTACGGTCTGGGGAAATTTCAGTCTTTGGAACCTCTGTAATTGTAAGAGTGAAGCTTGAGAATAATCATTGTTTCTAAGAGTACTGGACATCTGCTAGAGGAAAAGCTAGGTGGACTCACAATCTTTATTAACTCCTGTTAAAAATATGTGTAGAACAGACTCAAAGTTCTAATATCTTCCAAGAAAGTTAACTGTTAAGCCTAAGGAAATGATAC
Organism: Suncus etruscus; assembly: GCF_024139225.1. Classification (NCBI taxonomy): domain Eukaryota; kingdom Metazoa; phylum Chordata; class Mammalia; order Eulipotyphla; family Soricidae; genus Suncus; species Suncus etruscus. The sequence goes on from NC_064860.1 coordinate 12,305,012, forward strand.
TTACTGGAAAAAGCAACAAAATCTATAATATTTGAATTTTGATATTCAAAATATTTTAGAAGTAACACAAAATAGAAGGCAAAAGAAAATAAACTTCTAAAGGAAAAAATGAAGCAAGTTTGAACCACAAAATAAATTACATGTTGATATTTACAGAGATTATAGAAAATAATTATAATTATTCTCAATGAGTTAAAATCATTTTAACTATTCACATTTTATAGAGAAATGAAAATAATGGAAAACAATTACAATAAAACTTACTGCATCAAAATTTTAAGGTAAAAATATAATATTTGAAATTAAGAAAAACAGTGAAAGGATCTACCTTAATGATAAGACTATATAATTCCATTTGAAGATAGATCAATAATTATTAAATTAATGATTTTAATAAGAAAGATATATTTATAAATGAATGAAGGCTCAAGACATGTTAAAATAGAAACAGTCAAAATACATATTTAAGTAGAAATAAGAATGAAACCTAAAAGCAAAATAACTTTTGAGAATATAATGTTTAAAAAGACCAAAAATTTATGAAAGATAAATGTGAATATTCAGAAAACTATAAAAACATAATCTAACAGTAATGGGCCAGAGAAATATCGAGTTGGTAAGGTGCTTGGAATGAAAGATGAACACAGAGTCAGAAGTAAACTCTGAGCGCTCTTAGGCATAGTTCTCAAATGCAAAAAAAAAAAAAAAAAAAAAAAAAGAATCAAACAATGTAGAAAGTAGATTTAAATTATTGAAATTCAAAACAAATATGAATTATTTGAAGAAAAAAATTAACCTGATGTTCTATAGTATTCCATAAGTATCCCATATAGTCCCCAAAACTCTAGGAGGAGAGATGCCTGCCGAGTGTAGAGAGCCAGGAGTAAACCCTGAGCACTGCCTGGTGTGCTCAACTCCCCTCTCCAAAAATGTTAAGAATAATTACAAACAAAGGAAAAGTAATATTTCTTTAGATTGAGGAAAATTACATGGGTAGTAGCTAAGGGAAAAGCTACTTAATAGTTAACCATGTGCACAAAATCCATAATTGTCAATTAAAAACTCATACAGTATGGGGGTAAGTCAGACCATAAATGACGTTGAGGCATGGCCTACTTTGTGGTGATTTGTACTTCATAGTCATAAACTTAATTACTAGTGTAATCCTATTAATAAAATTATTGCAAAAATTAAAAAATAATAAACACAAAAATGTATGTCCTTTAGATTGGAACTATAAGAAATCAAGTTCTTGCAAGCTAAGAAAAATATTTAAATCCTAAAAATAAATTACCCCAGAAATTATTAATATTTGATTGAAAATATAAATATAAAAATATAGAACAATACACTACACAATACACTACAATACAATATGGTACAATATAGTACAGTGCAAAGAACTTTTTTTTATTTTGTGGAGTACTCTCAGCAGACACCTCTATAGTTATCATGCAAAAGATGCTACCAGTTTTATTGTATGTTCTGTCATTATTACTGTCTTCCATGATTACAAGCTTTTAAAATATATGCTGATACATTACCATAAAGAGTGGTGAGCACAGGTAGAGAAATAACTACATGGACAACTATCATGACAATGGTAGTGAGTGAGAGTAGTAGAATGCCTGTCTTGAACACAGACATGAAGTGGAGGAAGAAGAAATGGGGGCATTGGTGGTGGGAAGATTGCACTCGTGAAGGGGGTGTTCCTTTTTTATAACTGAAATCCAACTACATGTTTGTAATCATGGTGCTTAAAGAAAAATATTATTTTTAAAAAGAGTAAAAAAATATGCTTATATATTGGACAGGGCCATGAGCATTCTAGCTCATGACCAATGCACTCAATGTAAAGTATGAGAAAATGAACGCTGCCAACCAACACAAAAATGAACTTAACAGCTAACTAGATAGGCCTTGAAATCTGGCTGAACTTGCCAACACCTTATTACAGAAGAGGACATACCTAAATTGCCCCTGGGTTTCTGATCTCCAAAACTGAGATAATACATGTCCTCCCAAAGTGTATAATTTTTGCCAGCTCAATAAAGTAACACAAATGTATACAATTATAAACGTGGTCATTCCCAGTAACAACTTCAAAAATATTTTGAGACATAATGGATAAAATTTAGGAATTCCACCATCATACTTGTACTTCCTTATCATCTGATTCATAGAACAACTAGAGGAAATACGCGCAAAGGTAAAGAAGATAAAAAAAAAACATCGCCAAACTGTTGTTAAACTAGGACTAAAGGTCTTTTCTTGTTAAAGCAATATTTTACATTATAATTATCTCTGCATGTAAATATTTTTAATGTTACCTCAACATTAAATATTTGGCACTTGGGGGTCAAACTTTGTACGACTGATTCAAACAAGAGAAGCTTTTAATCAGTAAAAATCTGAGTAATTTTTCTGCTTTTCAAATTTGTACATAAACAGTTGAATTTTTTTAAACATAAGGACAGCTAATTCATTTACTACTATCTAATTTGAGCTTGTTAGCAATGGTCAATCACTCCTTTCTGTTAAAATCTTTTTTCATTTTATTTATGTCATTTTCATTCAATAGCTATTTCTTCCAGAATTATCTCATACGCCTGCAGCAGTGGACTTAGTCTGGTCTTATTTTTCTCATTCTGAACATTTCTAAAAATGTCATTTTTATTGTTTGTGGAACTTCTAAAATGTTACTGCTCATTTAGACTTTTTGATTTCTCTGGGTTTCTAAATTTCTTCTAGCCTAGGTTTTATCAACATGTATATGGTCTACCTATTTCACTTTTCCTATTTACCATCAAACTTACGTTTTTCAATGTATTTTCTGGAGAAAAAATGTTTATAAATTTTTATCCTTTTATAATGAATGATATGGATTCTCCAATGGAGAATTGGTAGTTATAACCTGCATTTTTGGAGTTAAGAGATCTTTATTCAGTATCTAACAGCTCAGAAATCTGGCCAAAAATTTTCTCATTTCTGAGTTCTAGAGACTCAAAAGTTTCTCGCTTATGCCTCTGCCTTCTTCCTTTGATTTGAAATGACATTAATCTGTAAACTCAATTGAAGATCTATTTATAAATATCTGTTTAAAGAGTATAAAAATAAAAATTGATCAAAACATACAGAAGATATTTTTTCTCAAGATTATCTATTTTCATTTCTTTAACCACTTATATTTAATTTCAAGAAATAAAATAAGCATGGCAATTCTCATGGATTTCATCATTGATTCATTTGAAAATAAAATGAAAAAAGGCAAAGAATATCCCTTAAAACAAAAGCATTTATGATAAAGCCTTAGTTTTTATATGTAAATAATTTTCCTAAAGTAAAAAGAAAGTAATTTAACTGAAAAGATTATGGTATAATAAACAGGCTATCTTAAGGCACTCCTCCTCCTATATTACAAATGTCTAGTTAACATGGTGAAAAGGAGTAAGACTCAACAGGAAGTATAAATAAAATTAGTCATCAAATTTCTTATTGAAATGATAATTTTTAAATGCTTATCAGTGCTATTGTCAATTAAATTGCGACTGTTATAAGTTTTATGATATAATATTTTATAAAGATATTTAGCTATATATCAATATTACTCATAATGTTTATTTTCTATGGTTCAGCAATTTAATTTTTACATTTATACTCTTAGAAAGTATTCACTGATGACCAAAAGTATTTCTGTATAAAATGTTCACAATAATATTTTTTTTGAAAATGTTAAAATTACCTTTACTTTTTTCCCTTTTTTTTCTCCATTACCACAAATTATGCTGGTGAGTTTCCCATGTTTGGGGAAATTGCAGAGATCAGCACATCCAGAATGCAATGGAGAAGCTTCATCTTGGAAAAACTACCTTCGTAAAAATGTTATTTTCCTGGCCAGATAAGTATAGCTTTACTTTTCTAATTTAAAGACAATAAATAAAGAACACATGAATATAAAGCAATCCAATCATTAAGACCATTTTGTGAAAATGCAAATATCAGTCAAAGCTAGTTTTTAATCATAGAAGTAAGCAACAAACCCATTAAACTACTCAATCATTTTGTAGGTACTGTTTGTTGAGTCTCATCCACAGTATTCCAGATCTTGATTATGGATGTTTTGTTTTCTTTATTTATTTTTCTGTACTTTTCAATCTGTGAACAGAAAAATGCATCAATTTTTAGTAAGAAAAATTCATACTCTCAGAAATGAGACATTTAAAGTGGATAAGTAAATTCCTATGAATTTCAGTGCATCCGGAGAAGAACATTTTAAATTACATTTTAAAATTTAGCTAATAATGGCAGTGACTAAAATTTAAAGTTGTGCTAGGTTAAAGATTTCTAGCTGAACTATTTACCATAGCAAGACTCTGGAAACAACCAAGATGCCCTTCAACAGACGAATGGCTAAAGAAACTGTGGTACATATACACAATGGAATATTATGCAGCTGTCAGGAGAGATGAAGTCATGAAATTTTCCTATACATGGATGTACACGGAATCTATTATGCTGACTGAAATAAGTCAGAGAGGGAGAGAAAAATGCAGAATGGTCTCACTCATCTATGGGTTTTAAGAAAAATGAAAGACATTCTTGCAATAATAATTTTCAAACACAAAAGAGAAAAGAGCTGGAAGTTCCAGCTCACCTCAGGAAGCTCACCACAAAGAGTGATGAGTTTAGTTAGTTAGAGAAATAACTACATTTTGAACTGTCCTAATAATGAGAATGTATGAGGAAAATGGAGAGCCCGTTTAGAGTACAGGCGGGGGTCGGGTGGGGAGGAGGGAGACTTGGGACATTGGTGATGGGAATGTTGCACTGGTGATGGGTGGTGTTCTTTACATGACTGAAACCCAAACACAATCATGTATGTAATCAAGGTGTTTAAATAAAAAAAAAAGATTTCTAGCTGAAGAACTTGGGAAACAATCAAAATATTTAGAGAGATTTTGTTACAAATATTCAAACTTCCAAATATGTATACCTCTGCCTTCAGGGATGATAAAGAAAATGCAAGATCCAATAATAAGAAAGGCTTATTCCCTATAGTGATAGGAAAAAACTCGAGAAGATATATGCCAGAGGGTTTGAATAAGCAAAGTTTCTGAGATTTTAAAAATAACTGCTTCTTCTCAGCAAATGCTGTTATCTCAGTAAGTGTGCCAATTAATAGAAATATGTAAGAAATGTTCTTTTCTGTGTTTATTTTTTTAGGTCACTGATATCCTATTGGTTAGGGATTAATTTCACTTCCTGCAACTTCAATTCACAATATCTTAATAAGAATATTTCACTATTTATTGAATTACTTGCAAAGGTTTCCTTTAGAACCCTGTGCATAGCAGTTGAACGAGTATGCTATTATTAGACTAGACAATTTCATTGTTCCTTGTAGTAGAACATTTGGAGGAATTAGTTAGACTTCTTTTATTTTTTTCCTTGGAAAGGTGGAATGCACCTGGCTGTTCTCATTTAATCTTTGCTTTGTATTCAGTGATCAATCCTCGCAGTGTTTGGGGGAGGATTATATGTGGTTCTGGGGTTTAACCCGGGTGGTTCATATGCACTGGTGAGGGAGTATTCGTTTTATGACTGAAATCCAACTTAAATCATGCTTGTCATCATAGATCTTAAATAAATATATTATTAAAACGAAAAAGAAACATATTTATTTTAAGCAGTGGGATCAACAACAAAGCATTTAAACAGCCATATGTAGTCAAAATTCTGCATGATACCTCAATTATTTTTTTAAGCAAAGCATTCGATTGCAATCTTGCAACAAGAAAAATAACCTGCTTTCTGTCCAAGACCTCTGTGTTTATCTTTCTTATCCATCCACTAGAGATAAAGAAATGGCCACAAACCAAATTAAGGGCAAAAATTATTTATTTTTTAGGGATTAAATTTTTATTTTAGGTACTGCATATTTTAAAATAAAACCAAGTTGAGTATTTTGGATACTAATTCAAATCAACATTAATACAGCAGACTATTTCTCACTTGAAAATCCTTCTATCTCCAGTGCAACTTTCCCACCAACAATGGGGGTTGTTCTTCTTTATGACTGAAACCCAACTACAAACATATTTGTCATCATACAACTTAAACATATATATTAATTAAAAAAAGAAAATATTTCTATCTGCTTAGCCTGATTTTGTCTGCAGTATGTCTTGAGAAATGGAATTTATATAGTTGCTCTTCAGTGAGAATTGCATAGTTGAATAGCTGTTACTTTTAGAAAAGTTTTCTTTATGGCATTTAACCTAAATTGTTTATTTTTTTAAATAAATGAATGCCCAGAGAAATATTACAGAGATTGAGACACTTGACTTGCATATGGCCAAACCTAGTTCAGTTCCACTCACTACATATGACTCCTTTAAAACTGCCATGAGTGATCCCTGAGCATATTCAGGAAAAAAAAATTGAGCACCATTGGGTGTAGTGCAACACTAGACACTTCAATTGATGATTGATGTTCTACTACTCAGAGATATATCTTCATATAAGTAAATATAATCGCTTACTCTTTACTGATTTGGGGCTTTTTATCCTATAAATGATATATTATGTTATAAACTATATTACATATTTATATGAAACCCCAACACAATATGTATTTTAATATATTGTCCTTTTTACAATGGAAGTTTATAGTTTTGTATATGTATGTATACATATATATGAACACTTTTTTTTTTTTTGGTTTTTGGGCCACACCCTGTGACGCTCAGGGGTTACTCCTGGCTATGCGCTCAGAAGTTGCTCCTGGCTTCTTGGGGGACCATATGGGACGCCGGGGGATCGAACCGAGGTCCGTCCTAGGCTAGCGCAGGCAAGGCAGGCACCTTACCTTCAGCGCCACCGCCCGGCCCCTATATGAACACTTTTTAAGTCTACAGTCATTTATCTACTGTTGAAGACTCCTGGGCTGCCAAAAATAACAAAGTATTTTCCAGGTACAATCTTAACACAGTCATGTTGAAAGTGATAATCCTCTCTGCATGACACACTGCTCAAAATAGCATTGGCATCCTTTGACACCATGAGGGAGCAGGTTTTATTTAATCTTATTTCACTCTGTATCTACTTGGCAGTCATGCCATATGTCAAGAGTTCACAGTACAGTAACCCCTGGATGACTCAGCCAGCGATTATCATTTTCTGGAAAAAAAAGAGAAGCTATGGAAAATTAATAGTACAGCACCTATTCCTCTACATCAGTGACATGACAATTCAGCAGTTTGAAACATATTACATAATTCAGTGTGTTTGATTGATACTGATTTTGCATGTGTGTATGAGAAAGGAGAGACATATTTTGATGAATTCTCACAATACCCTTAGATATTTAAGTGGGAAACAGTGTCAGAAATTATGTAGCTCAGACTGCTACTATCAGTTTACATGAATATAATACTCTTTTTAAATAATTTTTATTATGATCAAAGTGATTTACAAGTCTTTCACAGTAATATTTAAGGTACATAGGAAAAAATGAATTAAGGGCCATTCCCACCACCAGTTAATACATTATTATTTAATGCTATTGTAGTGCTCTTTTTGGAGACGTATTATATAAATATACAAAGTTAAATATCAAGTCTTCCAATCCCTCATATTTTATAAATTTAATACACCCATGTAAACAGCATTGCATTTTAGAGGTTCAGAAACTCCCAAAGCCCACTAGAAAAGCAAGCCACTGTAGCTTTTGTAACAGTAACCAGAATTCTAGTTCTATATCCATTTTTGTCTATAATTATGCTTTACAAATGTGGCATGATACAATGCCTTTGATTTTTGTCTTCTGAAACTTGACATAATATTGATGAAATTCACACATTTTGCCTCATGTAGTCCTGTAGTCACATTGCTCTATGGCATTTTATAATATTAAGTATGCCACAATTTATATGCTTTGTTGTTAGTAGGTATTTCTACATTTGAACTACTACCCCATATAGTATTGTTAGAGATAACATCCTATGTGGTATTTAGTGAAAATGTACATATTTAAGAGATACAATTTTTGGAAGTGAATTGGCTAAGTAATATGTTGTATAAATATTCAAGTTCAGTAGCTACTAAATCATAGGGTTCCAATGTAGTTCTACCAATGAGTACTTCTAAGAAATAGCATTTATTATCATTATATAGTTATTATTACTAATTCCAATTATGAATCCAAACATAATAACTATAATTTATGGATTATTATCAGTCTAGCACTGTGACCTAGTATATATACACTATATATAATTATTAAATATATGTTACTTATAAATAATATATTCTAGTGCGATACATTTATATACTTAAGACAGAAAATACAGTAAAGTTTCATGTTATACATAAAAATATTTCTCATGTGTATGTCCAAATTATGATATAAATCTTAAAATGTAATTATTCTATTATATGTACACATATATCTCTCAAGTAAAAAATAGAGTTAGGGTGGGGCCTGGAGAGATAGCACAGTGGCGTTTGCCTTGCAAGCAGCCGATCCAGGACCAAAGGTGATTGGTTCGAATCCCGGTGTCCCATATAGTCCCCCGTGCCTGCCAGGAGCTATTTCTGAGCAGACAGCCAGGAGTAACCCTGAGCAACGCCGGGTGTGGCCCAAAAACCAAAAAACCAAAAAAACAAACAAAAAAAAATTCCTTAGGGTGGAGAACCACATATATTTGTAAAAATCTTTGCAAAAAAAGTGTCTTCTTCCTATGCCTTCATTCATAAATTATTCACTAATTCACATGTGTCAGCATGAATTTGTTATTTGATAGTTATTGGTTCATATGTGATATAAAACATAAACTTTATTTTCCTGTTGAAACTTTTCTGATTTTGGCCATAGGAAGTTCTTTCAGTGACAGTAGCAGCAGCTCTGGTGCTAAAATAAATCATTTATTAAGGATTCCAAGTTCTTTGGGAGTCAACTTTAGAAGGCAAAATTTTTACTGATTCTACTACTGTACAAAGACTTCTCTCTATATAAACTTCAATATCATCATTGTCTGAACATGAATTTATATTAGGAATTAAATATATTCCATTTCAATATAAAACATTCTAGCCTTCACATCTTTCTTATTTATTAATTTTGATAACAGAAAAAAATAGGAGTCCCAACAGCCATTTAAATACTCAACACTATATATATGAATTGCAGTATTAGAGTTAATTTTAGTCATCTCATGAGGAAGACAAACTTTTCCAGAACCAGTGCAGTGTTGATGTACATAGCTTCTTTTTGTTTTAGTCTTTCATAATATAGTCACCTCCTTTTAGTTTTTAGATGGGTGGGCACCCAGCTTTGCTCATGGTTCATTCCTGGCTCTGTGTTCAAGTCACTTCTGGGGCCGGAGAGATAGCCAAGCGGTAGGGTGTTTGCCTTGCAAGTGGCCAGTGCAGGATGGTCCTTGTTAGATCCCCAGATTCCCACATGGCCCTCCAAGCCACGAGCAATTTATGAGCTTATAGCCAGAAGTAACCCTTGAGCATCACTGGGTGTGGCACAATGACAAAAATCAAACAAACAAAAAGTCATTTCTGAAAGGGTTAAAAGAACCATAATTAATTCTGATAATATAATCTGGTTCAGTGCTTTACCTGCTATAAAATCTTTCTAGCCTCTGAATTTCCTTTATTCCTATACTCTATCCAGTTAAATTGTTCCCAATGTTTGTAATACCTAGATTTTCTTGTCACCAAATCTGCATTGCTCCCTGCATTTCCCAGTCTTACAGATGATTTTTATGTCACTTAAAAACATTAAGGATAGTTTTCTTTGCTGTATGGATTTTGACAAATTCCTAGTGTCACTTATCTACTATATAATAGTATGATACAGAATTGCTGTATTGCTCCCAGCAAAACTCCATATTTATTTATTCAACTATTTTCTGAGTCTCCAACTACAATTTTATTTATCAGAACTTTAACTTTTTTTCTCTTCAGAATGTTACATATTGCAATTACTTAATGTGTAGCCTGTTCAAAGATATTTATTTCATTGAGCATTCTATTTTAAAATACTTCCATGTGGACCGAAGAGAGCACAGCAGTAGGGTGTTTGCTTTGCATGTTGCTGACAAGAGATTGACCTGGGTTTGACACCTGGCATCCCATCTAATCCCCAAGCCAGCCAGGAGTGATTTCTGAGAGCAGAGCCAGGAGTAACCCCTGAAGGTCACTGGGTGTTTCCCTGAAAACAAATACCAAAAACCAAAAACTTCCAAGTATTTTTGTAATTTGACAGATCCTTTATTTTATCACTATACAGTATTCCACTATTTCAATGTACTAGTTTGCTTATCCACCAACATATAAAATCTTGTTTTTATATTTGAGCGATCATAAACAATTACCTATATTATTATGTGCAGGTGTTTGTATGAATACAGATTTGAAAGGTTGAAACAATTCGAAATATTCATACAAACATATATGCAAGTATTTATACTTAAGTATTACACCTAGCATATAATATCCTAAATGAACTATATCTAAACTTTCTGATTTGAAGTGTATATGACTAGCATACAAAACACAAGTTTGAATACTTTGGGGATGGTTCTATAATGCTTAATAATCTAGAAATTTATTTCTTGTTCTTCAAGAATCCCCACAGCAAATACCACATCACTTATAAAGAAATCTGCATAATTACTTTTCTGTTTAGTTCTATCTGCTTATATAAAGTTAAATAGAAACATTAAAATAATTTTTGCATTTTTTCAGTCTATGGGAGAGAAGGACCTAGCTACCATTAAGTAGAAAATTAATTAGATTTAATTGATTTAATTATTTATTGAAGATTATTTAAATTATTTTAATATTTTTCAACATTTAATATTAATTTAATGTAATCAAATATTTACTTGCAATTAATACATAAATAATTAGCTTATAATTATACGATTATATTACTTAACATAATCCATATTTATATTAATATGTTAATTAAATACAATTAATAATCACACAATAAATTGATAGTGTTAATTAATACATAAGTATACAATTATATAAATTAATAATGATTGATTAATTAAGTGATTAATATAAAACTAAACTATGAAGTGCTTTATCAATTTAAGGGTATTCTTTTATACTATTAGTTTGATGAGAAATTTACTTTTAGTGGGTATTAGAGTCAAAATATTTTCTGTCTCAGGACATGGAGAAATAGCACAGCAGACAGAGCATTTACCTTGCACATGGCCTGCTGGGTTCTATTCCCTATATTCCATATGGTCCCCTGAGCCTGCCACTGGTGTGATTCTTTTTTTTTTTAAGTTAAAAACATTTTATTGACGAGATAATGGTTTACAGTGTCACATAGCTTTTTTTTTTCATGTTTGTTCATAAAACATATTCTTTTTTAATTTTGTTTTACATTTTTTTAAATTTTTATTGTGAACAAAGTGCATTGCAAATCTTTCACAAATCATAAAAATCATTTATGGTACATAGTGACAATGAATGAGGGGCATTCCCACCACCAGTGCTGTCCTCCCTCTGCCCCGTTCCCAGTATGCATCCCTTATCTCCCTCCTTTAACCCCCAGAATGCTAGTGCAACGGGTCTCCACTTTATAGCTTATTGTAGATTGAGCATCCATTCCACAGTCATTGGAGATAAAAGGGATAAGAAAAAAGGGAGAAAAAAATTGGTGACAACTACCAAAAAATGAAAGAGAGAAAAAAAGAAAAGAAAAATAGAAGAAAAAAATTAAAAAATGGACCCAGCAAGTAAAAATAAAAACAAATCTCTAAATAATAACCACAAGAGTGAAACAGAAAGAGAAAAGTGGAAGGAAAATAAAGTCAAAAACTAACAAATCAAAAAAAAAAAACTAACTAACAAATCAAAACAAAACAAGAAAAAGTATGGGTGCTGGAGTGGTAGGGTTTGGCGTTAACCCCACTTTATTTTTTATTATTTTTATTTTTTGCATAGGCACAGTAAGCATTGGGGAAGAAACGGAATTCCTGTGGCCTAAGAGATTCAGGGTTTCTCCATCCTTGAAGCATACCGTCATGGAATCAACCCCTGGCTCCATATATACTCATTACCCCATCCTAAAGGCTTTTTTGTGATGCCACGAAAGTTTCCTCTTGGTTGTGTGTGAGAAAATCAAGCCACTGTAGCTAGTGATCTTGGTATTTGCGTAGGTTATAGGTCAGGGTCTAGGTTATAGGTCTCTAGGTTATAGGTTATAAGTTATAGGGTATAGGTCTCTAGGTTCTCGAGGTTCCTATCCATCGTTGTTGTTGTGTTCAGTCTTCTGTAACACTTGCTCCCTATTTTCGTTCAGTCCCTAAGCCGAAGCCTAGGATATTATGGAACCAAAGGTTCTGCTCAGTCTCTTTTGTCCAAGTTGGACCTCTGCAATAAGACGTCTTGTTGTTGTTTTTTATGTGTCTTGGGCTACAGCCTAGGGTAGGGTTTTCTTATTAATCCCAAGGTAGGTTCTGTTCAGTCATAGTTGTCAGTTCAGTCATAGTTCAGTCAGTTTTCTGTTGTTCGCACTCTTATATTTCACAGTTCAAAGAATGATACCTCTTCTGATTTCCATTTAGTGTTAGGTGATGTGATAGGACAGCCTGGTCTTAGGTCAAGTTTTCCTTTCCTCGTTGTCATATCAAAACTGTCACAAGTTTGTGCTAGAGCATTGTTACAAATCTCCCAATCGAGCTTAGTTCCTGGTGGTGTTGCCCGGAGTTGTATCATTTCTACATCGGGGATCTATCCCCTCATTTCCCAATCCTGATCCGTTATCTTCCACTAATTTAATCCTCTATACCCTCAGTTCCTAACTCAGTAGGCACCAAGATTGACCTCCTACCCCAACAGACCAGCTTCCAGCTCCTCAGTGAAAGACACCCTCTGGGTCCCGGTTCTCGTGCCTCGGCAAAGAACTACAACCTCTCATGCTTGATTGTGTGATTCTTGAGTTTAGAGTTATGAGTAATCCTTGAGCACCACTGAATGTGGCTCAAAAACAAACAAAAATATTTTCTGTGTCAACTGATAAGATCATTCGATTATTTTTCTGAGTGTTGATATTCAATTACAACCTTCAAACTTTAAACATTGAAGTAGAATTACATTTCTAAAATAAATCTTCAATTTGGCATACAATTATTTTTTACACTTGCATTTTTAAAAATTTTTTATACTTTTATACTAAATAATCTAGTATTTAAAAAAAAATTTTTTTTTTCGGCCATACCCGGTGATGTTCAGGGGTTGCTTCTAGATATGCGTCCAGAAATTGCTTCTGGCTTGGGGGACTATATAGGATGTGTGGGGGATAGAACCATGATCCTCCTAGGTTAGTGCATAGCAAGAAAACGCCCTACAACTTGCGCCATCTCGCCAGCCCAATACTCTAATATTTGTTATGAGATTTTGCATAATAGTTAATGAGTCCTTATGATAATCTTTTCTTGTTATGTTTATTTATTTATTTTGTTATTGTGTTATGGCAATGCTGGCCTCACTAAGTGAGTTAGCAACCATTCCATATATTTTTATTTTGTGGAATCCATTTGAACCTAGTGATCTCTATTTAGTAATAAATTGGTGATCGAATCCATGCTCAAATTATTTAATATTCCTTTTTTCTTTCTTCTATTCTTCCATCTGTACTTCTTTCCTTTCTCATTTCTTCCTTTATCCTTATTTTTCCTATCTGAAATCCTTCCTCTTCTATCCTACTTTCCCTCCTTCCCCTTCTTCCTTCCTCCTCCTTCCTTCCACTTCTTTTCTTTCTTCCTTCTTCCTTCATTCCTTCCTTCTTTCCATCCTTCCTACTGCCCTTTCTTCCTGTCTTCCTTCCTACCTATCCTTTTCCCTTCTTTCACTCCTTCTCTGTCTTCTTCCTTCCTTCCTTCCTTCCTTTCTTTCTTTATTATTTCTTTTCTTTCTTATTTCTCTCTCTTCCTCCTTCCCTTCTTTTTCTTTCTTCTCTCCCTCCCTTTTTCTTTCTCTCTCTTCCTCCCTTCTTTTCTTTCTTTCTTTCTTTCTTTCTTTCTTCTTTCTTTCTTTCTTTCTTTCTTGTTCTTCTTTCTTTCTCTCCTTTTTCTTTCTTTTACTTTCTTTCTTTCCTCCTTCCTTCCTTCCTTCCTTTCTTTCTCTCTCTTTCTTTCCATCCTCCTTTCTTCCATCCTTTCTTCCTTCCTTCCTTCCTTCCTTCCTTCCTTCCTTCCTTTCTTTCTTTCTTTCTTTCTTTCTTTCTTTCTTTCTTCTTTCTTTCTTTCTTTCTTTCTTTCTTTCTTTCTTTTCTTTCTTTCTTTCTTTTCTTCTTTCTTTCTTTCTTTCTTTCTTCTTTCTTTCTCTTTTTCTTTTCTTCTTTCTTTCTTTCTTTCTTCTTTCTTTCTTTCTTCTTTCTTTCTTTCTTTCTTTCTTTCTTTCTTTCTTTCTTTCTTTCTTCTTTCTTTCTTTCTTTCTTTCTTTCTTTCTTTCTTCTTTTCTTTCTTTCTTTCTTTTCTTTCTTTTTCTTTCTTTCTTTCTTTCTTTCTTTCTTTCTTCTTCTTTCTTTCTTTCTTTCTTTCTTTCTTTCTTTCTTTCTTTCTTTCTTTCTTCTTTATTTTCTTTCTTTCTTTCATTTTCTTTCTCTTTCTCTTTCTTTCTCTTTTCTCTTTCTCTTTCTCTTTCTTCTTTCTTTCTTTCTTTTTCTTTCTTTCTTTTTCTTTTCTTTTCTTCTTTTTCTTTCTTTTTTTTCTTTCTTTTTTTTCTTTCTTTCTTTTCTTTCTTTCTTTCTTTTCTTTCTTTCTTTCTTTCTTTCTTTCTTTCTTTCTTTCTTTCTTTCTTCTTTCTTTCTGTCTCTTTCTCTTTTTCTTTCTTCTTTCTTTCTTTCTTTCTTTCTTTCTTTATCTTTCCTTTTTTATCTTTCTTTCTTTCTTCTTTATTTTTTTTTTTTTTTTGGTTTTTGGGCCACACCCAGTAACGCTCAGGGGTTACTCCTGGCTATGTGCTCAGAAGTTGCTCCTGGCTTGGGGGACCATATGGGACACCGGGGGATCGAACAGCGGTCCGTCCAAGGTTAGCGCAGGCAAGGCAGGCACCTTACCTTTAGCGCCACCGCCCGGCCCTCTTCTTTATTTTTTATTTTTTTCTTACAATATAACTTTTTATTGAAACTGAGACTTAAAGAAAGATAAAGAGAGTATATATTCAAGAGATAACATGGGGTTCTCCAAAGTGGGAAAAGATGACATAAGTTCAAACGGACTATGGGCTAGAAGAAGATCTAGCCTACTTCTTATTTTGAATTTCATTAACATCTGTTCCTATAGTTATTATTTCTGATACTTCTTAGAAACAGACTGAAAAGCTGGGGGAAAGGGATGTGGTTTTGAAAATGAAAAACCAACTCTTAATCATTGTCAGAAATAAGAAGGTAAAAAAGGGAATTTAAGCTTGAGAAAATAGTTGTAACTTGGATATTACAAGAACTCCATGAAAAGTGAGTTACAGAGAAACAATTTATACTACCATTTTTAGAGGAAATTTATTAATTAATTATTGAGACAAAGAGCTTAGCATCCAACAAATAAAGACTAATAAAAACTAGAAATTACAGCAGAGAATTTGGCATCTTTTGCTGCAAACGATACACCCTAAACCCTCAGTTGGAAATTCTGAATTATCTAGAAGAGAATAAACTGCCTAGAAGGAAACAAACCAGAGATATAACCAAGGCCTCCATATTAGTGTTGAGTCAGTGCAGTATGTCATGAATCTTGAATTTAAATAACATAAATCATTTGATTTATAACAAAGTGGGTAAAGGAAATTAAAATGTTTATGACTCTCTTGTATTTCCATTGGCAAGAAAATGCATTTCAACTGTACTTTATCCCATGTAAGTCTACTTGAAATTATGGAAAGTTATTATTTCAAGAAAGGCCTTCAAATAGTAGAGTGACCCAAGTAAGCTAAGCAGTAGAATTGTTTGTAATTGGCAGCTCACATATGGATGGAAGTGGAAATGAAATATCCTCAGCAGAATATTTTCCAAAAATGGAAACTTGATTTGTAAAGACCTAGAAACTTAAAAAAACTTACTTTGAAATAGAATAATGTACTTTCATATGTCAGAAACCCGAAAGACTCAGATAATAACTCCAGTGATATGTACTAGCAACAAAAAGTCGTAATAGTCCAAATGTATTTTGATTCTTTTGTCATAAGCAGAGCTATAACTAAACCAATTATAGTTCAGCTCTGACAGGGATGCTTGTTAATTCTTAGAATGGCTGAAAAGAAAGTATTTTGAACCTGGTCATTCTGCAAGAAGGAAAGTGAGTAGTTTTTTTTTTTTATTTCAGTGGCAAATAATAAGGATACAACTAAAATTACAACTAAAATAGCAAAAGAGTTTATAGGTTCATTTAACTAAGCAGGGTGGTAAGCTAAAAACTATATTTTAGGACAAGTAGAAATTTAGTGATGACATTAGGAAAATATCTCATTATTCATAGTTGGCCTTTTTGTGTTGCCTTTCTTAACCCACCCCTACCACTGCCATCATTGTCCTGAGCAATAGGATTTGGAAATGCACTTGTGTTTTTGAGAATTGTAGCAACTTTAAAGGAGATTCCAAGCAGTGAAATGTTTAGAGTGAGACTCTCAAGCCCAATAGAACATGGTTAATTGTACATTCTGTTCCCATTCACATGAGGTTCCCAATTTATATTACTCTAAATTTTTAGTGAAGCTAGTGGATGAGATAAGTGTCATTATAATTAACTAGGTTGGGAGCATTACTTACTAGAAACTATACTGGTCAAACAAGAATATATCACATGAGAAATGAAGTTTTGTTCCTGTGTTACTGGGATAGTTGCCAAGAAGTGGTATTATTGGGTCATATACGAGTCCTCTTATTAATTTTTTAATATCAGTACCAATGTGGTTTTTGTTTGATTTTATGTGGTAGCCTCATTAATGTATTTCCAAAGTCAGTAGGAAAAGAGGCACATGTTTCAAAATAGCTTGCCTAAAATGTAAGATTAGTCTAGAGTAGAAATATCAAATTATGTGTTGAGATAACAATTGTGTGGTGAACATTTCATCATGCATTCTATTCCCTTCTTTCTCATTGAGCCCCTCCAGAGTTCTCAGGAGGGAAAACACACTGATGTGCTATTTTTATAACAGTCCAGAAAGCAATAAGCAAGTCACAGTTTACAAATCAGCAATGATCTGAAATGGAACACACATATTATTTTTCCCTTGGCAGTATTTCAACTCTTTGTCCATACTGATATTTTATTTAGAAACATCATAACATATTTTGTCAAGTCTGAAAAAGGGAGAAGTGATTCTTTTGAACTCATTAAATATTCTTTCTTTGGGTCATGCTTTAAACCTTATGCTTGGGAAAATAACAATTTCACTTCATGGTGTCTATTATTAAAGTAGCTTTTTATATTTTCCTGAAGCAATGATTATATCAAGATATTATTGTGGGGCCTAAAGAGTCCATTGCCTTGCTTTCTGCTTGCTTATAATGTTTTTTTTTAAGAATAAGTAAGTATAGGACACAATACAGGAGGGAGGATGTATTTTAAATAATGTAATTATAAAAGTGCTTGAATATTGAGAAAGGGGGAAAGAAACAGAGAGAAAAAAAAAAAAGGAGTATCTTACTTTTTCCATTTTGGCAATTCACAGAATTTCTCAGCACATTGTCCTTGACTGTTCCTCAATGAAATATTGTGTTATTAAGTACTTTCTTTACTTCATTCATGGATGCTTAACAATAAAACAGAAAGAATGACTCATAACTTGAAATTTACTTTTAAATACCTGAAGTGGAAAATTTGTTTATCTGTTTCTCAAAGGTAATCATTTTCATTCCAATCACTTGCTACATCAGCATTCCCTTCACCTTACTTTTAATTGAATGAATATGGATTTAATCACAAATTCAGTAGAAGATGCTACTGACACAAATGTCACATGGCTCCTTAACTCATAATCTGAAATATAATAGTTATGTGTACGACTAATTATGACACAAGGTAAAATTTTGATGGAACTACATATTTTGATATTTTTCCAGTTTTAGCCAAAACTTATCTCAGTTAAGGATAACCTCCAAATTCAACAATTCAACTTGATTTTTTCTTTTTCCTCTAAGAGAAATGGGTATAACCTTTTCTTTGTCTCATTTTTAGTATTTTAGTAATATATCTATATTTTAATGCACACGGATAACTAAATTAATTTATGTTTACATAAATGAATTCCTCAAGGATACAAAAATAGTTACTGTCTTGGGGGTGCTAAAAGACAAAAGAAACCTTGTGTGATCCCCACATTTCTGATTTAAATAACTAGCTGAGTATTTAAGTAGGCTTAGTAAGGAGAAATAATATAAATATTTGAAGATTTGAAACTAGAGGGAAATGAATGCTGTGAAGCATTCTTGGTTAGAGAAACAGAACAAAGAAATATAGATGTGGATCTTAGAATAAGAATACATGATAAGATGTAAAACTGGAAAATATCAAGTCATCAATGTGAGTAAATGTACAAGGGAAGCAATAAAGATGGTTAAAATAGATCTTTTGAGTGATAGCCTTTAATATTGGTAAAGTGGGCTGCAACATCATATAAAGATATATATGCAGTTTCATATGTAAGTATAATGAAAATGAGTTTTTAAGGCAAAATTTTGAGAAGAGCATAAAACAAAATTTATAATAAGGGCAATAAAAGAAATGAACTATGAAGAAAATTATATTCATTTATTTATTTTGGAACAAAGATTTTCTTTCTTTATATGATTTCTTGAGTATAGTTCACTAGAGATTTAGAGTGAAAAAAAAAAAACAGAAGAAAACCAATGAAAAGTGAAGAACAGTTTCTGGGATCCTGTTTACTGAGTAATTAGCTGTGATGCCTAGACATACAATAGTGTAGTCTTCAACAAAGTCTGAAGGGAAGGGGCTGTAATAATGTTTTGTGTAGGAGAAAAGCAACTCAAGACCAAGAATTATCTGAAGTTGTGTCACTTTATTCAGGGAGTGTCAATTTCACTTCTGCCATTACTTCTTGAATGAGTCCTCTGAAAATAAAAATTTGATATAAAAATTATGTTAATGAACAATAAGTGCTGCAGTTAGTCCAGAATTTATTAAATGGGAAAACTTTTTCAATTCCAGTGGGATACTGACAAGATACATTTCTGCTGATCCATATTAGAGCTGCCATTTTAGTTGCCCTTGCCTGATGGTGATCCATTCTGTCTGGTTGGACTTAGTCATAAGAGTTGTGAATTATATTGACTATTTTCTCTAGAAATCAGAACTTGTATGTAAGCACCTAAGTCTAAAGTAATTAGTCTTGATTAATGTAGAAAAGAGCATGGTATCTGTAGAGAAAAACAAAACAGAGAAAGTTTATCCAAGATTTATATTTCACAAACTCAAATGACTCAGCTGACTGAAGATGCAATTCAGGCTAATATAATGTTTATTCAAGAAATACTAGTGAATGCCATTTTCAGTCAGTGTCACAGCTGATAAATTATATTCATTTTGGAGCTAAATCCTGTGTTCTATCATGCACAAAAGTCAATTCGAATTGAATCCAAGACTGAATCCATAAATTATATAAAGGAAAACATAAACAAAATCCTTAGGACATTTAATCTAAAGGCATATTCAATAATTTAGTGCTATAGGTCAAACTAATAAAAACAAAAATAAATGGAAGCAAAAAAAAATAAAGGAGTGGGATTACATCCAATTAAGAAATTGCTGCACTATTATAAAAAAGTGATGACTGAAGTAAAAAGGCATGCCACAAATTGGGTGAAAATATTTTTTCACCATCCATCTGACAAATTATTAATATCCAAGACACACAAAAATCTTGTTAAACTTAAACAACAAAAATCAACCTCATCAAAAAAAAGAGCAGAGATGAGCAAACTTTCTTAAAGAAGATATCTAGGTGGACAGAGGTAAGTTTTAAAAATGCTTCTCATCTATTACCATCAGAGAAATAGAAATCAACACAATAATGAGTTGTCACCTCATACTAGTAAGGTAGGCATACATCAAAATTAACAAAAATAAGCAGTAGTTGAATGGATGTGAAGAAATGAAATTCTTATAAACTGCTGGTAGGAATGTTGGTAAGTTTGCCAACATTATCAGATTGTTATCAGGTTAGAAAAGGTTTCTATATTCTCTGTGAAATTACAGTAATAGTAATATTATAGTAATAGTTACAGTAATAGAATATTCTAGTAAACAGCTATTAAAATGATCAAAACACAAACTCCAACAACACCAGTGCTGATGAAAATATGAAGACCACAAAATGGTACAACCACTTTGGAAGTTGGTTAAAAAAATAAACATATTTTTGCTTAGTGACCAGAGTTGTATTAACATTATCTGTCTAAAAATACTTTTGGAATTTACACAAGGAAGTTGAGAATTTATGTCCACATAAGAATCTGCACATGGATTTTTATAGCAACCTTATACTTGTATTCGCCAAAAATTGAAAAGAACCAAGTTGTTTTTTTAATAGAATATATACTTTGCAGTGAATCTAGTAAACGAATGCTAAATGCTAAATGAATTCTAAAATAAAAAGAACAGTCAAAAGGAATGGAGGGGTAAACTATTCCACTATTTAGAGGATAAAAAAAAAATAAGTTCTGTAAAATATGCACTTACTTTATATATTTCCCTATTTAATAAAACCAACCACCAGAAAGAATATTGGTATTTGTACTAACGCATCTCTTATCACTATTGCTTTTATTATCCATACCATTATGTTATGATTTAATCATGACTAGGTATGTCATTTTATTTTTAATCAAATTTTATAAATACAATATTTGTATTGTGTTTAAAGTTCAATATAAGTATTGAATATAACTAAAATAAATACATAAAATAAATTTATAAATATAAATACTTAAATAAATTTAAGTTCACTATAAATTGAATTGAAATAATAGTAATATTCTAAATATAAATCATAATATTCAATTAATTACTTGATAATCTGAGAATGAGTATGATGATATATTTTAGTATTTTATATAGCTTCTATAACAGAACTCAATTTTACAAGCTAAGAATCTCTGAATATATTGTCTTTTTTTGTAGTGCTTTTAACTATTTCTCAATTTAAATTTTTAGTTAGAGTAGCACTGCATTAAAAATAAGGGGCATGTTGTATATGTCTGATTTATTTTAATATAAGACTAGGGAGTGGTTTAGCATTTTAATTACTTTAATTAGGGAAAAATGCTCTGGAGGTGGCTTTATAAACACTGTACTGCTCATCATCAAAATAATTATCAGGCATGTGTTAATTAGAAAAAAGAATGCCAGAAATAATTCTATAGTCATATTAATTGAAAAATTATAATAAATATAAAAGTTTTATTTTAAAATATAAATAAAATTGCTCATAGAGCCTTATAAAATATACATAAATTACATCTAATTACATCAATAATAAACAAGCATGCTTATTTTATGTACAAATAAAATGTACAAATATTTTTCAAGCGATTTACTCTTCTTTGGAGAGAAAAAGTTAAACCATTTCATATTATAACTATTACATTTAGTGATGATTGAACTTTAATAATGAATTACATATCCCCCAAAGGAATTAAATGGAATAGAATTTTTTTTTAAATTTGATTGAAACACTATGTTTTAAAGTGTGTAACAGCTTGGACTTTGAAAAAATTTTGTTTTGTTCAATTTACTTTGGTCCCATCTGTAGTGCTCAAGACTTATTCCTGGCTTTGTGCTCAGGGAACACTCCTGGTGAGATCATCATATGCATGGAATGCCTAGAATGAACTGGGTTTGGTCAAATGCAAGGCAGGTTCCCAACCTGTTTTATCACAATTACCTACATGCTGTTTGATATTTTTGTTTGTTTGTTTGCTTTCTAGATGACAACTTTCGGCTATGTTGGGTGTTGTAGGGCACCCTGAGGACTTGGTGCTCAGGCCTGATGGTGCAGTGCTTTGGGCCATTCGCTCAAATGACACCCCATTGGTTAGCAGGGTAATGTAGTCCCAGAGATTAAGCCAAGTGCCAAGATAATGCCGCATCATGTGTTCTATCACTTGTACCAACTCTATATTGAATTATCCAATTTTTATCCCAAAAATCAATGGCACACTTGACATTTGGGATTTAAGAAGCCATATTACTTCATTTGCTCATTCATTCCTCCTGATATTTTACCCTTAAAAGAACCCAAAGATGCTCAATCTTGACGGAGAAGAATACAGTCCAACTTGAAAGAATCACAACCATTTGGTAAAGAGAGTATAGGGAAGAATTCATAACTGATAAACTAATTTCTTTAACTTCTATCTAAATTTGTCTTACACATATCCTAGAGACTTGCAAAGAAATTTACTGCACATTCAACTTCTATATCCCAGTGTGCAAAAGTTTTTCTACATCTGATATAAATGCCTTAAAGGAAAAAAACATTATAACTTTTCTTTTTCTCTAGACAGAATGCTGATATTCAGAGTTGTGTCTTTTTAGCTACTCACCTGACTGTAGTTCAATTGATTTTGACCTTTACTCATAGCCCTCTAAGTATAATACTAGGTTGAAAGCTCTAAATCAGGGAGAATAATCAGGCACTCCTTGTAGAACTGATAAAAAAGATCAGACAGAAAGAGGGCAATAGCAAAAACCCATAGAATACTGGATTCAATGTGTGAAATATGGAGAATTACAGCTATATCTAGAAGTTTTTACTGGATAACAAAGGGCAAGCAGCAAACTACCCATGTCAGGGCTGGACATAGAATGAAGTAAATGTATTTTAATTGTTGTTAACATGGGATGTCATGTTAGGAGAATATTGGTGCTTTGTGCTTTGAAATTATAGTTTGGAAATATTTCCAAAACATTCCAGCCATTCTTCTAGCTTTCCTTAGAAAAGCAGGTCTCTATCAATTAATTGGATATTTATCAATGTGCATAGATTCCCATTAGCTATAGTAAAACCAACTAGAATTCACAGATGATACTGAATATCTAAGATTAGAGCCCATTAGGCTTATATTTTTGTAGGTTTCTTTCAGGGTTTCTAACTTATTAATAGACAGATGATTTGGTGATCCTATAAGAATAGTGTGAGGAGGGGCCGGAGCAATGGTGCAAGCAGTAAGGCGTCTGCCTTGCATGCACTAGACTAGACTAAGACTGACTGTGGTTTTATCCCCCGCGTCCTATACGGTCCCCCAACCCAGGAGCGATTTCTGAGCACATAGCCAGGAGTAACCCCTGAGCGTCACCGGGTGTGGCCATAAACTGAAAAGTAAACAAACAAACAGATAAATAAATGTGGTTTATCATAAAGGATATATTGATTCATTTATAGATTTTGATATTTTCCTGGAGTATTAACCCTTTGTTTATTTGGTTAAGGACACAATTATACAGATAATTTGAGAAGGAAATGGGAAAAATATTTATACACCTTGCCTGCCATCCCTGAATGCACAAATGTTAAAAATAGAAATACCCAACAAGAACAATGTTCTTGCTCAGTCCACTGGAGGAGCTGTTTAGCTATGATTTTCTATGCCTATGCCTACTGTTATCAAAATCCAAGTCTAATTGTTCAAGTTTGCTCATTTTATGAAATTCTCATTTGTTAAAGGCAATGGGAGAACCTACCACCTCCTACTGAGTTAAACTTGCCAGCAAGACTAGGAACACAGGCAGCACTGATTCCCCTGTGTGAAAAGAAAAGACAGTGGTACAAATTTTGAGAACAAATATTGCCCAGATTCAACTTTGAAGCATGTTGTTCCAGGTGTCTGTTAATTTGGGAATGTCTAGGTTTAACTTTGCTTCCATCTTGGCATGAAGAGTGATCTGAAATGCAAGGCCATCCAGGTGTGGTGATGGTAGCTCCTCTCCTGGGAGAGGAAGACCTGCTCAGCAATCCAGAAAATTAGTTTTTGAATTCCACTTATTTGCATTTCCTTCTTTCTGTTGAGCACAACACTTTTGCTCTGCTTAGGAAACTTTTGCTAACATTCTAATTTAAGATGAGTTGGTGACTAGTATTCACAGAATAAACAAGGGAAATTGAAATCTCAATGGGACTGCAGACAGAAAGTTTGTTCAAGATTCCAATCTCCTTCCTTTAACTTGAATCCTTTATCTAGGAGACTTAAATACAATTCTTAAACCATGAGCTAGATGACTTTAAAAATTATATGCATCTCATCAAATTCTGGTGAATGCAGATGTATTTTGGGGACATGTTAATGAGGAATTTAGGTTCAAAAATCACCCTGTCGTTCTAGATGCTTGTATCAACTACTTTTCTATTTTCTATAGACAGAATTCATAATGTTGAGCTTTTGCAACAATTTCTACTTAAGACAATTGACATATTTTTGTTTGTTTTAGTAGCATTAAAATTAAGTCGCATGTTGTGGTGGAATTTTTTGAAGCAACACATATAATTCTGGTTTTGCTATGACTAAATAGAAATCTTCCCTTTCTGTAACTCCTTTTCCAGAAAAGTCAGAATTTAAGCTGCAAGTAAAATTCTTCATGACATTTCAACTGAGTTGAGAAAATTTGTTTCTTAATATCAGTGGCTCATTTGTGATAGCACAGTACTATTACCAAAGATAATAGAAATGAGGAGGAGGAAATTTGCCGCAAAAAGTGGAGGAGTGCATTAATTGTAGAGAAGAGACCACTATAACAATGAGAGTTGGAAATGATCATTCTGGACAAGAACTGAGTTCTGAAAGAAGATAAAGTGGTAAACTTATACTCCTTCAATAACAATATTGTAGATCATAGTGTCTAACTGGGACAAAGGAAGTGTGAGAAAGGAGAGTCAGAGAGAGGAAGAAAAAGAGAAAGAATAAAAATGTCTGCCATAGAGGCAGAGAGCAGGATGTGGGATTTTGGAGGCAGGAGGGAAATTGGGACATTGGTGGTGAGAAATATCTCACTGTTGAAGTGATAACATTGGACATTGATTGACAGAAACTCAATCGTAGGCAGCTTGTTAACTGGATCTCATGATGATTCATTAAAATATAAAAAAAAAACATACGGGCTGGAGTGATGGCGCAGCTGTAGGACTTTTGCCTTGCATGTGACTGACAGAGGAAAGACCACAGTTTGATCCCTGGTGTCCCATATGGTCCCCCAAGCCAGAAGCGATTTCTGAATGCATAGTCAGGAGTAACCTCTGAGTGTCACCAGTGTGATCCAAAAATTTAAAAAAAAAAAAACAACATAAAACATAATATCAGTGGCTGGTATGAATTTGGGTTGTATTTCATTGGTAAAAGCAGGAAATCAGGGATGAGCAAAACTACCTGTCTCCATAAATTTCATAATACCTTTATAGTGATATTTTTGTTTCCTTAGATGGGGCAGTGGGAGAATAGAAATAATCACTTAGTGAGTTTTAGAAAACCAGGTCTACTTTGTTTTTCATCATTTAAAATTGTAAAAGGCTTCAGAAAATTGAGGAAGGGCATATATGAAAGCACAGCTGTAGGGTATTTGCCTTGCACATGGCCAGCTCGAAATGGACCAGAGTTTGATTCCTGGCATCCCATATGATCTCCTAGCCTGGCAGGAGAGATTTCTGAGTGCAGAGCCAGGAGTAACCCCTAAGCACCACCAGATGTGGCCCAAAAAGAAGCAAAAATAAAAAGTTGAGTGGTAGAATGATGTCCTTCATTTAGTGATGGAAGGAATCTTAGCTGTAATTTTACAGGGACACTGCTTCACTCTACACCAGGGGTCTCAAACTCAATTTACCTAGGGGCCGCAGGAGGCAAAGTTGGGGTGAGGCAGGGCCGCATAAGGGATTTTGCTTACCAAATATTCGCAATAAAAAAGCACATTAGTAAGGAAAAAATTGCAAAAAAAATCCATTAAACATTTGCATACCCCGAACGGAACTGCTCGCGGTATGCGAATGTTTAATGCAATTTTTTTGTACTAATGCGATTTTTATTGTGATTATTCAGTAAGCGAATAATCGAGAATACTGCGATATTTGAAGGCCAGCCGTGGGCCACAAAATGTACGGAGGGCCGCAAATGGTCCATGGGCCACGAGTTTGAGACCCCTGCTTTACACCATATGGCTTTTATATGTTTAGCTAATTTTCCTATATGAGTAAGTGATGGTGAGTTATGGCTGTGAGACATTAGGCAATCATGGGATAAAGATAGCAAAAAATCATGGAATAATGATGGACCTCATCCAAAAATTGGGGATCTCATTGGAGATCTATTCCTTTGTATTATTTCAATATTTGCCTAAGTTACTCTCATTTATTTATTGAGAACTATGTAAGCTCAAAGTTGATTTAAGGCTTACAATGAAATTGCAAGGATATGTGTTTTATTTACCATTGAGATTTTAAAATAATGAATTTTTGGACAGTATAATTTTTTCAACTATGATATCCAACCAAATGCTTTAAGTATCAGTAACATAAAATCATTAGCAGTTAAATAGATTTCAGTCAAAAATTTTTGATAAAGGTCATTTTGCCTGCCTCAGGACCAACAGGACATAATGATTTCTCCTATTATGATACCTGCTTTATTTATTTAGTTAGGAATGATCATTGGTAAGTTGGCAAACTAACTGCTAGGAACTGAGCAGTTAAATCATTAGGACCTTGGACCAAATTCTCATCTTTGGAAAAAAACTATCTTCAGCAGCTCCTTTGGGAGCATATTGTGAAGCTATATTTTTATGCTCAAAATTATTCAGATCTTTTTTCCCCCAAGTTTTGGGGAGGGCAGTTGGCTGTGCTCAGGAATTACTCCTGGCAGTTCTTGGAAGAGTGATGATTGGTCAGGGTAGGCCACTTGCAAAATAAGCCACTTAGGTACTCTAATGTCTCTTTTCTCTACATAATCTTGAAAAATAGATTAAATTTATTGTAAAATATTGTCTATGAAAAAGACAAAAAGCTCTATGTAATATATGAATATCTGAAAATATTATATGTGACAAATTTTGTAGCCATAATATACACAACAAACTCTTATAATTTAACATATAGGAGACTGGAGAGAGAGTACAGAATGGAAGATTCTATCCCCAGTACCATATACATTCCCCTGAGCAGCCTAAGGTGTGTTATCTCTTACCATAGATAAAGCCTAGAGTAAGCCCCAAAACCACTAGTTGTGGTCCCTAAGACAAAAAAAAAAAAAAACAACCAAAAAATCCCCCCCAAAAGTAAACAAATATTGAGTTATGAGGAGAAAATAGCAATTGAATTAAACCATGAAAGGAACTGTTATATAAGGAAATATAAGGTTATATAGCTACTTCCGAAAGCAGGTTCACAACCTCTTAGAATGGCAAGCAGTCTAACATGTTGTACAATAAATACTCTTAGGTATTTAGGTAAATGAGATATAAAACCTATGTCCAAAGGAAAAAATTTACGCATGAATTCTTTAGCGAAGCTTTATTTGTATCTGCCCAAATCTGGGCATCTTCTTTGACAGGAAAATGAATAAACAAAAGATTCATATGACAGAATAGAAATCTGACAGAGAGAGATACATTTTTATTAGTTATTAGGATTCTGCAGATATACAAATTCAGTAGGCTATTATTAGGCTGTATTACTAGGCATTTATTTTACATGATTGTGAAGAATACAAGTTCCAGAAAATATGTACTCAACTATGTAGATTCTGATGAATGCCAAAGTTTAGATCAAAAGATAGCTTAAAGGCTTGTGAAGCAAGATGATTGAGATATAATGTTCAGTTTGAAAGGTTAGGAATTGAGAAAGAGACTAACAAAAGTATATGGACCTCATCCAAAAATTGGGGAAAAGAAATAGACACTGTACAAAACTGTCAAATAAATATATGAAAATTGGTTCATTTTCAGTAAGTATTAAGGAAGAACAAATCTAAAAGGCAATAAGATATCACTTCACACTAATGAGAATAACATAAATTAAAAAAAACTTGAAAACAAGTGATTATAGAGAGTGTAGGAATGTTATCTGGCCCAATCTATGAATACAATAGAGAGATTTCTAAAAAATACTAACTATGGAGCTCTCATTTTACCTAGTTATCCCACTTTTTGGTATTTGTTTCACAAATATTATTTCACAACATTAATTGCAACATTAATTTTTGAATTTAAGTAAGTTTGCTGTAGCTCTTAATGCAAAACCCAGGAAATAGAGCAACTGAAATGTCCAACAGCAGAATAGTAATATGTATATGTCTATATATACGATTTAATATTATGAAGTTACAAAAAGTACAGTAATCTAGATTATAGCAACTTTTATGGAATTGAAATTCTATCATACTGGGAAAATTAAACCAGAAACAGAGGATATATAAATTGTTATCTCACTCTTTGTATAGAAACAAAAGCTATTTATGAACAATCTCAATAGTTTATAAATTGCTGACATGGATTGCAGAGCTGAGAATGCCAGGTTGGGTGGGGGACAAGGAGAATAATTATGTTGACAAGAAGTAGTCTGGGCAAAAAGTAAGAGACTATAATTGTTAATCAACTAATAATGAAGGCATAAATACGTTTGAAAAAAGGAAGGTCAAAAAAGAGGTAACATATAAACAGAATAGAGAGGTCATGAACACACTGGAGGTGGTGATGTGCAGTCTTTGTATATCTATATCATAAACTTGAATGCTACTGCAATCTATTATCAGAACTATAATAAAATTAGTAAATAATAAAATATTACTCCTGCCCATTGTATGGGAGATGCCAGCAGATCTACATACCAGTTACTTTAGAGAATTTCACTCAAATGTAACTCACTGACTATAGGTTCCCTCCTAGTTCATGAGTGCTGAACCCAAGTCTCTCCAACTCTGTGGTAACTCCATGTATATATAGTTTCAAGAACAAGCAGATTTAGAAAGTTCTAAATAATAGGTTCTTCACTCAAGAAACAACCATTAATTGTTAGCTATCATTCAAACCTCAGAAAAAAAATAAAAATTTTAAAAGGCTGGTTTAGTGCATTGTAAGACCAAGAAAAATAAAGGAATGCATGTTAACAAATTCACTTAATAATTCAATAACAACTCATTCTCAGTGGTCTAGTCTTCCTTACCCCTCCTGGTTTTGTCAGTTGCTTTCCCATCGTACTCACAATCATATAAAACTTATAAAATTGTGAAAGCCTATAATATTGAATAATTTGTAGACATCTAATTTATTTACAATAACAGTCCTATATTCCTTGAAATTGAAAGAAATAATGTTTAAATTGACTTAATCAGAGTTCAGTCCCAGCAATGTTTTACAATAACAATATGATGACTAGATTCAGCAGCAAGATTATTTGTTTAGAAAACTTCCCAATAGAAATTTGGGGAGGGGTAATAAAGCCTACATAAAGAATGCAAATAATATTGTGGAATAATTAGATAGTCTTTTAATTGAGCCCATCTGGTAGAGATTAGCATAGATAAAAATGGAGAAAATTAAGTACAGAATTCAACTAGAAAAAAAAAGGTTAGAAAGAAATAACTGTATTCTACTAATAACTAAATTTTAAGTGTCAATGCAAGACTTAATCTTAGATGAACTTTTATGTTCTTCTTAAAACTACCAAGAAGGTGATATTTAAAATGCTTAATAATTATACATCAAGTTGAATACTCTTAGTTTCTAACTTGTTGTTATTTCTCTACATTATTGAAAATGGATGATCTTTAAATATTTTAGTTAAGTAAGATTCTTTTACTTAGAGAAATATAAGAAAAAATAACAGTATCTGTGTCTCAGAGTTGTAATCTCAGGTCTTTGGTCTTCAGGAGAGGAAGCTTTGCAAATTCTTTTTTTTTCAATTTTAATATCTTTATTTAAATACCTTGATTACAAACATGATTGTGGTTCAGTTTCAGTCATGTAAAGAACACCCCCCCCCACTTGACCAGTGCAACATTCCCTTCACCAATAATCCAAATCTCCCTCCTCCCAAGGGCCCAATTTCTTTCAAATAGTTTTCAAGTTGTCTCTATTGGGATATCTTTGTTGTGATTCATTTTTAAACATAAACTTGTATTCAGATAATATTATATTTTTACAAGAGGTAGAAATTTGTACAGCACTGAAACTCAATGACCTGTGACTATGATCCCCATTTCCACCCAAAATCAAATTTCTACCTACCACCAGACATTGAATCCTTTTCCCACCTTCCCCTGTGGTAACCATCCATCTGTTCTTTGTATTTAAATATTAAATTTTCTTTGTTTTTGTTTATATGTATCTTTATATGCAATGAATGAAATCAGATGGTCTTTGTCTTTATTTCTGACTTATTTTACTGAATCTTTTGTCACCATTGGCAAGATTTCATCTTTCATTAGCTGAGTAAATTCAAAATCTTTATCCATCCATAAACTGATGAAAATTTAGCTTCCTTATATTGGTTATGGTGAAAAATACTATGATAGGGTTTTTTCAAAGTAATATGTTTCTGTTGCCAGATAAAGTCCCAGAAGTGGGATACCTCTAGTTTATATGATATTTTTATCTTTCACTTTGGGGGAATCTCCATACTGCTTTCCTGATTGGCTGTATTTTTATTCTCACCCATAGTGCCCTTTCTTTCTATCTTTACCAGCACAGGCTAGTTCCTGTGTTATTAAAAATTAGCCATTCTGACAGGATTGAATGGTGTCTCATTGGATTCTTTTTGAGGACATTAAGAAAACTATACTTGAAAATTTGCAACAAAATACAGTGGCTGCTGAGGCAGTACAGTATGGTGCTTCCTGTCCTATGTTCTCTGCTTTTGTGTGTGTTGAAATGGTTCAAATAAGAATGCAATTATTTAAAGTCTGCAGTCACTTCAACTCAGATATGGATTGAATATCTTATTTAGGAATTTGCTTAGCATCACTATTATATTTTGTTTTCACAAATGGCTGTAAGGGGATCCCATATCACAAAGCAGATGCTGGATTCAACTGTTCTTAAACTTTTCCACTTTGTCAAACCCTGAAAGTATTCAGTTCTGGATTTTTTTTCCTAATTTTTTGTTATCTATTATAGTGTATTAATTCTTCAGCAGAGGTTCTACTAAGAACTTTCTTTTCTTTCATTAATTTCTTTATTAAAGGACCATGGTACAGAAATGTGCATAGTTGTATTTCAGTCATTGAATATACAACACCTTTCATCAGTGTAAATTGTCTTTAATATAAATATTGTAAGCTATTTTAAATACCAGTCACCAACTTTTAGGTAATAAACTAAATGAAATGAATGGCAAATGATCGTTTATATATTTCAATGATTATTATTTATTTCTTGTCTTTTTTATCAACCAGCAGGAAAAATAAGCAGACAGTTCCCTTGACATTCACATACTTGTCTGAAACATTTTCAGACAAGTCATATAATAAAAAGTTTCCTTAATCCTAGTGACAAATATTTACTGGATGAGCTTGGTTTTATTTCAACACATCATTTTGTCAAAGTCAAACGATTTTTGCAAGCCTCAGATTAAAGGTAGGTGAACATAACTTTAACATAAACATATATAATATATGTAAAATGTGGGCCTGGAGAGATAGCACAGCGGCGTTTGCCTTGCAAGCAGCCGATCCAGGACCAAAGGTGGTTGGTTCGAATCCCAGTGTCCCATATGTTTCCCCGTGCCTGCTAGGAGCTATTTCTGAGCAGACAGCCAGGAGTAACCCCTGAGCACCACAGGGTGTGGCCCCAAACAAACAAACAAAAAAAATATATATGCAAAATGTAATATAACATGTATATTAATATTTTAGCCTGTGAAAGACCAACCTCTCATTATCTTTTCCAACATAGATTATAAAGCATTTTATTACAATTTGTTGAGTCAGTATATTTTTTACAAAATATTAAAGTGTTTGTTATGTTAGAAATTTTAACAAAAAATCTTTCATGTATCACTTGTTTTTGTATAAACCTATTTTTAGGATGGAATCGTTTTTTTTTTTTTAAATGTCCCACTTATCTGAGAAGGAGTAAAGAAATAGTCTATAGGGCATTCTGGATCCAATTCTGGACACAAGGTAAGTTCTCTCAAGTCCTGCCAGGAGTGATTCCAGAATATAGAGTCAGTAGTAAATCTTGAGTACCGTGAGATGCATCTCCCCCACCAAAAAAAAAAAAAAAAAAGCAAAAGTCCCAGTTATCAGGTGCATTTATTTGATAATATTTATTTTTATATAAAAGATAAAATGTATTTAAATTGGTCCCCAGATAAAAATTATTCAGATAGCAAAAGAGGATTAGATTTATCTTCAAGGTAATATATTAATAGAGTCAAATTCTGTCCTAACGAATAATTCTGAAGCCAGCAGGAATTTCAAATTTGTTATTTTATTTATTCTTTATATTATTCCTTGCTGTGACAGGATCAATTCAGAGGTGTTGAGTTATCAATATTAAAGCAGGTGTTAATTTTCAGGCACTGAAGTTTATTTTGTAAAATATTTATAGAGGTTGTTTTGTGTGCAAACATTTGTTAATTCTTTAACTTGGAATTTGAGCATATTTTTCTAGAATACAACATTCATTCTTGTTAGTTTTTGATTTTCTATTTCATTTAATGTTCACTTTGAAGCTACCTACCATTTACAATATCAACATAATCCTCTCTTAATGGTAAATGGGTTTCACCAATCATTTTAATAATATAATCTCTTGGGTAACACTATAGTCTAAGCTTTAAAAAAATGCAGTACTTAAGGAATTAAATAGACTTTTTCTGTAAAACCCCTGGTATAATTTGTAACAGTAGTATACTTTAACCATTATATAATTTCCCCCCTAAGTAAATTCTCTCTAATCCTCTGGACCATATTTCTAAATCCCTACTATTCTACTTTTTCGAACGAGACCTTTTTTTCCTAATTAAATAGCTTTCAGGGGTTTTCCTTCAGGTAGATGTTCAAACTAAATTACATTGCGAAAGTTAAAAAAATGATTGTACTCATAAGCTACAAACTTGTGTTTTGATCCTCTATTTTAGTTCATATCCTCAAACATGAAAAAAATTCTCAAATATGAAAAAGGACATTTTTCATATCCTCCAACCTATAGTTATATTTATGTAATTTTCTATGCATAAATAATAAATGATAGAAGTCACACAGCTCAATTCCTCAACAAAGACAAGTGCTTCAGTTAATACAGCTGATGAGTTCTTGCTGATTTCAAACTTTGAGTCTGAAGTTACCTATCAAAAAGTATTACTTGTCTAGAAAGAAACATAAATTATTAAATATAATTATCTTTTCTATTCAGTCATTTACTAAATGACTTCACAAATGTCACTATTGTATAGTTGACACTAATTTAGCTCTTTTGTAAGCAGTCACTTTAATTCATATTTTATTTTTAAAAAAATAATTTATTGGGGCCAGAGAGAAAGCATGGAGGTAAGGCATTTGCCTTTCATGCAGAAGGAAAGTGGTTCGAATCCCAGCATCCCATACGGTCGCCTGGTCCCCTGTCCTGCCAGGGGCGATTTTCTAAACATAGAGCCAGGATTAACCCCTAAGTGCTGCTGGGTGTAACCCAAAAACCAAAAAAAAATTTTTTTAATTTATATTTTACTAAGTAAACTTTAATTTACAAGAATAAAAATGTTTTTAGATTTTAGGGATACAGTGTTTTCATACAAGGCCAGCTACAAACCATCATATACCACTGGCCCACTTTCCTAACCTTCTTTGGTAACTTCAGTTCTGAGATCAGAGCCTAACAGTTTGTTTTCACTGAATGATGTCTCCTCTTTTGTGTTCTTTCTTTAAGTGCTCCATATAAGATGAACTTGTATATTATTTTCTTTCTGATTTATTTTGACTTATGTTCTCATATTACATAGTATCAGACCTATCCAAGCCTAAATTTTTGTATAAAATACTTGTATTACTTAATTTTTTTATGTTATATTGTAACATTGACTAAACTAAATAATAAAAAATGTTTATTGGTCATTGATTTTAGTACATTGGTCCATTGGTATTTGCAGTTGAAATGATGGAATATGTTTTGGTAGGGTACGCATATGATATCAGAGTAAAAAATGCTAACATGAGCAATGTCTAGTCATAACCTATTGAGTATTCATATTTTAAGGGTGCACACATTGCAGTAATGAGGTATCATTTCTAGATTTTGCACTCAAGAAGGAGTTCACTTTTGGGATCACCACATTGGGAACCAGGGATTAAACTGGTCAGACACATGTAAGGCAAACACTTTTACATGCTGTTCTATCTCTCCAGCCTCTTATTACTTCATTCGTTTAATAGAAATAAGTAGTAAAAATATTTGTCATATTATTTCTGTGTTGTTTTTTCTTCTATTTGAATTCACTATGTATCAGGCATTTTTATTACTACTTAGAATATTTTAAATTGGTTCTAAAGTTATAGAAAATAGAAAAGTTAGAGATATGATTTTGATCAGAGTCCTGTCTTGTGATATGAAAAAGAATAAAGGAGATATTAAGTTCTCATGTATAATAATATGCAGGTGATTAAATTCATATACACGAATTTGATTTTGATTTGATAGCTCTTAGAAAAACAAATTGCTAAAAAATAGCAACTTAAGAAAAAGTCAGCTGAGTGCAGCACTCGAATTTTAGTGCAACCTTTTTATTATATCTGTAGCCATAATTGAAGGTTAAAAAGGTATCAGTGCAGAATTTTCTCCTGACATGATTTTTGTCATCATTATTTATGCTATTTGAACTATACGCTTTTATATTTGTTACTGTAATCCTTGAAACTGGCCTTCAACCAAGTTGCCATTAAATTGTACCTGATACATATTTAAATTTATGCTGAGCAAAATATAGCATCATTCTTCATTTTTGTTATTATTTAATATATACAATACCAGTTTGGAGTCACTTGTGGTAAATGTTTTCAGAATTTTTTCTGTTTTAGAAACTCACTTCTTTTAATTTGTCTTCCTCTTATCATACTTTCTTCTACTTTTCCACCATGAGGGGAAGCACTTTGATTCTTTTAGAATTCAAAAATATAAAATCAAAGAAATTACAGATTAATTCAATAAAACGAAAGATTTTGCATCAATTTATTTTTCATGCAGAGTGAGTACACATTTTGAGCCTTTTGCAAATGAAATCATAGACATAAAAGATTAAATTAGCTTTTTTATGAGTGGGTTCTTTTATTAATTGTGTAATCGGGAAGATTTCATATTATTAAATTCAGGGCTGAAAACAACAATAACAAGCTAGTAAGGGAAAATTGAGCATATAAGATAGCTGTCCAGACATTTTCTTAGAGTTAATTGTGAGGCCAAATATGAAGTTTTATAATATTAAAACCTATCCAGCTTTTCTCCAAGGACAGATGATGCAAAAATAATAATACAGCAAATATTTGAAGCTGGAGAAATAAAAATGTCAGCAGTTTTGAGTAGTCTATGGTATGTTTTAAAGTTGTAGTTTAGTTCTATTTGACAATAAACTTTCCTCCTTTCTACCTCTTCAGTGATTGTTTATATAAATATGAAATGCAAGAGTAACTGTCATTTGGAATGTAGAAACTATTCATTAAATTGTTGAGACTAAATATTAATTGTATGCATGCTTATATTAATTCTTAATTTGAATAAACTTTCAAGAATGTGTATATCAAAATAAAACAAATACGTTTATTTACAAATTAATATACTGTGCTTTGAAGATGATCATGTGCTGAGGAATAACCCTACATTTTGTATAATGGCTTTCCTTGATTATACAGAGTAAACAGTTTAGAATGTTTTTGATATTTCAATGATACCTCAGAAGGTCACAGTGGTGGAGTCACAGATATTTTATTAATAGTTCTCTGAAGGAATTAATCTCTTGGGATATTTGAAATCAATATAACCCTGAATCTCTAAAATATGCTGATATACTTATAATCCAGTGACATAAAAGGATAAGATAGCAGAAGAGCACTTTATCTCTGATCCTCCTTATATAATGCAATTTTATTATAGAAGGAGGAAACATAGAAATGACACTGCACTTGACCTAGCATCCACTGGTGTATTCCTGGCAGCCTCTACCTTGTAAGGGCCCAGGAACTCCCTAGTACCAGAGGACCCAACAAGTATTGCATCTTTAAGTCCTTTATTTAACCATAGGTCTGATTGGCCAAAAATCACTAGGTGAATCACTGCATGGGACACCCGCCCTTCAGAAATTGGAAAGAAAAATGAAATCTGCTCTGAAGAGTAATTTTTAACATATGAGGACTTTAAGAATCTTTTCTTTAATTTTCCTTATAGGAAGAAAATACAATGCTATCAATGAAAACTCTTACTTTTCTTCAAACTAATCTTTCTCTCTTTCCATGTTAGAACTCCAAGCAGCTATAGCTATTTGGGAGATGAATGAAGAGAACCAGGTTTAAACTTTGAGACAAAGAAATGGATCAACCATTGTCGGATGTCCTGGAGACAATCCTGACCTGCCTGAGACTGTGGCTTCCTTGCTGGAAAAGGAACTGTAGAATAAGATGTTAATTATGGGTTTCTAAATGGGGCTGGATGATGGTGAGATGGATGGAGAGGCCTTTCTCTGCCGGCCCAGACCACACTCCTCCAATTCCCTCCAGCCAGCGGGTCTGAGGGTTCGGGATAGCCGCGAGGAAATGATCCACAGACAGCTGGGTTTCAGGAGACATCAGATTTATATAGGCCCTAGCCTCCACATGTGGCTCCTAAGCTTTAAAATCTTTTATGCTGGTTCATATTCAGCCCTGCCATTTCAACCTCTTTCTGCCATCTCTCCCCCTGCTGCTTCTTCCTCCATCTCCCGCTGAATACTTGAATCAATCCACTTCCTGCTCCTGAGGCAATCCTTTTGTTACCTACCAAGGACACCCTCCCAGAAATGGGCAGATCTTATCATCAGGTAAGGTTACACAGGAAGAGTGGGGGTAACAGGAACATCTGCTTCAAGAATGTTGCTAGGAGCATCTGTCAGAGGTGAGATTCTGTAGCCTGTCATAAAGTCTCCACAGCGGGTGCTCCCCTCTCACAGCTTCACAAACAATACAAAAACAAACAAACAAACAAAACCCCATTAACTAAACAAAACAAAAACTAACAAAAACTGAAAGAAAAGGGTACATGGTCCTCTTTCCCTTTTGATAAGAAATTTACTTTAACAGAAGACCACAACATCTTACTGGACAACAGCAAAATCAGAAGCCTTTCTTTGTGAGAATTAAGAAAGAGTGTAGGGAATTGCTCAATTGCTAGGGACAAGATAGGACTGTGAGTGAATTTTATTCTTAGTGCCCTCCACGTGTTTATTATAACAGAGGAACAATGTATTATAATAAAGAAAACATAAGGAGACAAGTGGTGACTCAAGTGGAAAAGCATCTACCTTGACTGTGCTAGTCTAGGATGGAACATGG
Source organism: Suncus etruscus (assembly GCF_024139225.1). NCBI lineage: Eukaryota > Metazoa > Chordata > Mammalia > Eulipotyphla > Soricidae > Suncus > Suncus etruscus. The sequence continues at coordinate 12,342,552 of NC_064860.1, forward strand.
TTCGATCCCAGGTGTCCCATATGGTCCCCCAAGCCAGGAGTGATTTCTAAGCATATAGCCAGGAGTAACTCCTGAGCGTCATTGGGTGTGGCCCAAAAATAAAATAAAAGCGAGAGAGAGAAAAATTGTGATATGTAATCTATTATAATAGAGGAACTATAATAGAGAAAAGTACAGTAAGTCTACAAAAGAAAATAACCTGAGATCTAGCAACAGTATCAGTTGAAAAAAAACTATTATATTTAAATGTTTAAAGCTGACACTAAAGAACTGATTAAACTTGTTCAATATTAAGGCAACATTTTAGAAGTACTGCCAAAGAAATTCTCAAGAGTATGACAGAACAGGAGAAGGAGAGCTATAAAATAAAAGTGAGCCATGTATATTGGCTGCCAATATACATGCTGGTATATGGCCAAAATAAATTAGTACAAAATCCAGAACATAAGAACAGAGTGGTTTCCACTGCATTAGGAAAATTATATGTATATCGTTTTAACAATAATTTGTATGCGATTAAATTAAAAATAATTAACTTCAATGCAAAATTTATTTCCAAAGTGAATTTTGGAATCCTATTTCAGCAATAGAATTCATTATATTAAATTATGCTAACAGTTTAGGCTACATTCTGATGTTCTTTGAGTTAGGCACATTTTTTTCTTTGTTTGGAGAACTCAACACACTATTGTATCTGCAAAAATGCCAATTTCAAAGCTTCTTTTTTGGATTTGGCTGTATTAAGAGATTGGGCCACACTTGATGATGCTCACAACTTACTCCTCACTATACTCAGGAATTACTCTTGTTTGACTGAAGGGACCAATTGGAAACACAGAGAGTGAAACTGGCTCTTCCTCATGCAAGGCATGCCCTACCCTGTGCTCTATGGTGTGGCTTTTCTTTTTTATTTTTCTTTAAGGTATTTTTTATTTTGAGAGGGAGGGCACATCAGTGATGTGCAGAAATGACTCTTATTTTATAAATATAATATTTTAAACACCTAGATTACAAATATGATTATAGTTGGGTTTCAGTCCTATAAAGAACACCAGTACAACATTCCCATCACCAACGTACCAAATCTCTCTCCTCCCCACCCCAACCTCCCTGTATTCTAGACAGTCTTTCCCTCATTCATTCACATTGTTATGATAGTTCTCAAAGTAGTGATTTCTCTAACAGAACTCATCACTCTCTGTGGTGAGCTTCATGTAGTGAGCTGGACCTTCCAGCCCTCCTCTCTTTTGTCTCTGAGAATTATTACAAAAATGGCTTTTATTTTTCTTAAAACCCTTAGATGAGTGAGACTATTGTGCATCTATCTCTCTCCCTCTGACTTATTTCACTAAGCATAATAGACTCCATGTACATTTATATATAGGAAAAAAATCATGATTTCATCTCTCCTGATGAATGCATAGCATTCCATTGTGTACATGTACCACAGTTTCTTTAGCCATTCATATGTTGAAGGGCATCTTGGTTGTTTCCAGCGTCTGGCCATTGTAAATAGCGCTGCAATGAATATAGGTGTGAGGAAGGAATTTTTGTATTGTATTTTTGTGTTCTTAGGGTATATCCCTAGGAATTGTGTAGCTGGATCATATGGAAGCTCAATTTCCATTTTTTTGAGGAATCTTTATATTGTTTTTCATAAAGGCTGAACTGGTTGTTCAGTAGCAGGCTGCTTAATTTCCAGTTGTTAACATTCTTCTTCTGTGTCCTTTTGTAGTTCACATCTAATTTCAGAGCCCTGTGGTCAGTGAAGATAGTCAGCAAAATTTCTATCCTCTTGATTTTATGGAGGTATGTTTTATGTGCCAGCATGTAGTCTATCCTGGAGAATGACCCATGGACATTGGAGAAGAATGTGTATCCAGGTTTCTGGGGATGGAGTGTCCGATAAATATATATTAGGCCTCTTTCTTCCATTTCTCTTTTCAGGGCTAGTATATTTTTGTTGGGTTTCAGTTTGATTGACCTATCAAGTGTTGACAGGGCCCTGTTGAGGTCTTGCACAATTATTGTGTTATTATTGATGTCTTCTTTCAAATTTGTCAATAATTTTATTAAATAAATTTGCTGGTCTTTCATTTTGTGTGTATATGTTTAGTAGTGTGATCTCTTCCTGTTGCACATACCCTGTTGCACAAAGATGTACAAAGTGTCCATCTTTGTCCCTTACAATTTTCTGAGTCTAAACTATGTGTCATCTGATATTAATATGGCAACCCCAGCTTTTTTTAAGGGTGTTGTTTGCTTGAATGATTTTTCTCCAGCCTTTGATCGTGAGTCTACCTTTGTTCTGACTACTACCTTTGTTTCTTGTAAGGCAGCAGAAGGTTGGATTCATCTTTTTTATCTATTTATCCTCTCTGTGTCTCTTAACTGGTGCATTTAGTCCATTGACATTGAGGGAGATGATTGCCATGGGATTTAATGTCATCTCTAGGGCCAGAGCAATAGCACAGAGGTGTTAGGGCATTTGTCTTCATGCAGCCAATCTGGGACAAACCTGTGTTTGAACCCTGGCATTCCCTATAGTCAACTAGTCTGCCAGGGGGGATTTCTGAGCTCAAAGCCAGGATTAACCCATGAGTGTCACCGTGTTGTGCCAGCCCCCCCCCCCAAAATGAAACAACAACAAAAATATGTAGTCAAATGTAGGCAATGCAAGTTATTATTGTCTTCAACAACTCTTTCCAAATAAAACTATTTTCTAATGAATATACTTAAAAGATAAAAAATATTTGATACATTTTAATAACATGTTCCAGACAGCAAGTAGTACATAATTGTTTCAATATGCAACATGTACTAAAAATTATTGTTATTTCATATTCTTCTTTTATACTCAATCTTCAGAATTGGCATGAGCTTTTATATTTTAGCACCCCTCAAAGTGACTAGACATATTTCAAGTATTCAATATGCTATGAGCACAGAATTATCACACAATATGCTACAGATAAAGGACAATAATCATTGTGGAGATGATGAATACAGTAAATAAAAATCATAAATTATAACACTATTATAACCATGTGATGGAAAGATTGTACAGCGGGTAAGACACTTTCTATTCACATGACTGATTGAGGTTCAATCTCCATAACTCCTTATGGTCTCTGGAATATAACTAAGAGTGATTCCTGAGCAGAGAGCCAGGAGTGAGGTCTGAGCATTGCCCAAATTGGCCCACACGTATTCAATTTCCAGCCCCACATGTATTATCTCATGCCTATCAGGAGAGATTCCTAAGCACAGAGCCAAAGTAAGCTCTGAGCACTGTTGAGTGTTACCCAAAAACAAACAAATCAAAAACACAACCTCAAAAGCTATAATAAATATATTTATTGCACGTTAAATTAATATCAACCATGTAAATAATAGAGTAACTATTGAGTGAGACTTTCTAATCTTAAAAATTAACTTCAGCTCTCTTTGTGATAAGAAAATTTGTAATAACAGCTTTTTAATATGTGGTAGGAATTCACAAAATACTTGTAAATAAATGTACTATGGAACTATGTTGTAATAAGAAAGATGCTAATTTTTTCTATGTCTGACACAGTGTGAAAACATGATGGAATTTACTAAACAAAACAACCTTGTAAGTTATTGCCATAATTAGATATAAGTGTAATGAAATTAAAAAGTTAGGTTACAAAGTTAGAAAATTAGTTTTAGATCTGTACTGAGGTACAAACGACTCTAAAATCTATCCTATTAAGGAAATCATTCACCTCTTGCACTTACGCAAGGTGTTCCGAATTAATGTTTGCATGTCAAGACATTTCAGGTAATGTTACCACTTTAGGTAACATTATAAGTGGAGTTGAAAATGAAATATGGGACCCGAGAGGTGGCTCAAGTGGTAGGGCATAACCTAGGACAAACCATGGTTCAATCCACCAGTGTCCCATATGGTCACCTAAGCCAGGAGCAATTTCTGAGCGTATATCCAGGAGTAATCCCTGAGTGTCACCAGGTGTGGCCCAAAAAGCAAAATAAATAAAAATAAATAAATGAATAAATATGTCAAGTAGGGATGAAACTGACTAAGCTCCATCATATTATATTGGCAATATTAGTTGACATGAGTGATCATAAAATAAATAATGACTATAATTCATTATATACTAACACAATTGGGTGTGAATAAATTATACTATATTACATATTTGGGCTATAACAAAAACAGTACAAATGAATTTTCTTACAATTATTTTTGTTAAGGATCATAAAACCAAAGTTTCAGCAGATGTACATTACCTTAAGAAAGCTGTAGAGGATAATGAATTTGTTTTACCCAACCATTTCTAGAAAGAGATATAACTCAAATGCTGGAGGCCCTGCTTCAATGAGCAGAATTATGTAATCCCTTAAGAACCACTGGGATCAATCCCAGGCACAGACCTAAAAATAGTCCCTCAGAAATACTAGTTGAACCCCTGCAACAACAACAACAAAAAAAAAACAAGTAAATAGAAAGCAATTTTCAGAAAGAAAACTACTTGTGTTCTTTGACATGTGTCCATTTTAAAAACAGGCAGAAGTGGATTAAAATCATTTCAGATATTATCTAAATGATGTTTTCCTTGTAGCAGACATTTTCTCTGGCTTTTTTTCCTCCGCGTTTAAATTCTCCATTTATATAAAAATTTGAACGAGTATTCAAATTTTAATAGCATATTCTTGATGATATCACGGGGGTATGCTTGGAACATGGAAGAATATCCACGTATTGGAATACAAACATATCTTAGGAACTCTTATTTTATGAAATACATATATTACATAAGTATCAATATACTTTACCACTTCTATTTAGTCTGACTATTTTATCTCCTTAACTTCTGACCTACTGTTTTTGGAATTTATAACCTATTGAAAACTACTTACTTGTTGACATTCAGAGGAACATTCCTAGAATCAGCCTATAGGCAAGTGAAGAGCACAATAGAAGCTGATAATAGGGGCCGGCGAGGTGGCGCTAGAGGTAAGGTGTCTGCCTTGCAAGCGCTAGCCAAGGAAGGACTGAGGTTGGTTTGATCCCCCGGCATCCCATATGGTTCCCCCAAGCCAGGGGCAATTTCTGAGTGCTTAGCCAGGAGTAACCCCTGAGCATTAAACGGGTGAGGCCCAAAAAAACAAAAAAACAAAAAAAACAAAAAAAAAAAAAAAGAAGCTCATAGCAATCTTGGCCAATTGCAGAGAAATTAGAAAGCTGAAAAATCCTTCAGAGTTTTCTCATCTTGAAGTAGACAGGGTTGCTGTAGACATCTCTACCCCAACTATTTATAGGATACAATTGTTTTGCTATTAGTAATCTTTCTTAATAGGTTTATACCTACCAGACTCAGGGTTCACTTATGGCTCTACACACATCAGTCACTCCTGGTAGGCTCGAGGAATCTTATGAATTGTCAGCATTCAAGCCTAAGTTGGCCAAACATGCTGTCCTATTATTATTCAGACACCCGGTAATATATTATTTTTGATTTAAAAATGTCAAAATATTATAAATTGGTGATCAAGAAGTTAAGATAATAAAACCTGCTTTAAATTAGATAGCACTAGGTCAAAAATTATCTTTTATGTGGAAAAAAAAAGCTAGAAAGATAGTACAGCAGATGAGGTGCTTGCCTTACTTTCAGCCAATGGATGTTCTATCTTCAGATCCACATGTGGTCCCAGATCTTGCCAGGAGGAATTTCTGAGTACAAAGTCTGAGCAAGCCCTGAGCACTACCTGTTGATAAAGGAATTAAGGTCATATGAATACCAATCCTAAAATAATTGAGATATTAAAATTTAGAGACAAGGGGGCCGGAGAGATAGCATGGAGGTAAGGCGTTTGCCTTTCATGCAGGAGGTCATCGGTTCGAATCCCGGCGCCCCATATGGTCCCCTGTGCCTGCCAGGAGCAATTTCTGAGCCTGGAGCCAGGAATAACCCCTGAGCACTGCCAGGTGTGACCCAAAAACCAAAAAAAAAAAAAAAAAAAAATTTAGAGACAAGATTAGTAGCGCCTTAACCTATAAATTACATACAACTGTTTTAAGGTTAAAATGAGTTAAAATTGTTTCAAGATTAAAAATAAAGAGACAATAATAAAATCCACTCATTAGTGCTCACAATATTTTTCTTCTATCTGCCTGAGTCTTGGCCTATTTTAGCAAAATTGTTCATTTAAACAGTCAATTCATTCATGATTATTTCCTGTTACTAATATTGAACACCAAGAATTGATGCCAAAATGAAGTGAAAGTGTTTATTTGTTCAAAAAGCTGAGAGTAATTACAGATGCAAATATGTATATCTTCAGAGGGTGCAATACATTTGAGAAAAAAATTTGCATTAATACTTAATTTCCAAAAGTTGAAAAACTTCTCTCATTACAAATGTCTACATATCACATGCTTTGCGAAAGTAAAGTTAAATTTAACTAGTATTTGTAAATTTGCTTTTAAAATATAATTTCCTGATAAAAATTTAAACAAATAAATTGTGGCTTTTTCATTTAGATTGTCAAAGTTTTAAAAGCCAGAGATAACCATGAAGCCATTCTTATCTTTTCTTTATAGTCCTTAATGCATTCATTAAAGATGAAAGTATTTCTTTCAGAGCAATTTTTATTATGGATTCTTAACTACAAAATATCTCATATTCATGACTGAGCATTTAGAACTGTATCAAACTAAATTGCCTATACTAAATTTTCTAATTTTAGTATTTAATTTGATAGATGGGATCAATCACTTAACCATCTAAAACGCAATGGTTTTGACTTTTAATAGAAATAACTATCTTCTACAGTGGTAATAGCCAGGTGTGTATTTATGAGTGAATATGTTCATAATTTGCTTTTATTTAAATATCTTATGTTTTAAAATGAAAATGGAAATCACTTTATGCCTTCAGGTGCATATACATGTATTTTACCTTTTCATAAAATATAATTTGTAAGAAAATAAGGTTCTGTCAATTTTTCTTATTCATGCCCCTCACACCTGATCTATTTTTTTTCTTAATGAACTGATGAATTTGGACATTACAAAGTGAGCTTTAATAGAAGTTGAACAAGATGAAAGTTACAAATCTGATAGTGTAACCAGATCATGACACTTAAATTCGACCTCTTACATTTTTTTTAAGTTCCCTATTTACACATTTTGCCTCGGAAAGTTCTTGTGATTTCATTCAGAGATTGTAAGTTTTTCTTTCTTTTCCTTTAGTTTTTTGTGATACATTGTTTTATAAATTTAAAGAGAAAAAAAATCCCTGAGAAGAAAACAAAACGAGAAAGTTTTCCAGTTGCTATAACAATTCTTTTAGATTCTTGACTGTCCTTTGAATGCATAAGGAAATCGTCAACAAACTTATTGGCAAGAACAAAAGCTGGAAAATTTAAAAACAAAACAATAATAACAGCAAAACAATAACAAAAAACCTGAGCAACTTTCTAGGCTCCTGGCAACTGCAGAAGCTGTACTGTATAGCATCAGTGTTTGTTTATTTGGGGGGGGCACACCCGGTGATGCTCACGGGTTACTCCTGGCTATACACTCAGAAATTGCTCTGGCTTGGGGGGAAAATAGGGTTTTCTAAATATAGTACCATGTCATCTGAAAACACTGAGAGTTTGATTTCTTCTGTTCCTATCTGGATGCCCTTGATATCTTTTTCTTGCCTAATCGCTCTGGCAAGAACTTCCATAACTATGGAAAGTGGTAAGAGAAAGCTGCCATGTCTTATACCAGATTTTAGAGCAAAGGCGTTTAGTTGATCTCCATTGAGAACAATATTTGCCATTGGCATTTGATAGATGACCTTGAATATATTGAGAAAAGTTCTTTCCATTCCCCTTTTGTTTAGAGTTTTTATCAAGAATAGGTATTGGAACATATCAAATGCTTTCTCTGCATCTATTGATATGAACATATGGCTTCTTTTTTGTTGTTGTTGATATGGTGTATTATATTGATTGGTTTACATATGTTAAACCATCCTTGCACTCCTGGAATGAAACCTACTTACTTGTTCATTTTGTACGACGTTCTTGATGATGCATTTGAATCTATTTGCTAGAATTTTGTTGAGGATCTTTGCATCTGTGTTCATCAGGGATATTAGTCTATATTTATTTATTTATTTGAAGCATATCTGTTTGATTTTGTATCAAGGTGATGAAGTTTTCCTGATTTTTCAAATTCATGAAAGAGCTTGAAAAGAATTGGTAGTAGTTCCTCTTGATAGATTTGAAAGTTTCTATTCGTGAATCCATCTGGGCCTGGGCTTTTGGTTTGGGAAAGATTTTGGATTACCATTTTATTTTCCTAAGAAGTTATTGGTCTGTTTAGATAAGCTATATCACCCTGGTTTAACCTTGGAAGATTAGAAGAGTCCAAGCTTTAAATTCCTCCAGTTTCTCATGTTTTGGGGCATAGTTTCTCAAAGTAGTCTCAATTACCCTTTGAATCTCTGCAGTATATTTAGAGATATTCCCCTATTCATTTTTAATCTGCTTTTTTTAAGTTTCTCCTTCATTTATTTGTGCTTTTTGCTAATGTTTTATCAATACTGTTTGTTTTTCAAAGAGGAACTTTTGCTTTTGTTGATATTTGAGATTGTTTTATTGATTTCCACTTCATTGATTTCTGCTCTAGGAATTTTTATTTCTTCTACCTACCTATTTTTATTTATTTAAATGATTATTTTATATTTTATAAGCTGTGTAATTAAACTTTCTATATAGGCCCCTTCTTCCTTTCAGATGTGTGCTTTCAAGACAATAATTTTTCCTCTTTGTACGCTTTTGCTGTGTCCCATAGTTCTGGTAACTTGTTTCTTCATTGTCATTTGTTTCCAGGAATGTTTTGATTTTGATTGCCACAGGTGGTAGGCAAAGCTAGGTTTCTGTTTCAATAACTAGCAGTCCTTGATTTCTCTTGCTTACTGAATTATAGTCAATTGTGTGAAAAGAAGAGCTTGGATTTACTCTCCTGTCCTGAGCTGTGTTCAGTTCACTCTTCAGCACAAGGCTGCTTGCTAGGAAAATTTTCTCCAAGTGTTTTCATAGACATTTTCTTTTCCTTACTTGGGTAAATAGCTAGGTTTGGAATTTGTAGATAACAAGATATGCAGGTGATACTTTCATAAGAAGCTGTTAGATATTTTTTCCTCATAGTGGGTTTACCATCTTATGCTCCTACCAATAACATCTGAGAATTCAGGGTTCGCTCCAAAAGACCATCAATATGTGGCTTGTTGGTCTTTCATTTTAGCACTCCTGTTGGTGGTTGGAGTAAATGTTGCTTTTATAAGCAAATTAGATTAATGCATCTAATATCAAGTCAAACTGGGGATTTCAGGGGTGGAACATATACACTTGCAGAAGTTGATTACACTTAATAGTACTATGATCACAAAAAATTGGAATTTATAAATGCTGCCTTTCTTTCCTATTTTTTCAACCATATTTTGGGCCAGGAATGTGGTTCAGTGGTAAAAGTGGTTCACTTGTTTTGCATGTGTACAGCTCAGGCATCTCCAGTGATCACATGTGATTCAACCCAAAGCTGTGAGGCTGGTGTTCTGCCACTCCTTACTGGCTCTAGGCCAGGAGAGCCTCTAGTTGTTTCCCTTGATATTGGCCAATCAAATGGCATTGAAATGGCCCAATCAGAAGGCAGCTCTGTAAAATTCTCACCCACTCACCCTCCACCTCAGTGTTTTAGAGTACGGAACAAACCCACATCTTCTACCAGGGATGATTATTAGGAAAATTTGTACTAACACAGATTCAGAAACAAATTCTCCCCATCAGGAAAGCAGTCAGACTTCAACCTAAGAGGGTTCAAATATGGTATACCTAGGAATATTTAAGAAGCATGATCAGAGTGGTCCTCTTTCTTCATTTTGTGTTGAATTCCTTGGATTATGTATTGGGAGAGGGTGTTGGATGCAACAGCAGTTCAACATTGTAGCAAAGACCTGTATGCTTTACAGTGGAAGATGTGGATTTCTGAAAACTCTAAGACTAAAATTAATAGCCTGGATCACTCTGGAAGAAAGTTGCAGGAGTCTCATCTCATGAGATGCTGATAGGAGGATGAGAGTAACAGAAGTGAATAAGCAGGCAAGATTACCCCATGCTGCTTTGAGACTTCTCAGGTAACTTGCTTTGAGGGCTTGAGAAAAATCAACTCAGATACTGAGTACGACAGTAGTTCTACAAAGATTTTTCAGGGAGCTATGGAGCCATGCACAGAATTTGTGGGGAATTGACAGAGGCAATTAAAAGATAGGTTAGATATATGGAAATTCAAAAACTCCTGATGAAAATCTTAGCCTTTGAACATGCCAATGAATATTATCAGCCGACCAAGTAGGGGAAATAGTAATTCTTGTCTCATAGAATGTATTTTTAAGAAAGGTAAAAATATAGCTCACATTTTATTGCTTCCCAATTTAATGCCTGGAAAATCAGAATGCATCATGGAGGAAGTACTTTGGAAGTACTAACCCTGAGGCTTCTGATTAATGCAATTTTAGCTTTTACTGCTAAGCTTAAGGAGGAAAATTCAATGTTAACTCTTGAAATTCAGGGCAGGAAGCTTGAAGGAATGTTTGAATCTGGCGCAGAAGCATCTGTAATTTCTTTAAGAGATTGGCCCCTATATTGGACGGCACAAGAAATCAGAACAGTTTAGAAGGGATAGAAGGGGTCTTGCACCGGTCTGAGGTCCCACAGCTAAGCAGTGGCAGTAGTGAGAACTGAATGCAGCTTCCTAGTCCCTGAGCTCAATGGTAACTGCTGAGCCCTTCTGCCTCATAAGAAGGTTGGGGTCTCCCTGTCACACTGACCTGTACCCACAGTGAAGCTCCTCCCTCCGTCTTAGTCCACTCTCCCTGGTACTGTCAGGAATGACCCGAGAAATCATGAGACTCTGTCATGCTTGGGCAGTACATAAGGGAACACCCATGAGAGCGGAGCAAGCACATTTTTGTGACCAGTCTAAAGGGAAGCAGCCCAAGGACAGTTTCCCAGCAGAACCCAGATCCCATGGGATTCAGCTGCCCCCCACTCCTTGCAAAATAATGTGACAGGGAAGGGTGTTGAAGGGTCTTGGATGGGGCTGTCACCTGTGGGGATGGGCCAACTGAGGATCTGGTTTCAAAAGCTACACACAGGAGTGCTGAGGGCAAAGGGTTGACCACAGCTATAGCCACCAGGGATGAGGACTAGAAGACCCCATAGCCACTTTTGGAAAGGCATGAATGGGTCAGGGAGACAAAGCAGGGAAGGTCAGTCCAGAGGGCAGGTTTTGAAGGGCAGGCAGCATGGTAGGGGTGTGGAGGGCAGCAGACAAGTGGGAGCAGTTAGGTATGCAGTCAATTGGCCAAGTGATTAGAGAGATGCTCTGGGAGGGGAGGACACTTGGGGTTACAGATGCAAGTGATCAGGGGCTTCTCGAGGTTTGAAAGTTAAGTCTGGGGTCTCAGGACAAGACCTCTTGAAACAGGAAAGTCGTGACCCATCTAGGCACAAGCCAGAAAGGTTCTGTGCATGGAAGAATACACCTCTGTCTGATCCCATCCCCATTGTGGGGGGTTGCAGGGCAGGAGGTTCCAAGGTAGGGGTGGGGTAGTCCCTCAGGGCACCCTGGGCACTGTGACTCAAGGGCACCTACGGGCACAGCCTTTATTGTGATGTCAAGGCTCTGGCCAATGAGCTTGAAGAAACAGAGCCACACCCACCAGCCCCCCTATAAAGCCCGTGACCCTGTCTCTACAGCACCCTCTCGCAGCGACCCAGTTGTTTCTGGAAATAGCGAGATGTGGACCCCACTCCCTTTCCCCATCTTACCCCTTGAGGGGCAAGGATTGCGGAAACCCCGAATGAACAAAGTCACCATTCAAAGGAAGTCGGACGGCTTGCCAGCCTGGCCCGGCCATGCTCGGCCAGTGGCCAGTGTGCGTGGCCCTGAGGTCAGTGAATGAGCCCCTCAGCCCACGGCCTGCATTTATCTGAGTCATCAGCCATTTTCAGTCCTACAGTCACTGCCCTCTCCAGGGACTTCTCTTGCTGGTGATCCCAGGTCGCCTCCTGGCCCATGGAAGTGGTCCTTAATGTTTCAGGTTTCGAAGACCGTAGGGTTGGCCCTCATGTCCTCATGTCAGCTGTAGGGCAGCCACTTTGGCCTCGGGAGTGTGAGGTGTGAGGACTCTCCCCTACGTCAGTCCTGTTTATACAGAGCCTAGAGCCTTGAACTGTTCGTTACACCCAAGGTTCGAAAACTGCAATCTCCTAGGGTTTCAGCCCTTTTCTGTTTCTCTTGGTGGCACCATGTCCAGTGTGAAGGTGACTAGGGACTGGGGTCTCACCTTTTCTGGTGTCTGGCCGATTCTTGGATTTGGTAGTGCCCCATGCTTTAACTCCATTCCTGGGCAAATGTTTTCTTTGAGGGGGCACTTCTTTTGGGGCTCCAGGAATCCTATGCTGTACTCAGGATCAAAGCGGGATCAGCCCAGAATGTCTAATCGAATGACATTCTGTGACCCCCAGAGGACAATTCTGTCGCAATCATACCCAGCTTGGTCTCTAGAACCTTTCCATTTTTGCCTGGTTTCTCATCTCGTTCTCATTTCGTGGCATCAGCCAGGGCCCTCTGAGTCGTGTGTGGCCCAGATCCCTAGCTAGTGGACTTTGCAAAGGTGCTAAGCCTAGTGCCTGAGTGTTAGTCTAACAGGGAAGGCATTTGCCTTTCCTGGGGGTGACTTGGTTTCAATCTCAGGCACTGCTCTGCTCCCCAGCACCTCCAAGAGAGATCCTTTGTGCAGAGCCAAGAGTAGACCCTGGGCATGGCTGGGTGTGGCACCCGGAACCAAGTACCAAACAAATAAAACCATAGTGCTCCATTTCTTCATGTTAAGAAGAGAATTTGTGTTGGGAAGTTTGAGGAAGTCTGAATGAGACAGTCTGGAGAGTGTTGCAGAGCCAATGGGAGAGGATGGAGGTTCATGAGCCACAAAGGAATGACCAGGACACACTCTGCTCTCTGCTCTCATTTCACAAGCCAGCCGGACACTCAGGCCTCCATAGTTGAGTCCATACTCAGGGCCTGAGATAAAGGCCAGAGACCCCTGGGGGGATGGGCTCCCTTGCAGCATCCTAGAATCTCAGATGAAGGGGGGATATCTTTCAAGGGACAGGAGCCCACAAGGGTACAGAGCTCAGAGCCCCACACAGCAGACATTGTAGCTAGGCTGCTGTGGGCTGGGGAGATGCCTCGGGCTGTGAATTTCCACTTTTGTTAGGAATTGAGGCCAGCACAGGGGAGGACAGATGGGGTGGGGAGACCAAGACCAGAATATTCCTGGAGATTTAGGGAGTCTTTGGGAAAAATTTCCAACCTGCTGGCCTCCTGGAACTTGACTAATCTTTGTACATCTCTATTTAGACATGTGGCACCCAGACCATGCCTGCAACATCACCCCAGAAAGAACACCTTACTGGGGAAAGAGCCTCTATGGTGAATATTTGTAAAATGACACCCAAAGTTAATGGGCTTAATTCTGGGGGACCAAAGACACCAGGCCCTCTGTGGAGGATGGAAAGAGAAGGGTGCAGAGAGGCTAAGGCTGAATCCCAAGGGGGCAGGGAAGAGTTCAAGGTTCAGAGACAGGTGTGTTTAGTGAGCCATTCCCTCTCTCTGGGAGCAAAGGGGAATGGAACAAATTTGAAAAGTTCTTAAGCCTAGACCCTGGTTGTCCAGACTCAGCGAGAGAAATGTGGGAGGGAGACCAGGGAGGAGGAAGAAAAACTCAGATGTGTTTTCCAGTGTGAGAGACCAATTGAGGGAGCCCAGGCCAATGGGCCAATGGGGTCAGCACGAGGGGTCAACAATGCGCTCTTTCATTCCAGCTCAGCGCAGATCTTCATGTACAAGGAGTGACACCATCAGCTCCTCTGCCACACATGGTTGTAAGTGCTCCTGACAAGTGCTGCTGATTCCTACACATGGCCCAGAGACCTGCAGAACCCCATCTCCAACTTCTCCACAGCCAAGGCTGGGGCCCCCACTTGGGAAAGCACTTTTAACGGAACTTGGATCCCTGGTTGAGGTGGAGGCAAAACCTCTCAACACAGAGAAAACGGAGACACCCCAGAACCTTCCCTCCCTCCTCTTGATAGGTTCCTGCCCCATGCTGACCTGCACCCAGGGCTTATAGCCAGTATCAAGAAATCACTTTGGCAGGACCTGGCATGCTAGTATGGCGGAGAAGGGGCTGACTTGCATAGAACTGACCTGACTTTCACCTGGGCATCCTACCTTGTCCCTCAGGCCAAAATGGAGCGGTCCCTGCCCAGGCTGCCTATTGCAGCCCTAACCTGATTGGGGGCACTTCCTAGGATTTTCCCTGGGCTTGTGTTGCAAATAAACCCTTGATGAGGTTGAGTGATAGAGTGATGGAGGATGAGCCCTTTCTCCTCCAGCATGGACCACGCGTCTGTTACCTTGTTCAGCAGGTGGTTCTGAGGTAAATGTAGTGGAAAGAAAGCCAACAGGCAGTCAGGCTTCCGAAGAAAACAGCTCTTTATTCCATGAAGAGGCCAAAGCCAAAAGTCCTCAGAATAGGTCACAGGAAATAAGCCCCCCACCTTCCACAGACCCTTGCTTTTATGCCCCAGATTCAGGTACCACCCAATGGTGGGATCAGGTACCACCAATGATGGAAGCAGGTACCACCCAAGCGTGGGAGCAGAATACCAGGTCACACCATATGATAGAGCACAATCACCCATCAGGGTAGGATCAGTAACATAATTCCATTGAAATGCTTACATACACACCAGGCTTCTGCATGTCTCAGCTCTTCTCCTCCACTCCAGGTCCCTGTCACTATGGACAGAGGCACGCAGACAATGAAGGTGGTGAAGGAGGACCAGCAAGTTGAACATGTGAGACATGGGAGAAGATGTGTTGACGGGTGGTGACAGAAGACCCCCAGAGGTCTAGAATGGGAGGGCTGAGGTGAGACCGTTCTTGCAGCTCAAAAGGCAGTTGACCCTGGTGCAGCTCGAAAAAGAAACCTGGAAGCGGCAGGCCCAGAAACAAGAGATCTTAGAACAACAACTCTTCCAGGCCATCCAGAAGGTAAGCTGTGACCTTGGTGTCAATTGACCCCACTTTACCAACATGCCATGTCATTCCAGAGCAAACTTGGGGTGCAAAGAGAGAGCCCCCCGGCCATGCCTTCCACATGTGCCCCTTCCATGGTTTCATGGTTTCAGTTGTGCTACAGTCAAGAGTGCTCAGGATGGACACCAGTGGTGCTCTTTAGGTCCTAGTGTTATCCTGGGGATTCAGCCAGGGCTGTGCTTTTCTCAGACCCCTTCCTCCTCCCAGTGCTATCATTCTGCCTCCCAATCCAACCACCCTTCCCCTGTTTTGGGCAGTGCACCAGGTTAACACGAAAACATCAGAAAGCAATGGAGACAATCCAGACATGGCAGGCAGCACATGCTCGGTCCTTGAGTGAGTTTTGGGGCTGGCACTGTGTGGGCTCAGGTTTCAAGCATGTGACAAGGGAGGGCCAGGCATAGAGCTTGTAGAATGCTATGGGAGGTGGCACCAGGAATGGGGCCTTGCGACCCAGGGAGAAAGGTTGGAGCAGCAGAGCTGCAAGAGACTCTTGCCTTCTCTCTGCACCTCAGTGTCATCATCTGCAGAGCTGCAGGTGGGGCTTGGGGGCCAATGTCCAGTCCCCCAGAATTTTCCTGCATAACAATGCAGAGAACTCAGAGCCATGGGAGAGGGAAACCTGCGGATTTTTTTCCCCTGTCACTTGGGTCCCCTCCCAGCACTGTCAGGAGGGCCTGGGATTAACCCACCCAAGGGAAACAGCTTCTTGATATGAAGCCTAGAGCATCAAGGGGTTTGAGAAGTCATGGCTTCCCCAAGTGAGGTGTGCAGGAATCAAAGTTGGGACTCCAGACTAGGAAAGCTGGGGTATGTGGGAGACTTCGGGGGCTTCGACTGTCTGCTCCCTCTCTCAGTGACACCAACTTGGATGCAGACTCTGGAAGAAGAACTGCAGGCAGAGGCTGAGACCTTCCAGCAGGCACCCGTGAGTCTTGCCCCAGTCCCGTTCAGGTCCCGAAGAAGGGAACTTGAGCCACCTCAACCTGGAGCTGGGTCAGTGCCTCCCTCTGTGGGCTGTGTAGGCTGAGATGTGGCCTCGCCAAGCATGCCTTGGCGTGAGCTGCCCGGCTGACACTACTCCACTGGTTTAGTCCCAGTGCTCTATGCCCAGACGGCACAGTAGGAGTCCAAGGAACAACTCCAGGACAGAACTGTGCCACCAGACGATGATCCTCCTGGACATCTATGCCAAGGCCTCTGGACCTAGCTTGGGGTCAGATTCTTTGCTCCTCTAGCCTTGTCTTCCTGTCTGTCAAGGGGATTCAGAGTCTCAAGGAAGGTCCCTGGGGCTGCCGAAAGCCACCCGTGGCTAGGCAGGAGACCTCCCAGTCTGGATCGAAGGCAGCACAGGCTCGGCCACTCTCTGCAGAGCTGAGGTTCTTGTGAAGTGGGAGGCTGCCAGGAAAGAGTCAGGAAAGAGATGGGACAGGCACTCTTTTTTTTTGGTCACGCCCAGCAGGGCTCAGGGTTTCCTCCTAGCTCTAGGTTCAGAAATAGCTCCTGGCAGGCAACGGGTACCCTATGGGATGCCGGGATTCGAACCACCGACCTTTTGCATGCAAGGCAAATGCCTTACCACCGTGCTATCTCTCCTGCCCCAGGGGGGGTGCAGTCTTAAACTCTTCCTACTCAGTCCTTTGTGCCCCTCATCTCTCCACTGGTCTGGCCTCTCCTGCTACCTGGCCTCACTCCCAGCAACATTCCCACAGGCCCACGATGCACCCCTGCATCAGCAGTGGCTCCACTGCCGTGACAGTGTCCTGAAGTACGTGGAGGCCTTCAGGCAACACCGGGCGGCCTACCAGCACTTGGCTGGAGAGAAAAAAGAACTGGAAAATATAATCCAGAGACAAAGTCATCTTCTGGCCAGACTCCGGCAGGAGAAAAGTCACAATGAGGTAGAGGTGGAGAAAGGTCTGTTGGACGAGAGAGAGAGAAAGAGAGAGAGAGAGAGAGAGAGAGAGAGAGAGAGAGAGAGAGGAGCGAACAGAGGAGAGAGAAGAGGAGAGAGAGGAGAGAGAGAGGAGAGAGAGACAGAAAGAGAGAGAGAGGAGAGAGAACCGAGGAGAGAGAAGAGGAGAGAGAAGAGAGAGAGGAGAGAGAAGAGAGAAGAGTGAGTGGAGAAAAGAGAGAGAAGAGAGGGGAGAGAGGGGTGAGAGAGAGGTGAGAGAGAGTAGAGAGTAATGAGTGGAGAGAAGTGAGAGGAGAGAGGGGTGAGAGAGAGGTGAGAGAAAGGAGAGAGAGAAGACAGGAATGAGAGGAGTGAGAGGAGAGAGAGACAATAACAGGGTTTGGGGCTCCTGGCAAGGTGGCCTGGGACCTGCCCCTCTCAGCCTTTCTGCCTTCCTGCTTCTTCCTGCCCTTTTAGAATCACATCCAACCGCTGGCTGTGGAGGAGGAGGCTCTGTGGGCTCGGCTGGCCAAGTTGCCACGGATCTCAGAGTAGTGTGAGTGGAAGGGCCCAGGGGTGAGCAGCCGCCTTTGGAGAGTCAGGAGACAGGGCTCCCCAGCGAGGCGGTGCCTAAGCCCCTGCCCCAGGCCCCACAAACTCCATGGATGTCTGAGACCCTGGTGCTCCCCACAGCGAGAGAAGTGGCAGGAGTGGAGCAGGTGGAGCAGGACGGCTCAGAAGCGGTCAGCCGTCACATGGCCCAGAATGTGGAGGAGGAGAAGAAGACTAAGGTGGCAGCACAGAAAGCATGTGCAGGAGAAACATCCCACCTGGACTCTGCCCCTCAGACTAGTTCATGAAGAGGCCTCGGTTAGCTTGGCACCCTGGTGGGACCAGGAGGGAGGGATGGCTTCCCTGAGGGCACCCCACAAGCACACCACACCCTACCTCTTGTACACAGATGCCAACAACACCTGGTGCGGAGGCAGAGCCAGAGGAAAAACCCTGCACTTACCACCCAGCCTCCGAGGTCGGCATGCCTCTGGGAGCCGCCCACCCTGGGATGGCAGGCCACACCAAACCCCGGGACATGCACCGGAAAGGGCTGGGCTGCATTCACCAAGCTCTACCAGCTGAATGGATCCTCCTCCATTGAGGTCTCCGTCATCTAACCCCACCCTGTCCTTCCTACCCTCCTGCTCCCCACCCTCTCCCACCCCCTCCTTCCTCTTGTTCTCCTCCTTCCTCCCCTCCATCTCCCTTCTTGGATCGTCAAGCTCCTTGGGGAGCTCCAAACCAAGGAGCACAGAATGAGACCCACACAGCATTTCTGGGCCTCATTGGCTGCTTGAGTGCAGGTCACTAAATGCCCCCTCAACACCCGGAGGCCACACGGAAATTTTGTTAAAAAATGTGCCCAATTCTTTGTGGACCACACAGCGAGGGTTCCCTATGGCATTGTCCTCCATGCCCGACATAACTGAAGTGGAAATTTCCCAATGTCCAGACCCCTCGAGATCCTGCAGGGAAAGAAGGACGAAGTCCAAAATCTCCTTTCCGCATTCATGTGGACTCCAGATGAAAAGGACGTCTACAATTGTTCTTCATCAATATAAAGAACAGCTGGGTAAGCTTCTGCTGGCTACTGAAAACCCAGCTCATATACCACTAGGGAATGGGGGTGGGTGGGGCGAATCAAAGAAAACCCAGCTGTCATCTCAACCAGGAAGACTGGCTGTCCTGAAGTTGGCTGTGCCACTGGAGCCACTCCTACCGTTGGCAGCTTCTCTCAACAAATGCAGGCATCTTTCCAGAGAGACTTTGGGTGGCTCCTGAACCCAGGGCCGACCACCAGCCCCTTACAGAGGCATCTGAAGTTCAATGGCCAACAATGGCTAGTAACAATAAGGCAGCTCACTGCTTGGGGCTCAGGCGGTGGATGCTCGCCCAAGAAGGTCTGCAAATGTGAGGCACATTTCCCGATACACCCAGGGGAGGTCGGAAGATTGGGGTGTGAGCTCAGCCTGTCCCAGGAGACTGAACTCCCAGGGCTCCAGCCACCGAAATGGTCTTAATCTGTTATAGGCTGAATAGAAATCACATGGATAGGGCATGTGAGGTTTTTTTTTTTAAATAAAGATATCATTTATTAAAAAAGATAAATATTTTTATTGTAAGAATTTATTCAAGAGACAACATTGATTAACATAATGAGGTAAACTAACATAACATTATATAGTGACATAACATAACATAATATAATTGATATAATAATAATACTAAGTCAAAGAAAGTTTTTGATTAAAAACACATTTTTTTCCATAACGGCTTACCTATCTTTCACAGTAGTATTTTAGGTACATATTAACATTGAATCAGGGGAATACCCATCACCAACTATGTCCTCCCCCCATTCCAGTTCCCTTTCTACAACCCATATACCCCACCATCACCCCCCTGAGCTGCTAGAGTAGGTGGACCCCTCTTTGTCTGGCTTTTCTTGCCTTCAAACAAAACCACATACCTCGATTTTTCTAGCTCTGCCTCTTAAATAGAAGGGGAAACAAGGGAGGGTTCCAGGACCAAACAGATATGTGATCACTAATAGTAAGCCAGACAAAGAGGGGTCACCAACTCTAAAAGAAGATAGGGATTGGGTGAATAGTTTCTCCCAATCAGTGGGTGCTTTTGCATCCTAGGCTCTATTTCTTTCGATGTGCAGAAGCTTCTCATCTGTTAATCTCTCCTTCCACTTGCATGGAGAGTGCAGTTTCCTCCTTGAAGATGCCTTTAGTCTCAATGTCATGGAGTGTTATACATACGTGTTGTTCAATATATCTTATTGTTTCACGTCTGGTATCGAGGTCTTTAATCCATTTGGATTTTATCTTCATAGATGATATTAGCTTGGGGGTCTAAGTTTGCTTTTTTGCAAGTGGCTAGCCAGTTGTGCCAACACCACTTGTTGAAGACGCTTTCTTTGCTTCATTTAGGACTTCTTGCTCTTTTATCAAAGATTAGATGATTGTATGTCTGGGGAACATTCTCTGAGTCCTCAAGTCTATTCCACTGATCTGAGGTCTGTCTTTATTCCAATACCATGCTGTTTTGATAACTATTGGTTTGTAATACAGTTTAAAGTTGGGGAAAGTAATGCCTCCCATATTTGTTTTCCCAATAATTGCTTTGGCTATTTGAGGGTGTTTATTGTTCCAAATAAATTTCAAAAGTGCCTGATGAACTTCTTTAAAAAAGGTCATGGGTATCTTTAAAGGGATCACATAAAATCTGTACAATACTTTGGGGAGTATTTCCATTTTAATGATGTTAATCCTGCCAATCCATGAGCAGGGTATGTGTTTCCACTTTAGTGTGTCCTCTTTTGTTTCTTGGGGCAGATTTTTATAGTTTTCTTTGTATAGATCCTTCACATCTTTACTCAAGTTGACTCCAAGATATTTGAGTTTGTATGGCTCTATTGTGAATAGGGTTGTTTTCTTAATGTCCATTTCTTCCTTATTTTTATTGGTGTATAGAAAGGCCATTGATTTTTGTGTGTTAATTTTGTAGCATGCCATCTTGCTATATGAGCTTATTGTTTCTCGAATCTTTTTGGTAGAGTCTTTAGGGTTTTCTAAGTAGAGTGTCATGTCATCTGCAAACAGCTAGAGCTTGACTTCTTCCTTTCCTATCTGGATTTCCTTTATATATTTTTCTTGCCTGATTGCTATAGCGAGTACTTCCAGTGCTTTCTTGAATAGAATTGTAGACAGAGGAAAGCCTTGCCTTGTGCCAAAATTAAGAGGGAAGGCTTTTAGTTTTTCTCCATTGAGGATAATATTTGTCACTGTCTTGTGGTAGATGGCCTTAACTGTATTGAGAAAGGTTACTTTCATTCCCATCTTGCTGAGAGTTTTGATCAAGAATGGGTGTTGGACCTTATCAAAAGCTCTCTGCATCTATTGATTTGATCATGTGATTTTTATTTTTTTGTTGTGGTTGTTGATGTTGTGTATTATGTTGATAGATTTTTGGATGTTAAACCATACTTGCATTCCTGGGATGAAACCTACTTGATCATAATGAATGATCTTCTTAATGAGATATTGAGTTCTATTTGCCAGAAAAATATTAGGCAGATACAAAAGCCAGATGAGTTCAGAGATTAAAAGAGAAACACTGACTAATATCAAGATAAACAGAAATGCAGATAGTCTCAACAAAATATTATACTGAAAGACTGGAGCAAGTGTATATCAGGTACTATTAGCCCCCAGCATCCATATAGTCCCTTGAACCTGCAAGGAGTAATCCTGAGTATAGAGTCAGGACTAAGCCATGAATACCACTAGTGTACCCCTGGCTCCTAAAAAAAAAAATCAAACTGAACCAAACAGCATGTGAAAAAGAAAACAGCATGGGAGATTAAATGTGATTTGGTTAAATAATTTCATATGGGATACAAATTTGCTACACACATAAATGTGATGTATTATATTAACAGAATGAAATAAATTTCATAGCCTATCCCAATAGATTGGAAAAATCTGTTAATTAATAACTTCAAGGGGCTGGACAAGTGACTCAATTGATAGAGCACCACCTCATCTGTGCAAGGCAAAATTCCACCTGCAGCTCTGTGGTCCCCACCCCAGCAATGGTAGAAATGCTTTTGACAATTCCTAAGAATTGCCGGTAAGATCCCTATTCTAAATATCATATTGAAAAAGAGAAAGATAAACTTGGGATGTCTGGCACAATATAAGTGACTCTGTAGTTGACTATGAGATGTCAAATAAGTCAAGAAATGAGAGAATCACCAGATGATTTCACTTCTATGTGAATATGAATAAATAAAGCAAACAAATAGAAGAAAACCTCAATGAACTAGATTTGGTGAAAAATATGATCACATAAGGGAAACTAGAATCTCTTTAGGTGATATGAAGACAATGAAACTTTGGGGGGTACAGTGGATTCTAAGTGTACTGATATATGTGAAGCTGCACCCATAATAATAAATCCATTTATTTATGAGGAGATATATAAATAAACAAATAATCTACTTTACAAAACTCATTTGCTTTCCTGACATACTAAGTCAGAAAGACATTTGACTGAATTAAGGAAAATATTCACAAAAAAAGAAAAGAAAATATTCACATATCATATATCTATCAAAGAGCTAACAACCAAGCCATGTAAAGCATTCAAAAAACTCAACAACCCCCACCTGCGAGGATAACATGAGTCACCAAGAGCAGAACAAGTGTTATTGAGGGGTGAAGAAAAAGGGAGCCTTCCTGCAGAGTTGGAAGAAATGTAAATTAGTGCATTCATATGGAAAATCATAAGGATATTCCTTAAATTTTTATAAAGGAAACCCCCTGTAATCCAGAGATACTATTGAGAGGCATTTATGGGAAAGAGACAGAAGCAATAATTCAAAGAAAAATTTCCACCTCTATGTTCAAAGCAGCATTAGTTACTATAGCTAAAACATGGACTCCACTAAAGTGCCCACTGACATTAGATGACGAGATGAAGACATTTGTGGGATTATATCCAACAGAATGCTACTTTGCTATGAGAAAAGAAATGATGACTTTGGGGACAAAAGATGGATGTAACTTGAGGTGATTATAGTGAGTAAAATTAGTCAAGATATGAGTTTTCAGTACAGAAAACTGAATTAACCAGAGCAGATAAACTGAGAAAAAAAATCTCTCACTGGTGGATGGGGGGAATGACTGGAGCAATAGTACAGTGGATGGGGCATTTGTCTTGTATGTGGCCAACCCTGGTTCAATCCCCAATAGTCTATATGGTCCCCCAAGACCATAGAACATATAAAACATATAGACCATATAGAGCATCACTAGAAATGATCCCTGAGTGTAGAGCCAAGACTGAGCCCTGAGCACAGCTAGGTAGGCCCCCCCAAAATCAAAAGAATGATTCAGAAGTTACAAATATGTAAAGTAGAGATCTTGCACTGCCTCCAAGTATTACTCAATGCACTACTTCTAAAGTAGACGCAACATGTGGACTCTTGGTCGTCAGTGTTTCATGTGATGCGTCAAACTTGGCTCTTTCAATGAAAGAAGGGAAAGAAAGTCTGACACTATATCTGATGTAAAGGTAAGTGAACAGATCCCTAGTGAGAAATTCCTTTCTTTTGCTTTCTTTATACTTTTTGTTGTGCCACATCCAGCCCACAATCAGGGCTTGCTTCTGGCTCTGTGATCAGGGAACTATATGTAGTGCCAGGAATGAACCAGAATGGGTCACACACAAGGCCAATACCTTCCCCCCCCCCTTGTACTATCTATGTGAGCCCCAAATTTAATCTTTACGTACCTCTGAGGAGAGTCAAATGTTGATATGGGTGAGCCAATATTTTTCATAACAACCCTTATTGAGTATTTGTCTACAAAATATATTCATATTTGAGTAAAATAAGAATAATAATCAGAACTGGAGAAATTATGGAACAGGTTTGGCACGTGCATTACATGCAAGAGGCTTGAGTTTGATCTAGGTACCACATGGTCCCCTGAACACTACCGAAAAAAAACCCCAAGCACTAACCTGAAAGTAGCCACTAAGCAGCTCTAGTCATGCTCCCCCAAAATAATCAATAATATATATATAAAAAAATTAGAGTCTTATAAATTATATTAATTAAATCAGTTGTTTGGTGTAAAACACCCACACACCATGTTTCTAACCCCTTAGGCGGACGGTCTGATGATGCAGGATAGCTATGGAGAAATAATACCAAGCCAGTCAGGAAAAGATGAAAATGACTTTTGTGGCTTTTGCCTCTCTCTGCCCCAGCCAAAAGCCAGAACTCCTTTCTTTTTTTTTTTTTTTTTTTTTTTGGTTTTTGGGCCACACCCGTTTGACACTCAGGGGTTACTCCTGGCTATGAGCTCAGAAATCGCCCCTGGCTTGGGGAGACTTTTGAGGCGCCAGGGGATCGAACCACAGTCCGTCCTATGCTAGCGCTTGTAAGGCAGACACCTTACCTCTAGCGCCACCTTCCCGGCCCGCAGAACTCCTTTCTTTTTATTTTATTTTATTTTATTATTTTATTTTATTTTATTGTATTTTATTTTATTTTACTTTATTTTGTTTTTGGTTCACACACCCCGCATCACTCAAGGGTTAATCTTGGATCTATGCTCAGAAATCACTCCTGGTAGGCTCCGGGGACCATATGAGATGCCAGGATTTGAACCACCGACCTTCTGAATGCAAGGCAAACACTTTAACTCCATGCTATCTCTCCAGCCCCCAGAACTCCTTTCTTTATTCAAACCAATTTTAAATACCAGGAGGGGGAAGGTTGAATAATCCAGGTGAGCCTGTACATACCAAAAGAAGAGTTTTAGGGGAAGAGGAAGGTGGGGGAACACCTTTGTTTAGGGTTATTAGCTGATCTCTCATCTCACAGTTTGGAAATTAGTGTTTTGACATTTGGCATTTTGTCACAGGCCACTGGGAGCAGGGCAGGAGCAGCTGGACAGAGAAACAGCAGTGGGGTCCTCAAGTGAGTGGGCACAGGAGTTGACGAATTGTGACTAGACATCACACCAAAACAGGAGATTGGATCTAACCCATTTATTTACTCAAAGCAGGGTTTTATCCATTGACTTTAGCAAGTCATTCTGAGTTAGCAAGGAAGAAGGGGTGGTCAATAGTTTTCATAGCAGGAAAACATAGGTGGCTTCAGTGAGGTATAGAGAATTATCAAAAGATTCTATGAAATTCATTGACCTCCTCCTTAATACAATGATTATAATACTTATTGATCTTTACCAGAGACGTCACTTATTTTTGGCCCCAATTCAACAATGCCCTAAATTCCCCAAATCTCATAAGTCTGCAGGAGCAGCTTTGTGGCTTGCATATCCAGTTCCTTTTCTCCCAGGGGAAGAGGGTGTCTTTTGTGTGGCTGTTTACTGCATGCCTACATTTCGTCTTGATATAAAGGCCTTGATATAAGGCCTGGAATAATCAGGCCTTAGAACATTTGCTTGGTAACTAGGAAGTAGTTTTGAGTAACCAAAATCTTAGTGGTCTTTTGAGGGACTCAGAGAAAGGTCCTTAGATGGTGAGCCTCCTAATCAGGGTGCAGAGATGGAGGTGGGGAAGATGGACCAGGTGGTCCTACACTCAATTTTTGGGTCACACCTAGGAGTGCTTAGGGGTTAGTCCTGACTATATGCATAGAAATCGCTCCAGGCAGTCTCGGGAGACCTTGCTGGGATTCGAACCACTGTCCTTCTACATACAAGGCAAGCACCACACCTCCATGCTATCTCTCAGGCCCCCAAGTGTTCCTACACTCAGACCACTCCAGCTCTGCTACTCAGAGTCAGCAATGGTGTTAGTCTGGGGGTGCATTTCCAGAACTGGTCTTTAATTTTGTGCTCGAGCATGCAAGGCCTGCTCCTCAGACTTATGAACTATCTTCTACTTTTCCTCCTCCACTCCCTCTTCCCCCCACACTTATCCTTCCTTCCACCCCTCTGTCTTCCCCCCTCCTCCCTCTCTCTCCCCCCACACCATACCCCCATATTCCATATGGTTTTTCAAGCTTGTAAGGAGAGATTTCTGAGCACAGAACCAGGTCAAAACAAAACGAAACAAATAAAAAAAAAAAACCTTCGCTACATACAGCCCAGCAAACACATATTTGCATTTTATGAAGCACAGTTCAGCAACATCAAAAACAGAAAGTATTTTTGGGGTCCAGAGTAATAGTACAGGGGGTAGGGCACTTGCTTTACATGCAGCTGACATTGGTCCAATACCTGGCATCCCATATGGTTTCCAGAGCTGCCAGGATTTATCCCTGAGAGCAGAGCTGGGTACAGACACGCAATTTGATCTAGTATTCTAGGTCCTCCTCTCAGTGAAACTCCTGCCTAACTGCCAGTGCTCTATAATGGTTTGTTTGTTTTGGTTTGGTTTGTTTTGTTTTCACCAGAATTTAACTCTGCCGATTCCAGAGCTACTGGTCAATGGAAAGCTGCATACGCCTTTATGTTGTGAAGTGTCACTTCATTAGCCACAGTTGGTAGGCAAATCTAGGTTTCTGTTTCAAGGACTAGTAGTCCTTGATTTCTCTTGCTTTCTGAATTATAGTCCATTGTGTGAAAAGGAGAGCTTGGATTTACTCTGCTGTTCTGAGCTGTGTTCAGTTCACCCTTTAGCACAAGGCTGCTTGCTAGGAAAATTTTCTCCAAGTGTTTTTATAGATATTTTATTTTCTTTTACTTGGGTAAATAGCTAGGTTTGGAATTTGTAGATAACAAGATATGCAGGTGATAGTTTCATAAGAAACTGTTCGATATTTTTTCTCATAGTGGCTTTACCATCTTATGCTCCTACCAATAACATCTGAGAATTCAGGGTTCGCCCCAAAAGACCATCAATATGTGGCTTGTTGGTATTTCATTTTAGCACTCCTGTTAGAAGTTGGAGTATATGTTGCTTTTATAAGCAAATTAGATTAATGCATCTAATATCAAGTCAAACTGGGGATTTCAAGGGTGGAACATATACACTTGCAGAAGTTGATTACACTTAATATTACTATGATCACAAAAAAATGAAATTTATAAATGCTGCCTTTCTTTCCTATTTTTTCAACTGAATTTTGGGCCAGGGATGTGGTTCAGTGGCAAAAGTGGTTCACTTCTTTTGCATGTGTACAGCTCAGGCATTTCCAGTGATCACATGTGGTTCAGCTCGAAGCTATGAGGCTGATGTTCTGCCACTCCCTACCGGCTCTAGGCCAGGAGAGCCTCTAGTTGTTTCCCTCAATATTGGCCAATCAAATAGCATTGATATGGCCCAATCAGAAGGCGGATCTATAAAATGTTCACCCACTCACCCTCCACCTCAGTGTTTTAGAGTATGGACCAAACCCACATCCTCCACCAGGGTTGGTTCTTAGGAAAATATGTACTAACACAGATTCAGAAACAAATTCTTCCTATCAGGAAAGCAGTCAGACTTCAACCTAAAAGGGTTCAAATATGGTATACCTAGGAATATTTAAGAAGCATGATCAGAGTGTGGTCCTCTTTCTTCATTTTGTGTTGAATTCCTTGGATTATGTATTGGGAGAGGGTGTTGGATGCAACAGCAGTTCAACATTGTAGCAAAGACCTGTATGCTTTACAGTGGAAGATGTGGATTTCTGAAAACTCTAAGACTAAATTTAATAGCCTGGATCACTCTGGAAGAAAGTTGCAGGAGTCTCATCTCATGAGATGCTGATAGGAGGATGAGAGTAACAGAAGTGAATAAGCAGGCAAGATTATCCCATGCTGCTTTGAGACTTCTCAGGGAACTTGCTTTGAGGGCTTGGGAAAATTCGACTCAGATACTGAGTATGACAGTAGTTCTACAAAGATTTTTCAGGGAGCTATGGAGCCATGCACAGAATTTGTGGGGAAATTGACAGAGTCGATTAATAGATAGGTTAGATATATGGAAATTCAAAAACTCCTGATGGAAACCTTAGCCTTTGATCATGCCAATGAATATTATCAGCCGACCAGGTAGGGGAAATAGTAATTCTTGTCTCATAGTATGGAATTTTAAGAAAGGTAAAAATATAGCTCACATTTTATTGCTTCCTAATCTAATGCCTGGAAAATCAGAATGCATCATGGAGGAAGTACTTTGGAAGTACTAACCCTGAGGCTTCTGCTTAATGCAATTAATAGCTTTTACTGCTAAACTTAAGGAGGAAAATCCAATGTTAACTCTTAAAATTCAGGGTAGGAAGCTTGAAGGAATATTTGACTCTGGCGCGTAAGCATCTGTAATTTCTTTAAGAGATTGGCCCCGAAATTGGATGGCACAAGACATCAGAACAGTTTAGAAGGGAAAGAAGGGGTCTTGCACCAGTCTGAGCTCCCACAGCTAAGCAGTGGCAGTGGTGAGAACTGAATGCAGCTTCCTAGTCCCTGAGCTCTGTGGTAACTGCTGAACCCTTCTGCCTCAGAAGAAGGGTGAGTTCTCCCTGTCACACTGACATGTACATACAGTGAAGCCCCTCCCTCCCTCTTTGTCCACTCTCCCTGGTACTGTCAGGAATGACCCGAGAAATCATGAGACTCTGTCATGTTTGGGCAGTGCATGAGGGAACACCCATGAGAGCGGAGCAAGCACATTTTTGTCACCAGTCTAAAGGGAAGCAGCCCAAGGACAGTTCCCCAGTAGAGCCCCAGATCCCATGGGATTCAGCTACTCCCTAACTCCTTGCAAAATAATGTGACAGGGAAGGGTGTTGAAGGGTCTTGGAATTAGCTGTCACCTGTGCGGATGGGCCAGCTGAGGGTCTGGGTTCAAAAGCTACACACAGGAGTGCTGAGGGCAAAGGGTTGACCACAGATATAGCCACCAGGGATGAAGACTTGAAGACCCCATAGCCACTTCTGGAAAGGCCTGCATGGTTCAGGGATACAAAATAGGGAAGGTCAGTCCAGAGGGCAGGGTTTGTAGGCAGGCAGCACAGGAGGGGTGTGGAGGGCAGCAGACAAGTGGGAGCAGTTAGGTATGCAGTCAGTTGGCCAAGTTATTAGAGAAATGCTCTGGGACGGGAGGACACTAGGGGTTACAGATGCAAGTGCTCAGGGGCTTCTCGAGGTTTGAAAATTAAGTCTGGGGTCTCAGGACAAGATCGCTTGAAACAGGAAAGTCGTGACCCATCTAGGCACAAGCCAGAAAGGTTCTGTGCATGGAAGAATGCACCTGTGTCTGATCCCATCCCCATTGTGGGGGATTGCGGGGCAGGAGGTTCCAAAGTAGGGGTGGGGTAGTCCCTTAGGGCACCCTGGGCACTGTGACTCAAGGGCACCTACGGGCACAGCCTTTATTGTGATGTCAAGGCTCTGGCCAATGAGCTTGGAGACACAGAGCCACACCCACCAGCCCCCCTATAAAGCCCGTGACCCCGCCTCTACAGCACCCTCTCGCAGCGACCCAGTTGTTTCTGGAAATAGCGAGATGTGGACCCCACTCCCTTTCCCCATCTTACCCCTTGAGGGGCAAGGATTGCGGCAACCCCGAATGAACAAAGTCACCATTCAAAGGAAGTCGGACGGCTTGCCAGCCTGGCCCGGCCATGCTCGGCCAGTGGCCAGTGTGCGTGGCCCTGAGGTCAGTGAATGAGCCCCTCAGCCCACGGCCTGCATTTACCTGAGTCATCAGCCATTTTCAGTCCTACAGTCTCTGCCCTCTCCAGGGACTTCTCTTGCTGGTGATCCCAGGTCGCCTCCTGGCCCATGGAAGTGGACCTTAATGTTTCAGGTTTCGAAGACCATAGGGTTGGCCCTCATGTCCCCATGTCAGCTGTGGGGCAGCCACTTTGGCCTCGGGAGTGTGAGGTGTGAGGACTCTCCCCTAAGTCAGTCCTGGTTATACAGAGCCTAGAGCCTTGAACTGTTCGTTACACCCAAGGTTCGAAAACTGCAATCTCCTAGGGTTTCAGCCCTTTTCTGTTTCTCTTGGTGGCACCATGTCCAGTGTGAAGGTGACTAGGGACTGGGGTCTCACCTTTTCTGGTGTTCTGGCCCATTCTTGGATTTGATAGTGCCCCATGCTTTAACTCCATTCCTGGGCAAATGTTTTCTTTGAGGGGGCACTTCTTTTGGGGCTCCAGGAATCCTATGCTGTGCTCAGGATCAAAGCGGGATCACCCCAGAATGTCTAATCCGAATGACATTCTGTGACCCCCAGAGGACAATTCTGTCGCAATCATACCCAGCTTGGTCTCTAGAACCTTTCCATTTTTGCCTGGTTTCTCATCTCGTTCTCATTTCGTGGCATCAGCCAGGGCCCTCTGAGTCGTGTGTGGCCCAGATCCCTGGCTAGTGGACTTTGCAAAGGTGCTAAGCCTAGTGCCTGAGTGTTAGTCTAACAGGGAAGGCATTTGCCTTTCCTGGGGGTGACTTGGTTTCAATGTCAGGCACTGCTCTGCTACCCAGCACCTCCAAGAGTGATCCTGTGTGCAGAGCCAAGAGTAGATCCTGGGCATGGTTGGGTGTGGCACCCGGAACCAAGTACCAAACAAATAAAACCATAGTGCTCCATTTCTTTATGTTAAGAAGAGAATTTGCGTTGGGAAGTTTGAGGAAGTCTGAATGAGACAGTCTGGAGAGTGTTTCAGAGCCAATGGGAGAGGATGGAGGTTCATGAGCCACAAAGGAATGACCGGGACACTCTCTGCTCTCATTTCACAAGCCAGCCGGACACTCAGGCCTCCATAGTTGTGTCCATACTCAGGGCCTGAGATTAAGGCCAGAGACCCTTGGGGGGATGGGCTGCCTTGCAGCATCCTAGATTCTCAGATGAAGGGGGGGTATCTTTCGAGGGATAAGAGCCCACAAGGGTACAGAGCTCAGAGCCCCACACAGCAGACATTGTAGCTGGGCTGCTGTGGGCTGGGGAGATGCCTAGGGCTATGAATTTCCACTTTTGTTAGGCATTGAGGCCAGCACAGGGGAGGACAGATGGGGTGGGGAGACCAAGACCAGAATATTCCTGGAGATTTAGGGAGTCTTTGGGAAAAAATTCCAACCTGCTGGCCTCCTGGAACTTGACTAATCTTTGTACATCTCTATTTAGACATGTGGCACCCAGACCATGCCTGCAACATCACCCCAGAAAGAACACCTTACTGGGGAAAGAGCCTCTATGGTGAATATTTTTAAAATGACACCCAAAGTTAATGGGCTTAATTCTGGGGGACCAAAGACACCAGGCCCTCTGTGGAGGATGGAAAGAGAAGGGTGCAGAGAGGCTAAGGCTGAATCCCAAGGGGGCAGGGAAGAGTTCAAGGTTCAGAGACAGGTGTGTTTAGTGATCCATTCCCTCTCTCTGGGAGCAATGGGGAATGGAACAAATTTGAAAAGTTCTTAAGTCTAGACCCTGGTTGTCCAGACTCAGTGAGAGAAATGTGGGAGGGAGACCAGGGAGGAGGAAGAAAAACTCAGATGTGTTTTCCAGTGTGAGAGACCAAATGAGGGAGCCCAGGCCAATGGGCCAATGGGGTCAGCATGAGGGGTCAACAATGCGCTCTTTCATTCCAGCTCAGCGCAGATCTTCATGTACAAGGAGTGACACCATCAGCTCCTCTGCCACACATGGTTGTAAGTGCTCCTGACAAGTGCTGCTGATTCCTACACATGGCCCAGAGACCTGCAGAACCCCATCTCCAACTTCTCCACAGCCAAGGCTGGGGCCCCCACTTGGGAAAGCACTTTTAACGGAACTTGGATCCCTGGTTGAGGTGGAGGCAAAACCTTTCAACACAGAGAAAACGGAGACACCCCAGAACCTTCCCTCCCTCCTCTTGATAGGTTCCTGCCCCATGCTGACCTGCACCCAGGGCTTATAGCCAGTATCAAGCAATCCCTTTCACAGGACCTGGCATGCTAGTATGGCGGAGAAGGGGCTGACTTGCATAGAACTGACCTGACTTTCACCTGGGCATCCTACCTTGTCCCTCAGGCCAAAATGGAGCGGTCCCTGCCCAGGCTGCCTATTGCAGCCCTAACCTGATTGGGGGCACTTCCTAGGATTTTCCCTGGGCTTGTGTTGCAAATAAACCCTTGATGAGGTTGAGTGATAGAGTGATGGAGGATGAGGCCTTTCTCCTCCAGCATGGACCACGCGTCTGTTACCTTGTTCAGCAGGTGGTTCTGAGGTAAATGTAGTGGAAAGAAAGCCAACAGGCAGTCAGGCTTCCGAAGAAAACAGCTCTTTATTCCATGAAGAGGCCAAAGCCAAAAGTCCTCAGAATAGGTCACAGGAAATAAGCCCCCCACCTTCCACAGACCCTTGCTTTTATGCCCCAGATTCAGGTACCACCCAATGGTGGGATCAGGTACCACCAATGATGGAAGCAGGTACCACCCAAGCGTGGGAGCAGAATACCAGGTCACACCATATGATAGGGCACAATCACCGATCAGGGTAGGATCAGTAACATAATTCCATTGAAATGCTTACATACACACCAGGCTTCTGCATGTCTCAGCTCTTCTCCTCCACTCCAGGTCCCTGTCACTATGGACAGAGGCACGCAGACAATGAAGGTGGTGAAGGAGGACCAGCAAGTTGAACATGTGAGACATGGGAGAAGATGTGTTGATGGGTGGTGACAGAAGACCCCCAGAGGTCTAGAATGGGAGGGCTGAGGTGAGACCGTTCTTGCAGCTCAAAAGGCAGTTGACCCTGGTGCAGCTCGAAAAAGAAACCTGGAAGCGGCAGGCCCAGAAACAAGAGATCTTAGAACAACAACTCTTCCAGGCCATCCAGAAGGTAAGCTGTGACCTTGGTGTCAATTGACCCCACTTTACCAACATGCCATGTCATTCCAGAGCAAACCTGGGGTGCAAAGAGAGAGCCCCCCCGGCCATGCCTTCCACATGTGCCCCTTCCATGGTTTCATGGTTTCAGTTGTGCCACAGTCAAGAGTGCTCAGGATGGACACCAGAGGTGCTCTTTAGGTCCTAGTGTTATGCTGGGGATTCAGCCAGGGCTGTGCTTTTCTCAGACCCCTTCCCCCTTCCCAGTGCTATCATTCTGCCTCCCAATCCAACCACCCTTCCCCTGTTTTGGGCAGTGCACCAGGTTAACACGAAAACATCAGAAAGCAATGGAGACCATCCAGACATGGCAGGCAGCACATGCTCGTTCCTTGAGTGAGTTTTGGGGCTGGCACTGTGTGGGCTCAGGTTTCAAGCATGTGACAAGGGAAGGGCCAGGCATAGAGCTTGTAGAATGCTATGGGAGGTGGCACCAGGAACGGGGCCTTGTGACCCAGGGAGAAAGGTTGGAGCAGCAGAGCTGCAAGAGACTCTTGCCTTCTCTCTGCACCTCAGTGTCATCATCTGCAGAGCTGCAGGTGGGGCTTGGGGGCCAATGTCCAGTCCCCCAGAATTTTCCTGCATAACAATGCAGAGAACTCAGAGCCATGGGAGAGGGAAACCTGCGGATTTTTTTTCCCCTGTCACTTGGGTCCCCTCCCAGCACTGTCAGGAGGGCCTGGGATTAACCCACCCAAGGGAAGCAGCTTCTTGGTATGAAGCCTAGAGCATTAAGGGGTTTGAGAAGTCATGGCTTCCCCAAGAGAGGTGGGCAGGAATCAGAGTTGGGACTCCAGACTAGGAAAGCTGGGGTATGTGGGAGACTTCGGGGGCCTCGACTGTCTGCTCCCTCTCTCAGTGACACCACCTTGGATGAAGACTCTGGAAGAAGAACTGCAGGCAGAGGCTGAGACCTTCCAGCAGGCACCCGTGAGTCTTGCCCCCGGCCAGTTCAGGTCCCGAAGAAGGGAACATGAGCTACCTCAACCTGGAGCTGGAGCAGCTCCTCCCTCTGTGGGTTGTGGAGGCTGAGATGTGGCCTCGCCCAGCATTCTTAAACTTGAGGTGCCAGGCTGACACTACTCCACTGGTTTAGTCCCTGTGTTCTGTGCCCAGACGGCACAGTAGGAGTCCAAGGAACAACTCCAGGACAGAACTGTGCCACCAGACGATGATCCTCCTGGACATCTATGCCAAGGCCTCTGGACCTAGCTTGGGGTCAGATTCTTTGCTCCTCTAGCCTTGTCTTCCTGTCTGTCAAGGGGATTCAGAGTCTAAGGAAGGTCCCTGGGGCTGCCGAAAGCCACCCGTGGCTAGGCAGGAGACCTCCCAGTCTGGATCGAAGGCAGCACAGGCTCGGCCACTCTCTGCAGAGCTGAGGTTCCTGTGAAGTGGGAGGCTGCCAGGAAAGAGTCAGGAAAGAGATGGGGCAGGCACTCTTTTTTTTTGGTCACGCCCAGCAGTGCTCAGGGTTTCCTCCTAGCTCTAGGCTCAGAAATAGCTCCTGTAAGGCAACGGGTACCTATGGGATGCCGGGATTCGAACCACCGACCTTCTGTATGCAAGGCAAATGCCTTACCACCGTGCTATCTCTCCTGCCCCAGTGGGGTGCAGTCTTAAACTCTTCCTACTCAGTCCTCCTGTGTGCCCCTCATCTCTCCACTGGTCTGGCCTCTCCTGCTACCTGGCCTCACTCCCAGCAACATTCCCACAGGCCCAGGATGCACCCCTGCATCAGCAGTGGCACCACTGCCGTGGCAGTGTCCTGAAGTACGTGGAGGCCTTCAGGCAACACTGGGCGGCCTACCAGCACTTGGCTGGAGAGAAAAACGAACTGGAAAATATAATCCAGAGACAAAGTCAGCTGCTGGCCAGACTCCGGCAGGAGAAAAGACACGATGAGGTAGAGGTGGAGAAAGGTTTGTTGGACGAGAGAGAGAGAGAGAGAGAGAGAGAGAGAGAGAGAGAGAGAGAGAGAGAGAGAGGAGACAGAGGAGAGAGACAGAGGAGAGAGAGGAGAGAGAGAGAGAGAGAGAGAGAGAGAGAGAGAGAGAACCAGAGAGAGAGAGAGAGAGAAGAGAGGAGAGAGAAGAGAGAAGAGTGAGTGGAGAAAAGAGAGAGAAGAGAGGGGAGAGAGGGGTGAGAGAGAGGTGAGAGAGAGTAGAGAGTAATGAGTGGAGAGAAGTGAGATGAGAGAGGGGTGAGAGAGAGGTGAGAGAAAGGAGAGAGAGGAGACAGGAATGAGAGGAGTGAGAGGAGAGAGAGACAATAACAGGGTTTGGGGCTCCTGGCAAGGTGGCCTGGGACCTGCCCCTCTCAGCCTTTCTGCCTTCCTGCTTCTTCCTGCCCTTTTAGAATCACATCCAACCGCTGGCTGTGGAGGAGGAGGCTCTGTGGGCTCAGCTGGCCAAGTTGCCACGGATCTCAGAGTAGTGTGAGTGGAAGGGCCCAGGGGTGAGCAGCCGCCTTTGGAGAGGTGCTCCAGGGCTCTCCAGAGAGAAGGTGCCTAAGCCCCTGCCCCAGGCCCCGCAAATTCCATGGGTGTCTGAGACCCTGGTCCTCCCTACAGCGAGAGAAGTGGCAGGAGTGGAGCAGGTGGAGCAGGACGGCTCAGAAGCGGTCAGCCGGCACATGGCCCAGAATGTGGAGGAGGAGAGGAAGACGGAGGTGGCAGCACAGACAGTGCGTCTGCAGGAGAAACAGCCCCCCTGGACTCAGCCCATTGGACTAGTGCATGAAGACGCCTCGGTTAGCTTGGCACCCTGGTGGGACCAGGAGGGAGGCATGGCTTCCCTGAGGGCACCCCACAAGCACACCACACCCTACCTCTTATACACAGATGCCAACAACACCTGGTGCGGAGGCAGAGCCAGAGAAAAAACCCTGCACTTACCACCCAGCCTCCGAGGTCGGCATGCCTCTGGGAGCCACCCACCCTGGGATGGCAGGCCACACCAAACCCCGGGACATGCACCGGAAAGGGCTGGGCTGCATTCACCAAGCTCTACCACCTGAATGGATCCTCCTCCATTGAGGTCTCCATCATCTAACCCCACCCTGTCCTTCCTACCCTCCTGCTCCCCACCCTCTCCCACCACCACCTTCCTCTTGTTCTCCTCCTTCCTCCCCTCCATCTCCCTTCTTGGATCGTCAAGCTCCTTGGGGAGGTCCAAACCAAGGAGCACAGAATGAGACCCACACAACATCACTGGGCCTCATTGGCTGCTTGAGTGCAGGTCACTAAATGCCCCTCAACACCGGGAGGCCACACGGAAATTTTGTGAAAAAATGTGCCCAGTTCTTTGTGGACCACACAGCGAGGGTTCCCTATGGCGTTGTCCTCCACGCCCGACATAACTGAAGGGGAAATTTCCCAATGTCCGGAGCCCTCGAGATCATGCAGGGAAAGAAGGACAAAGTCCAAAATCTCCTTTACCAGTGGCATTCATGTGGACTCGAGATGGAAAGGACGTCTACAATTGTTTTTCATCAATATAAAGAACAGCTGGGTAAGCTTCTGCTGGCCACTGAAAACCCAACTCATATCCCACTAGGGTATTGGGGGGGGGGCGGGAACGAAGCAAAGAAAACCCAGCTGTCATCTCAACCAGGAAGACTGGCTGTCCTGAAGTTGGCTATGCCACTGGAGCCACTCCTACCGCTGGCAGCTTCTCTCAACAAATGCAGGCATCTTTTCAAAGAGACTTTGGGTGGCTCCTGACCCCAGGGCCGACCACCAGCTCCTTACAGAGGCATCTGATGTTCAATGGCCAACAATGGCTAGTAACAAAAAGGCAGCTCACTGCTTGGGGCTCAGGCGGTGGATGCTGGCCCAAGAAGGTCGGCAAATGTGAGGCACCATTTCCCGATACACCCAGGGAAGGTCGGAAGATTGGGGTGTGAGCTCAGCCTGTCCCAGGAGACTGAACTCCCACGGCTCCAGCCACCGAAATGGTCTTAATCTGTTATAGGCTGAATAGAAATCACATGGATAGGGCATGTGAGGTTTTTTTAAAATAAAGATATCATTTATTAAAAAAGATAAATATTTTTATTGTAAGAATTTATTCAAGAGACAACATTGATTAACATAATGAGGTAAACTAACATAACATTATATAGTGACATAACATAACATAATATAATTGATATAATAATACTAAGTCAAAGAAAGTTTTTGATTAAAAACACATTTTTTCCCATAACGGCTTACCTATCTTTCACAGTAGTATTTTAGGTAGATATTAAAATTGAATCAGGGGAATACCCATCACCAACTATGTCCTCCCCCCATTCCAGTTCCCTTTCTACAACCCATATACCCCACCATCACCCCCCCCGGGCTGCTAGAGTAGGTGGACCCCTCTTTGTCTAGCTTTTCTTGCCTTCAAATAAAACCACATACCTCGATTTTTCCAGCTCTGCCTCTTAAATAGAAGGGGAAACAAGGGAGGATTCCAGTACCAAACAGATATGTGATCACTAATAGTAAGCCAGACAAAGAGGGGTCCAGCTACTCTAAAAGAAGATAGGGATTGGATGAATAGTTTCTCCCAATCAGTGAATGGCTTTTGCATCCAAGGCACTATTTCCTTCGATGTGTAGAAGCTTCTCAGCTTAAAAAATTCCCATCTGTTAATCTCTCCTTCCACTTGCATGGAGAGTGCAGTTTCCTCCTTGAAGATGCCTTAAGTCTCAATGTCATGGAGTGTTATACATACGTGTTGTTCAATATATCTTATTGTTTCAGGTCTGGTATCGAGGTCTATAATCCATTTGGATTTTATCTTCATAGATGATATTAGCTTGGGGGTCTAAGTTTGCTTTTTTGCAAGTGGCTAGCCAGTTGTGCCAACACCACTTGTTGAAGAGGCTTTCTTTGCTCCATTTAGGACTTCTTGCTCTTTTATCAAAGATTAGATGATTGTATGTCTGAGGAACATTCTCTGAGTCCTCAAGTCTATTCCACTGATCTGAGTTCTGTCTTTATTCTAATACCATGCTCTTTTGATAACTATTGGTTTGTAATACAGTTTAAAGTTGGGGAAAGTAATGCCTCCCATATTCGTTTCCCAATAATTGCTTTGGCTATTTGAGGGTGTTTATTGTTCCAAATGAATTTCAAAAGTGCCTGATGCACTTCTTTAAAAAATGTCATAGGTATCTTTAAAGGGATCACATAAAATCTGTACAATGCTTTGGGGAGTACTTTCATTTTAATGATGTTAATCCTGCCAATCCATAGCAGGGTATGTGTTTCCATTTTAGTGTGTCCTCTCTTGTTTCTTGGAGCAGAGTTTTATAGTTTTCTTTGTATAGATCCTTCACATCTTTACTCAAGTTGACTCCAAGATATTTGAGTTTGTATGGCACTATTGCGAATAGGGTTGTTTTCTTTTTTTTTTTTTTTTTTTTTTGGTTTTTGGGCCACACCCGGTAACGCTCAGGGGTTACTCCTGGCTATGCGCTCAGAAGTCGCTCCTGGCTTGGGGGACCATATGGGACGCCGGGGGATCGAACTGCGGTCCGTCCAAGGCTAGCGCAGGCAAGGCAGGCACCTTACCTCTTTGCGCCACCGCCCGGCCCCAGGGTTGTTTTCTTAATGTCCATTTCTTCCCTATTTTTATTGGTGTATAGAAAGGCCATTGATTTTTGCGTGTTAATTTTGTAGCATGCCATCATGCTATATGAGCTTATCGTTTCTAGAATCTTTTTGGTAGAGTCTTGAGGGTTTTCTAAGTAGAGTATCATGTCATCTGCAAACAGCAAGAGCTTGACTTATTCCTTTCCTATCTGGATTCCCTAGATATATTTTTTTGCCTGATGACTATGGTGAATACTGCCAGTGCTTACTGGCAGTATTCACTATGGTGAATACTTTCAGTTGAATAGAGTGGTGAGAGAGGACAGCCTTGCCTTGTGCCAGAATTAAGAGGGAAGGCTTTTAGTTTTTCTCCATTGAGGATAATATTTGCCACTGTCTTGTGGTAGATGGCCTTAACTGTATTGAGAATGGTTCCTTTCA
This sequence comes from Suncus etruscus, assembly GCF_024139225.1. Taxonomy (NCBI): domain Eukaryota; kingdom Metazoa; phylum Chordata; class Mammalia; order Eulipotyphla; family Soricidae; genus Suncus; species Suncus etruscus. The sequence continues at coordinate 12,381,083 of NC_064860.1, forward strand.
TTCCCATCTTGCTGTGAGTTTTGATCAAGAAAGGGTGTTGGACCTTAGCAAATGCTCTCTGCATCTATTGATATGATCATGTGATTTTTATTTTTTTGTTGTTGTTGATGTTGTGTATTATGTTGATAGATTTTTTTTATGTTAAACCATCCTTGCATTTCTGGGATGAAACCTACTTGATCATAATGAATGATATTTTGATGAGGCACTGAATTCTATTTGCCAGAAATACTTTAGGCAGATACAAAACCCAGATGCGTACAGAGATTAAAATAGAAACACTGACTAATATCAAGATAAACAGAAAGGCAGATAGTCTCAATAAAATATTATACTGAAAGGCTGGAGCAAGTGTACATCAGGTACTATTAGCCCCCAGCATCCCATATAGTCCCTTGAGCCTGCCAGGAGTAATCCTGCGTATAGAGTCAGGGCTAAGCCCTGAACACCACTAATGTACCCCTGCTCCTAAAAAAAAATCAAACTTAACCAAACAGTATGTGAAAAAAAACAGCATGGGAGATTAAATGTGATTTGGTCAAATGATTTTATATGGGATACTAATTTGCTACACACATAAATGTGATGTAGTATATTAACAGAATGGAATAAAATTCATAGCCTATCCCAATAGATCAGAAAATCTGTTAATTAAATAACTTCAAGGGGCTGGACAAGTGACTCAACTGATAGAGCACCAACTGATCTGTGCAAGGCAAAATTCCACCTGCAGCATAGTGGTCCCCACCCCAGCAATGGTAGAAATGCTTTTGACAATTCCTGAGAACTGCCGGTAAGATCCCTATTCTAAATATCATACATAAAAAGAGAAAGTTAAACTTTGGATGTCTGGGACAATATAGGTGACTCTTTAGTTGACTATGAGATGTCAAATAAGTCAAGAAATGAGAGAATCACCAGATGATTTTACTTCTATGTGAATATGAATAAATAAAGCAAACAAATAGAAGAAAACCTCAATGAACTAGATTTGGTGAAAAATATGATCACATAAGGGAAACTAGAATCTCTTTAGGTGGTATGAAGACAATGAAACTTTGGGGGGGTACAGTGGATTCTAAGTGTACTGATATATGTGAAGCTGCACCCATAATGATAAATCTATTTATTTATGAGGAGATATATAAATAAACAAATAATCTACTTTATAAAACTCATTTGCTTCCCTGACATCTAAGTCCAAAAGACATTTGACTGAGTTAAGAAAAATATTCACAAAAAAAGAAAAGAAAATATTCACATATCATATATCTAACAAAGAGCTAACAACCTAGCCATGTAAAGCATTCACAAAACTCAACAACCCCACCTGAGAGGATAACATGAGTCACCAAGAGCAGAACAAGTGTTATTGAGGGGTGAAGAAAAAGGGAGCCTTCCTGCAGAGTTGGAAGAATGTAAACTAGTGCAGCCATATGGAAAATCATAAGCATATTCCTTAAAAATTTATAAAGTAAACCCCCTGTAATCCAGAGATACTATTGAGAGGCATTTATGGGAAAGAGACAGAAGCAATAATTCAAAGAAAAATTTCCACCCCTATGTTCAAAGCAGCTTTAGTTACTATAGCTAAAACATGGACTCCACCAAAGGGCCCACTGACATTAGATGACGAGATGAAGACATTTGTGGGATTATATCCAACAGAATGCTACTTTGCTATGAGAAAAGAAATGATGACTTTGGGGACAAAAAATGGATGGAACGTGAGATGATTATAGTGAGAAAAATTAGTCAGGATATGAGCGAATTACTTGATGGTTTTCAGTACAGAAAACTGAATTAACCAGAGCAGATAAACTGAGAAAAAAATCTCTCACTGGTGGAGGGGGGAATGACTGGAGCAATAGTACAGTGGATGGGGCATTTGTCTTCTATGTGGCCAACCCGGTTCAATCCCCAATAGTCTATATGGTCCCCCAAGACCATAGAACATATAATACATATAGACCATATAGAGCATCACTAGAAATGATCCCTGAGTGTAGAGCCAAGACTGAGCCCTGAGCACAGCTAGGTAGGCCCCCCAAAAACAAAAGAATGATTCAGAAGTTACAAATATGTAAAGTAGAGATCTTGCACTGTCTCCAAGTATTATTCAATGCACTACTTCTGAAGTAGATGCATCATGTGGACTCTTGGCCTTCCCTGTTTCATGTGATGCGTCAACCTTAGCTCTTTCAATTAAAGAAGAGAAAGTCTGACACTCTGTCTTATATAAAGGTAAGTGAACAGATCCCCAGTGAGAAATTCCTTTCTTTTGCTTTCTTTATACTTTTTGTTGTGCCACATCCAGCCCACAATCAGGGCTTGCTTCTGGCTCTGTGATCAGGGAACTATATGTAATGCCAGGAATGAACCAGAATGGGTCACACACGAGACCAATACCTTTCCCCCCTTGTACTATCTCGGTGAGCCCCAAATTTAATTTTTAAGTACCTCTGAGGAGGGTCAAATGTTGATATGGGTGAGCCAATATTTTTCATAACAACCCTTATTGAGTATTTGTCTATAAAATATATTCATGTTTAAGTAAAATAAGAATAATAATCAGAACTCGAGAAATTATGGAACAGGTTGGAGCATGTGCATTACATGCAACAGGCCTGAGTTTGATCCAGGTACCACATGGTCCCCTGAACACGACTGAAAGAAACCCCCAAGCACTGACCTGAAAGTAGCCACTAAGCAGCTCTAGTCATGCTCCCCCAAAATAATCAATAATATATAATAAAATAAAATTAGAGTCTTAAAAATTATATTAATTAAATCAGTTGTTTGGTGGAAAATAAAAATTCACAGATTGTGATCTCACCACACACACCATGTTTCTAACCCCTTAGGTGGACTGGTATGATGATGCAGGATAACGGTGGAGAAATAATACCAAGCCAGTCAGGAAAAGATGAAAATGGCTTTTGTGGCTTTTGCCTCTCTCTGCCCCAGCCAAAAGACAGAACTCCTTTATTTTTATTTTATTTTATTTTATATTTTATTTTATTTATTTTATTTATTTATTTTATTTTATTTCATTTTATTTTATTTTATTTTATTTTATTTTATTTGGTTTTTGGGTCACACCCTGTATCACTCAGGGGTTAATCCTGGCTCTATGCTCAGAAATCACTCCTGGCAGGCTCAGGGGACCATATGGAATGCAAGGATTTGAACTAAGGACCTTCTGCATGCAAGGCAAGCACCTTACCTTCATGCTATCTCTCCAGCCCCCAGAACTCCTTTTTTTATTCAAATCGATTTTCAATACCAGGAGGGGGAAGGTTGAATAATCCAGGTGGGCCTTTACATACCAAAAGAAGAGGTTTAGGGAAAGAGGAAGTTGGGGGAACACCTTTGTTTAGGGTTATTAGCTGATCTCTCATCTCACAGTTTGGAAATTAGTGCTTTGACATTTGGCATTTTGTCACAGGCCACTGGGAGCTGGGCAGGAGCAGCTGGACAGAGAAACAGCAGCGGGGTCCTCAAGTGAGTGGGCACAGGAGTTGACGAATTATGACTAGACCTCACACCAAAAGAGGAGTTTGGATCTAGCCCATTTATTCACTCAAAGAGCAGGGTTTTATCCATTGACTTTAGCAAGTCATTCTGAGTTAGCAAGGAAGAAGGGGTGGTCAATAGTTTTCATAGCAGGAAAACATAGGTGGCTTCAGTGAGGTATAGAGAATTATCAAAAGATTCTTTGAAATTCATTGACCTCCTCCTTAATACATAGATTATAATATTTATTGATCTTTACCAGAGACGTCACTTATTTTTGGCCCCAATTCAACAATGCCCTAAATTGCCAAAATCTCATATGTCTGCAGGAGCAGCTTTGTGGCTTGCATATCCAGTTCCTTTTTTCCCAGGGGAAGAGGGTGTCTTTTGTGTGGCTGTTTACTGCATGCCTATATTTCGTCTTGATATAAAGGCCTTGATATAAGGCCTGGAATAATCAGGCCTTAGAACATTTGCTTGGTAACTAGAAAATAGTTTTGAGTAACAGAAATCTTAGTGGTCTTTTGAGGGACTCAGAGAAAGGTCCTTAGGTGGTGAGCCTCCTAATCAGGGCTCAGAGATGGGAGGGGGGGGAAGATGGACCAGGTGGTCCTACACTCAATTTTTGGATCACACTCGGCAGTGCTCAGGGGTTACTCCTGACTCTATGCATAGAAATCACTCCTGGCAGTCTCGGGAGACCGTGCCGGGATTCGAACCACTGTCCTACATACAAGGCAAACACCACACCTCCATGCTATCTCTCAGGCCCCCAAGTGGTCCTACACTCAGACTGCTGCAGCTCTGCTACTCAGACTCAGCAATGGTGTTAGTCTGGGGGTGCATTTCCAGAACTGGTCTTGAATTTTGGTGCTCAAACATGCAAGGCCTGCTCCTCAGATTTCTGAACTATCTTCTACTTTTCTTCCTCCTCTACCTCTTCCCCCCACCCTTACCCTTTCCTCCACCCCTCTGACTTCCCCCCTCCTCCCTCTCTCTCCTTCACCCCATACCCCCATATCCCATATATTTTCTCAAGCCTGCAAGGAGAGATTTCTGAGCACAGAACCAGGTCAAAACAAAACGAAACAAAACAAAAAAGAAACCCTTCCCTACATGCAGCCCAGCAAACGCATATTCACATTTTAATGAAGCACAGTTCAGCAACATCAAACACAGAAAGTATTTTTTGGGGCCAGAGTAATAGTACAGGGGGTAGGGCACTTTCTTTACATGCAGCTGACATTGGTCCAATAAATGGCATCCCCTATGGTTTCCAGAGCTGAAAGCAGAGCTGCCAGGATTTATCCCTTAGTGCAGAGCTGGGTACAGACACCCAATTTGATCTAGTATTCTAGGTTCTCCTCTCAGTGAATCTTCTGCCTAACTGCCAGTGCTCTATAATGGTTTGTTTATTTTGTTTTGTTTTGTTTTGTTTTGTTTTCACCAGAATTTAACTCTGCCGATTCCAGAGCTACTGGTCAATGGAAAGCTGCATACGCCTTTATGTTGTGAAGTGTCACTTCATTAGCCACAGTTGGTAGGCAAATCTAGGTTTCTGTTTCAAGGACTAGTAGTCCTTGATTTCTCTTGCTTTCTGAATTATAGTCCATTGTGTGAAAAGGAGAGCTTGGATTTACTCTGCTGTTCTGAGCTGTGTTCAGTTCACCCTTTAGCACAAGGCTGCTTGCTAGGAAAATTTTCTCCAAGTGTTTTTATAGATATTTTATTTTCCTTAACTTGGGTAAAAAGCTAGGTTTGGAATTTGTAGATAAAAAGATATGCAGGTGAAAGTTTCATAAGAAACTGTTAGATATTTTTTTCCTCATAGTGGCTTTACCATTTTATGCTCCTAACAGTAACATATGAGAATTCAGGGTTTGCCCCAAAAGACCATCAATATGTGGCTTGTTGCTGTTTCATTTTAGCACTCCTGTTGGTGGTTGGAGTAAATGTTGCTTTTATAAACAAATTAGATTAATGCAGCTAATACCAAATCAAACTGGTGATTTCGGGGATGGAACATATACACTAGGAGAAGTTGATTGCACTTAATATTACTATGATCACAAAAAATTGAAATTTATAAATGCTGCCTTTCTTTCCTATTTTTTCAACTGAATTTTGGGCCAGGAATGTGGTTCAGTGGCAAAAGTGGTTCATTTGTTTTGCATGTGTACAGCTCAGGCATTTCCAGTGGTCACATGTGGTTCAGCTCGAAGCTATGAAGCTGATGTTCTGCCAATCCCTACCGGATCTAGGCCAGGAGACCGTCTAGTTGTTTCCCTCGATATTTACCAATCAAATGGCATTGAAATGGCCCAATCGAAGGCGGATCTGTAAAATTCTCACCAACTCACCCTCCACCTCAGTGTTTTAGAGTATGGACCAAACCCACATCCTCCACCAGGGCTGTTCTTAGGAAAATTTGTACTAACACAGATTCAGAAACAAATTCTCCCCATCAGGAAAGCAGTCAGACTTAAACCTAAGAGGGTTCAAATATGGTAAACCTAGAATATTTAAGAAGCATGCTCACAGTGTGGACCTCTTTCTCCATTTTGCGTTGAATTACTTGGATTCTGGATTGGGAGAGTGTGTTGGATGCAACAGCAGTTCAACATTGCAGCAAAGACCTGTATGCTTTACAGTGGAAGATGTGGATTTCTAAAAACTCTAAGACTGAAATTAATAGCCTGGATCACTCTGGAAGAAAGTTGCAGGAGTCTCATCTCATGAGATGCTGATAGGAGGATGAGAGTAACAGAAGCGAATAAGCAGGCAAGATTACCCCATGCTACTTTGAGAATTCTCAGGGAACTTGCTTTGAGGGCTTGAGAAAAATCGACTCAGATACTGAGTAAAACGGTAGTTCTACAAAGATTTTTCAGGGAGCTATGGAGCCATGCACAGAATTTGTGGGGAATTGACAGAGGCGATTAAAAGATAGGTTAGATATATGGAAATTCAAAAATTCCTGATGAAAACCTTAGCCTTTGATCATGCCAATGAATATTATCAGCCGACCACGTAGGGGAAATAGTAATTCTTGTCTCATAGAATGTATTTTTAAGAAAGGTAAAAATATAGCTCACATTTTATTGCTTCCTAATTTAATGCCTGGAAAATCAGAATGCATCACGGAGAAAGTACTTTGGAAGTACTAACCCTGAGGATTCTGCTGAATGCAATTATAGCTTTTACTGCTAAGCTTAAGGAGGAAAATCCAATGTTAACTCTTGAAATTCAGGGCAGGAAGCTTGAAGGAATGTTTGACTCTGGTGCAGAAGCATCTGTAATTTCTTTAAGAGATTGGCCCCTAAATTGGACGGCACAAGAAATCAGAACAGTTTAGAAGGGATAGAAGGGGTATTGCACCAGTCTGAGGTCTCACAGATAAGCAGTGGCAGTGGTGAGAACTGAATGCAGCTTCCAAGTCCCTGAGCTCACTGGTAACTGCTGAGCCCTTCTGCCTCAGAAGAAGGGTGGGGTCTCCCTGTCACACTGACCTGTACCCACAGTGAAGCTCCTCCCTCCGTCTTAGTCCACTCTCCCTGGTACTGTCAGGAATGACCCGAGAAATCATGAGACTCTGTCATGCTTGGGCAGTACATGAGGGAACACCCATGAGAGCGGAGCAAGCACATTTTTGTGACCAGTCTAAAGGGAAGCAGCCCAAGGACAATTTCCCAGCAGAGCCCCAGATCCCGTGGGATTCAGCTGCTCCCCACTCCTTGCAAAATAATGTGACAGGGAAGGGTGTTGAAGGGTCTTGGAAGGGGCTGTCACCTGTGGGGATGGGCCATCTGACGGTCTGGTTTCAAAAGCTACATACAGGAGTGCTGAGGGCAAAGGGTTGACCACAGCTATAGCCACCAGGGATGAGGACTAGAAGACCCCATAGCCACTTTTGGAAAGGCATGAATGGGTGAGAGAGACAAAACAGGGAAGGTCAGTCCAGAGGGCAGGTTTTGAAGGGCAGGCAGCATGGTAGGGGTGTGGAGGGCAGCAGACAAGTGGGAGCAGTTAGGTATGCAGTCAGTTGGCCAAGTGCTTAGAGAGATGCTCTGGGAGGGGAGGACACTTGGGGTTACAGATGCAAGTGATCAGGGGCTTCTCAAGGTTTGAAAGTTAAGTCTGGGGTCTCAGGACAAGACCTCTTGAAACAGGAAAGTCGTGACCCATCTAGGCACAAGCCAGAAAGGTTCTGTGCATGGAAGAATGCACCTGTGTCTGATCCCATCCCCATTGTGGGGGGTTGAGGGGCAGGAGGTTCCAAGGTAGGGGTGGGGTAGTCCCTCCGGGCACCCTGGGCACTGTGACTCAAGGGCACCTACGGGCACAGCCTTTATTGTGACGTCAAGGCTCTGGCCAATGAGCTTGGAGAAACAGAGCCACACCCACCAGCCCCCCTATAAAGCCCGTGACCCCGTCTCTACAGCACCCTCTCGCAGCGACCCAGTTGTTTCTGGAAATAGCGAGATGTGGACCCCACTCCCTTTCCCCATCTTACCCCTTGAGGGGCAAGGATTGCGGCAACCCCGAATGAACAAAGTCACCATTCAAAGGAAGTCGGACGGCTTGCCAGCCTGGCCCGGCCATGCTCGGCCAGTGGCCAGTGTGCGTGGCCCTGAGGTCAGTGAATGAGCCCCTCAGCCCACGGCCTGCATTTACCTGAGTCATCAGCCATTTTCAGTCCTACAGTCTCTGCCCTCTCCAGGGACTTCCCAGGTCTCTTGCTGGTGATCCCAGGTCGCCTCCTGGCCCATGGAAGTGGACCTTAATGTTTCAAGTTTCGAAGACCATAGGGTTGGCCCTCATGTCCCCATGTCAGCTGTGGGGCAGCCACTTTGGCCTCGGGAGTGCGAGGTGTGAGGACTCTCCCCTACGTCAGACCTGGTTATACAGAGCCTAGAGCCTTGAACTGTTCGTTACACCCAAGGTTCGAAAACTGCAATCTCCTAGGGTTTCAGCCCTTTTCTGTTTTTCTTGGTGGCACCATGTCCAGTGTGAAGGTGACTAGGGACTGGGGTCTCACCTATTCTGGTGTTCTGGCCCATTCTTGGATTTGGTAGTGCCCCATGCTTTAACTCCATTCCTGGGCAAATGTTTTCTTTGAGGGGGCACTTCTTTTGGGGCTCCAGGAATCCTGTGCTGTGCTCAGGATCAAAGCGGGATCACCCCAGAATGTCTAATCCGAATGACATTCTGTGACCCCCAGAGGACAATTCTGTCGCAATCATACCCAGCTTGGTCTCTAGAACCTTTCCATTTTTGCCTGGTTTCTCATCTCATTCTCATTTCATGGCGTCAGCCAGGGCCCTCTGAGTCGTGTGTGGCCCAGATCCCTGGCTAGTGGACTTTGCAAAGGTGCTAAGCCTAGTGCCTGAGTGTTAGTCTAACAGGGAAGGCATTTGCCTTTCCTGGGGGTGACTTGGTTTCAATGTCAGGCACTGCTCTGCTACCCAGCACCTCCAAGAGAGATCCTTTGTGCAGAGCCAAGAGTAGACCCTGGGCATGGCTGGATGTGTCACCCGGAACAAAGTACCAAACAAATAAAACCATAGTGCTCCATTTCTTCATGTTAAGAAGAGAATTTGCGTTGGGAAGTTTGAGGAAGTCTGAATGAGACAGTCTGGAGAGTGTTTCAGAACCAATGGGAGAGAATGTAGGTTCATGAGCCACAAAGGAATGACCAGGACACACTCTGCTCTCTGCTCTCATTTCACAAGCCAGCCGGACACTCAGGCCTCCATAGTTGTGTCCATACTCAGGGCTGAGATAAAGGCCAGAGACCCTTGGGGGGATGGGCTGCCTTGCAGCATCCTAGATTCTCAGGTGAAGGGGGGGGTGTCTTTCAAGGGACAGGAGCCCACAAGGTTACAGAGCTCAGAGCCCCACACAGCAGACATTGTAGCAGGGCTGCTGTGGGGTGGGGAGATGGCTAGGGCTGTGAATTTCCACTTTTGTTAGGAATTGAGGCCAGGACAGGGGAGGAGAAATGGGGTGGGGTGATCAAGACCAGAATATTCCTTGAGATTTAGGGAGTCTTTGGGAACAACCTGCCAACCTGCTGGCTTCCTGGAACTTGACTAACATTTGTACATCTCTATTTAGACATTTGGCATCGAGACCATGCCTGCAACATCACCCCAGAGAGAACACCTTGCTGGGGAAAGAGCCTCCATGGTGAATATTTGTAAAATCACACCCAAAGTTAATGGGCTCAATTCTGGGGGACCAAAGACACCAGGCCCTCTGTGGAGGATGGAAAGAGAAGGGTGCAGAGAGGCTAAGGCTGAATCCCAAGGGGGCAGGGAAGAGTTCAAGGTTCAGAGACAGGTGTGTTTAGTGAGCCATTCCCTCTCTCTGGGAGCAATGGGGAATGGAACAAATTTGAAAAGTTCTTAAGCCTAGACCCTGGTTGTCCAGACTCAGCGAGAGAAATGTGGGAGGGAGACCAGGGAGGAGGAAGAAAAACCCAGATGTGTTTTCCAGTGTGAGAGACCAAATGAGGGAGCCCAGGCCAATGGGCCAATGGGGTCAGCACGAGGGGTTAACAATGCGCTCTTTCATTCCAGCTCAGCGCAGATCTTCATGTACAAGGAGTGACACCATCAGCTCCTCTGCCACACATGGCTGTAAGTGCTCCTGACAAGTGCTGCTGATTCCTACACATGGCCCACAGACCTGCAGAACCCCATCTCCAACTTCTCCACAGCCAAGTCTGGGGCCCCCACTTGGGAAAGCACTTTTAACGGAACTTGGATCCCTGGTTGAGGTGGAGGCAAAACCTCTCAACACAGAGAAAACAAAGACACCCCAGAACCTTCCCTCCCTCCTCTTGATAGGTTCCTGCCCCATGCTGACCTGCACCCAGGGCTTACAGCCAGTATCAAGAAATCCCTTTGGCAGGACCTGGCATGCTAGTATGGCAGAGAAGGGGCTGACTTGCATAGAACTGACCTGACTTTCACCTGGGCATCCCACCTGGTCCCTCAGGCCAAAATGGAGTGGTCCCTGCCCAGGCTGCCTATTGCAGCCCTAATCTGATTGGGGGCACTTCCTAGGATTTCCCCTGGGCTTGTGTTGCAAATCAGCCCTTGATGAGGTTGACTGATGGAGGGATGGAGGATGAGGCCTTTCTCCTCCAGCTCAGACCACACGTCTGTTACCCTGTTTAGCAGGTGGTTCTGAGGTAAATGCAATGGAAAGAAAGCCAACAGGCAGTCAGGCTTCTGAAGAAAACAGGTCTTTATTCCATGAAAATACCTCAGAATTGGCCCCTGGAAAGAAGCCCCTGCCTTCCACAGACCCTTGCTTTTATGCTCCAGATTCAGGTACCACCCAATCGTGGGATCAGGTAGCACCATAGGGTGGGAGCAGAATGCCAGGTCACATCCAAGGGTAGGGCACAATCACCGATCAGGGTAGGATCAGTAACATAATTCCATTGAAATGTTTACATACACAATAGGCTTCTGCATGTCTCAGCTCTTCTCCTCTACTCCAGGTCTCTGTCACCACAGACAGAGGCACTCAGACAATGAAGGTGGTGAAGGAGGACCAGCAAGTTGAATATGTGAGACCTGGGAGAAGATGTGTTGACGGGTGGTGACAGAAGACCCCAGGAGGTCCAGAATGGGAGGGCTAAGGTGAGACCATTTTTGCAGCTCAAAAGGCAGTTGACCCTGGCGCTGCTAGAAAAAGACAGCTGGAAACAGCAGGCCCAGAAACAAGAGATCTTAGAACAACAACTCTTCCAGGCCATCCAGAAGGTAGGCTGTGACCTTGGTGTCAATTGACCCCGCTTTACCAACATGCCATGTCATTCCAGAGCAAACTTGGGGTTCAAATAGAGACCCCCCCGCCATGCCTTCCACATGTGCCCCTTCCATAGTTTCATGGTTTCAGTCAAGAGTGCTCAGGATGGACACCAGAGGTGCTCTTTAGGTCCTAGTGTTATGCTGGGGATTCAGCCAGGGCTGTGCTTTTCTCAGACTCTTTCACCCTTCCCTGTGCTATCATTCTGACTCCCAATCTAACCACCCTTCCCCTGTTTTGGGCAGTGCACCAGGTTAACACGAAAACATCAGAAAGCAATGGAGACCATCCAAGCATGGCAGGCAGCACATGCTCGTTCCTTGAGTGAGTTTTGGGGCTGGCACTGTATGGGCTCAGGTTTCAAGCCTGTGACAAGGGAAGGGCCAGGCATAGATCCTGTAGAATGCCATAGGAGGTGGCACCAGGAACGGGGCCTTGCGACCCAGGGAGAAAGGTTGGAGCAGCAGAGCTGCAAGAGACTCTTGCCTTCTCTCTGCACCTCAGTGTCATCATCTGCAGAGCTGCAGGTGGGGCTTGGGGGCCAATGTCCAGTCCCCCAGAATTTTCCTGCATAACAATGGGAGCCATGGGAGAGGGAAACCTGCGGATTTTTTCCCCCTGTCACTTGGGTCCCCTCCCCGCACTGTCAGGAGGGCCTGGGATTAACCCACCCAAGGGAAGCAGCTTCTTGGTATGAAGCCTAGAGCATCAAGGGGTTTGAGAAGTCATGGCTTCCCTAAGAGAGGTGGGCAGGAATCAGAGTTGGGACTCCAGACTAGGAAAGCTGGGGTATGTGGGAGACTTCGAGGTCCTTGACTGTCTGGTCCCTCTCTCAGTGACACCACCTTGGATGCAGACTCTGGAAGAGGAACTGCAGGCTGAGGCTGAGACTTTCCATCAGGCACCCGTGAGTCTTGCCCCAGTCCCGAAGAAGGGAACTTGAGCCACCTCAACCTGGAGCTGGGTCAGTGCCTCCCTCTGTGGGCTGTGGAGGCTGAGATGTGGCCTCGCCCAGCATGCCTAGGCGTGAGCTGCCCGGCTGACACTACTCCACTGGTTTAGTCCCCTGATCTGTGCCCAGACCGCACAGTAGGAGTCCCAGGAACAGCTCCAGGACAGAACTGTGTAACCAGATGATGGTCCTCCTGGACATCTATGCCAAGGCCCCCTGAACCTAGTTTTGGGTCAGATTCTTTGCCTCTCTAGCCTTTTCTTCCTGTTTGTCAAGGAACTCAGACACTCAAGGAAGGTCCCAGGGGCTGCCGAAAGCCACCCTTGGCTAGGCAGGAGACCTCCCAGTCTGGATCGAAAGCAGCACAGGCTTGGCCACTCTCTGCAGAGCTGAGGTTCCTGGAAGTGGGAGGCTGCCAGGAAAGAGTCAGTAAAGAGATGGGGCAGGCACTTTTTTTTTTTTGTTCATGCCCCACAGCGATCAGGATTTCCTCCTAGCTCTAGGCTCAGAAATAGCTCCTGGCAGGCAACGGGTACCCTATGGGATGCCGGCATTCGAACCACGGACCTTTTGCATGCAAGGCAAATGCCTTACCACCGTGCTATCTCTCAGGCCCCAGGGGGGTGCACTCTTAAACTCTTCCTACTCAGTCCTCCTTTGTGCCCCTCATCTCTCCCACTGGTCTGGCCTCTCCTGCTACCTGGCCTCACCCCCAGCAACATTCCCACAGGCCCAGGATGCACCCCTGCATCAGCAGTGGCACCACTGCCGTGGCAGTGTCCTGAAGTATGTGGAGGCCTTCAGGCAACACCGGGCGGCCTACCAGCACTTGGCTGGAGAGAAAAAAGAACTGGAAAATATAATCCAGAGACAAAGTCAGCTCCTGTCCAGTCTCAAGAAAAGAAATGATGAGGTAGAGGTGGAGAGTCCTGTTGAACCTGAAAGAGAGAGAGAAAGAGAGAGAGAGAGGAGAGAACAGAGGAGAGAGAGGAGAGAGGAGAGATAGAGGAGAGAGAAGAGAGGAGAGAGAGGAGTGAGAGGAGAGGAGAGGAGAGGAGAGAGGGGTGAGAGAGGTGAGAGAGAGGAGAGAGAGGAAAGAGAGAGGAGAGAGAAGAGAGGAATGAGAGAGAGGTGAGAGAAAGGAGAGAGAGGAGAAAGGAATGAGAGGAGTGAGAGGAGAGAGAGACAAAGACAGTGTTTTGGGCTCCTGGCAAGGTGGCCTGGGACCTGCCCCTCTCAGCCTTTCTGCCTTCCTGCTTCTTCCTGCCCTTTTAGAATCACATCCATGTGCCTGCTGTGGAGGAGGAGGCTCTGTGGGCTCAGCTGGCCAAGTTGCCACAGATCTCAGAGTAGTGTGAGTGGAAGGGCCCAGGGGTGAGCAGCCGCCTTTGGAGAGTCAGGAGACAAGGCTCCCCAGAGAAGGTGCCTAAGCCCCTTCCCCATGTGCTGCAAATTCCATGGGTGTCTGAGACCCTGGTCCTCCCCACAGCGAGATTAGTGGCAGGAGTTGAGCAGGTGGAGCAGGACGGCTCAGAAGCGGCCAGCCGTCACATGGTCCAGAATGTGGAGGAGGAGAAGAAGACTAAGTTGGCAGCACAGAAAGCATGTGCAGGAGAAACATCCCACCTGGACTCTGCCCCTCAGACTAGTGCATGAAGAGGCCTCGGTAAGCTTGGCACCCTGGAGTGACCAGGAGGGAGGAATGGCTTCCCTGAGGACACCGCACAAGCACACCACACCCTACCTCTTGTACACAGATGCCAACAACACCTGGTGTGGAGGCAGAGCCAGAGGAAAAACCCTGCACTTATCACCCAGCCTCCGAGGTCGGCATGCCTCAGGGAGCCACCCATCCTGGGATGGCAGGCCACACCAAACCCCGGGACATGCACCGGAAAGGGCTGGGCTGCATTCACCAAGCTCTACCACCTGAATGGATCCTCCTCCATTGAGGTCTCCATCATCTAACCTCACCATGTCCTTCCTACCCTCCTGCTCCCCACCCTCTCCCACCCCCTCCTTCCTCTTGTTCTCCTCCTTCCTCCCCTCCGTCTCCCTTCTTGGATCATCAAGCTCCTTGGGGAGCTCCAAACCAAGGAGCACAGAATGAGGCCCACACAGCATTTCTGGGCCTCATTGGCTGCTTGAGTGCAGGTCACTAAATGCCCCCTGAACACCGGGAGGCCACACGGAAATTTTGTTAAAAAATGTGCCCAATTCTTTGTGGACCACACAGCGAGGGTTCCCTATGGCATTGTCTCCACGCACGACATAACTGAAGTGGAAATTTCCCAATGTCCAGACCCCTCGAGATCCTGCAGGGAAAGAAGGACAAAGTCCAAAATCTCCTTTCAGCATTCATGTGGACTCCAGATGAAAAGGACGTCTACAATTGTTCTTCATCAATATAAAGAACAGCTGGGTAAGCTTCTGCTGGCCACTGAAAACCCAGCTCATATCCCACTAAGGTATGGGGGGTGGGGCGAATCAAAGAAAACCCAGCTGTCATCTCAACCAGGAAGACTGGCTGTCCTGAAGTTGGTTGTGCCACTGGAGCCACTCCTACAGCTGGCAGCTTCAGTCAACAAATGCAGGCTGCTTTCCAGAGAGACTTTGGGTGGCTCCTGACCCCAGGGCCAACCACCAGCCCCTTACAGAGGCATCTGATGTTCAATGGCCAATAATGGCTAGCAACAACAAGGCAGCTCACTCCCTGGGGCTAAGGCCGTGGATGCTGCCCCAGGAAGGTCTGCAAATGCAAGGCACCATTTCCCGGAACACCCAGGAGAGGTCGGAAGATTGGGGTGTGAGCTCAGCCTGCCCCAGGAGAGTGAACTGTAGCTCTCACGGCTCCAGCCACTGAAATGGTCTTAATCTGTTATAGGCTGAATAGAAATTACATGGATAGGACATGTGAGGTTTTTTTTTTAAATAAAGATATCATTTATTAAAAAAGATAAACATTTTTTTCTTTTTTTATTGTTAGAATTTATTCAAGAGACAAAATTGATTAACATAATGAGGTAAAGTAACTTAACATAATATAGTGACATAACATAACATAATATAATTGATATAATAATAATACTAAGTCAAAGAAAGTTTTTGATTAAAAACACAATTTTTTCCATAATGGCTTACCTATCTTTCACAGTAGTATTTTAGGTACATATTAACATTTAATCAGGGGAATACCCATCACCAACTATGTCCTCCCCCCATTCCAGTTCCCTTTCTACAACCCATATACCCCACCATCACCCCCCGGGCTGCTAGAGTAGGTGGACCCCTCTTTGTCTGGCTTTTCTTGCCTTCAAACAAAACAACATACCTCGATTTTTCTAGCTCTGCCTCTTAAATAGAAGGGGAAACAAGGGAGGGTTCCAGGACCAAACAGATATGTGAGCACTAATAGTAAGCCAGACAAAGAGGGGTCCACCTACTCTAAAAGAAGATAAACATTTAATGAGAAATCAAAATATTTTATAGTCAAAGACACAGTTTAAAAAAAAAAAGAAAATAAAGAAAAAAAAAGATAAAAACATCTGGGTGTGTAAAGATACAAGAAGGACCAGGTGCTTTTCTGGGGCCAATAGAAACCTTCCTGGCGCCAAAGGAAATCTCTGAACAATAGGAAAAGCATGACAGCCACACCTTCAAGATAAGGACCAAGTGGGGCCCTAGCGCTCAGCTCACAAGCCCCAAGTAAGCGTCCATCAGAGAGCCCATCCCAAAAATGTCATTCTTGTCCACGCAGATGGACACTGAATTGGAATTAGGATCAAACTCCATCTCTGACGGGATGGAATGCCAAGAGATGAAGCAGGACATGGGGCCAATTTCAGTGAAGACTCCGACCTTGTTAACCTGGGTGACGATGGCATCCACAACTTCCCCTTTAGAGGGCCGGAAAATAAGGCCTTGTACTTGACTGGAGACTGGACAAACCCTTGGCCTAGCTGGATCACACCAGCACCAATGTTGTTGAAGGGAGTGACGGTTATCACAAAGCCATACTTGCCCTTGCAGGTGTCCTCCACTTCATGAAAAGCTTCTGCTTCGCCGTGTTGGTCAGGTTGTGGCTGAAGTAGTGCGGGTGCAGCAGAATCTCGTGTTCCAAGGAGATATGGTAGAACATCTTCGCGAAGGTCCCAGCAAGGGCCCTGGGTCTGTCTCCTAACCTATCTTTATAGGCTCAATAGAAATCACGGGGACGTGAATTTCTAAAAAAAAAAAAAAAAAATTGCCCAAGACTTATGAAGAACTGTGGCATTTGAACCGGGGGACAAGTGTCCCCCACAAGCTAACAGATTATTTGGGTGACTGAAAGTGTCCCCCAAAGTGCATGCCAAAACAGAGGCATAAATATTTCCTAAACTAAACTTTATCTGGGGGACAGTAATGTCCCCCCATGGTGGATTCCTAATCAGGGGACAACAGTGTCCCCACAAGCTGCACATTATATCGGGGAACAGAAAGTGTCCCCCAAAGTGAACAGGAAAACAGGAACAGAAACATCCTAAAATAAATCTTATTTATAAATATTTATTAATATGAATAATACTTCCACTATAATGTTCCCTAAAAGAAGCCGTTCTCGTGTTTTACCTCATATTTTACCTAATTATAGAATTTTCTTATTCTGGAATTACCTCAGATTTGCTACCCTAGAAAATTGTTACAAAATACCCTTTGTATAAACTGACTTTTATTCTGCTGTTAGATTTTCTGACTGGAGTAATATATCATAAAATTCCTAATATTGTCATTTTTCATTTTCCATTCTCTTACAATCTCACATTTTTCATTTATACATAAATCAATAAATATTATCTATGTAATTGTTTTAATATTTTATCATTTATTATTATAAATCTACATAGTCATCCTTAGACTATTTCTAAGTACCTTATTTAATTTATTTCTACTACAGCTTTGGTTGGGAGACAGCATATTTTTCTTTAAGATGTAAAGAGTAAGACTTAGGTTTTGGGATGCAAGAAACAAGTATTAAGCAACTAATTTTCCTAAGAGACCAATAATTCCTTTTTATTATAAATATAAAAATATTCTTCATCTTTAGACCATATAGTTCACGCCAACTGTTATCATGTAAGAAGAATTTTCAAGATTATATCCTGGGCCAATTCCCAAACACACACATGTATCTAAACATACCCATGTTTTACTCTTTTTTTTTTTCCTAAGCATATATTTTTACATAGCTAATATTTTACGGCATTTTCCCTCTTTTTTACCTTTTGGGTTTTGGGCCACAATCAGCAGTGCTCAGAGTTTACTCCTGTTGTTTATTCAATAGTCATGTGTGATGGCACTCAGGGGACAATGTCATGGTAGGGATCAAACCAGAGTTGAGAGTTCGTAGGCAAGCAACATCCAGTACTATCTTTCTGGCCCCTCCATAAAATACTCTTAATCAAACAAAGCTTTAAAGGAAGCTACTTGAACTGGGCTATTGTTCAAAGTTATGTTAAGGATATTTTCTTTTTTCTTAGTTAAACAAAAAGCCACATAATTAAAAAGAGCATGAAAAAACCAGGTTGCTTCTTTCATTGAAAGAGAAATATAATGGTTTTGAATAGATAAATTACTTTTTGAGATAACTAACATTGAAATGTAAAATTTTTGTTTTGCAGTTAATTAAAAATTCCTAAAGTTCGCCAATGTATGCCGACTTGTCTTTTATTATATTCCTCTTTTTAACTTAGTAGTATGATTATCATAAGGATAAATCATATTTTTTTAAATATGGAAGTGGGCTAGAACAGTTAACTGCAATTCCCATGTAGTCCAAAGCTTTATTTTAACCAATAAATTTTACTAAGTGCATGGCTACCTTATATCAAATTAAGTTCTAGAGAGCCGAAAAAAATGGAAAGCAGATCTTAGGCTTCTGCTTGTTCCCACAGTTTCAATGCCTGTGAGACCCAATCTGCTGGAGTTTGTCAGTGTTCCAGGTTTTAAATAAGAAAATGTCTGCATATTTGCTCTAAATGATATTCGAAGAAGCTCTGAAATTGATTTCAACTGCTATATCACATAAAAGTCACTTAATTTGAGCTGAGAAGTAAATTTGTTTCTACACAAAAGAAATTTTAAACCTAGCTTGTTTTTATAAAGTCACGAAGCTTATTTTCCTGTGTGCAGTGAGTTCTACAGATTCAATTCTATTTCTGTGTAGACTGGCTTACCAGGTTAATGAGGAGAACTAAATATACATGATAATTCCAATTAAAAACATGCAAGCATCCCAATGGACACATGAGTTACGAAGCTCTCAGTGTTATGACCAAGTGTTTCTACACATTATGTGGAGACTCCAGTGTGACTTTTTGAGTGCCTTGTCCATAGGTCATGAGAAATAGTTAAAATGCGACTGGATTTAGTGCTCAGCTTTGAGGTAATTATTATGCAATAAAAGATGACTATGGCCACAGGCCCTAGCTATGATTCTACTAGTTCTCTGATAGAAGTCATCTGACCTCCAGAATTTTTGAAGAGAATACTTATGTAGTTCAAATGTATATCCAGAAAATACTATGTTTAATTTAAAATATTTGTCTTAATATCCAAAATAAATTTTTAAAGAAGCAAATTTAGCATCAACAGAATGAAAGGTAAAATTCTCAAAGGGGTTTTTTTGTTAAAAATGTTTATTTTTTTTAAATCTCTTTCAACTTTATAATACTACCAGGTATACAAAGATTTCAAGTAGTAGAGTTATTCGATGAAATGTTTTTGAAGGAAATTCTACTCTTGTCAATAAAGTCTTATTTGAGTATATACATTTGTATTTATTATTTCAACTATTTATATGTCAAGTATCCTACATTTTTTTTCTTTTATTATGAATTATAAGAACAAAAGATGCAAAGAAAGAGGATAAGGTAAAGTTACAGTGGAAGGACAATCACCCATAACATAATTATCAGAAGAAGTCCCCTTGCTGATATCTTAACTTTGAACTTTCACCAAAGAAAGTTAAGATAAATAAAACAGAATCCATGTGCAATTACTTTGTCCCTCAAGTCCCCAGATTGTAGCACATTATAATATTTCTTAACAGCACACAAGGCAATCTAAAGCCATCAAACTTACGTAACTCCTTAAACATTAGAGGCATAGTATTTTTTACATTTCCATGTACATGCATATTAGCTTAAGTTAACCTCAAATTTTAAGTGGGTGTGTTTTAAGGATTAGAGTCAAAGGAGCACAGTAAAAACGGTGTTAGAGTGGCAATTGTTGTTTGCATAGGCCCACCAAAATATGAGAGGCATGGAAAGGAATAGCCTTGGCCTAAATACAAAGAGATCCTACCCCTGAAGTTTCCTGGCATAAGACCAGCTCTAGGCCTCAGGAAAGTTATCGTTAGCTCCAAGACATTGTCTGTAGCGCCAACACACTTATCACACAGTCTCTGTTGTCGGTCTCATTTTCTGTATTAAAGATTCTGGAATCTGCATGTCCTACATTGAAGTCATGGTGTGGAGTGCCTTCTCGTTTCACCTCACCATGAAAGGGGAATGCAGGAAGCCCTGTCCTGTAAGCAGGTTGTTGTTGTTAAGTCTTCTCAGTGTTAAGGGAAGTCTCTTTTGAGCAGGACGATGTCTGAGCAGTGGTAGGGTCTTCCGTGGTAGAGGATTGCTTCCAGGTGATGTTATAGACAAACCTCACCATAAAGGGGCAATACAGCAAGCCCTGTCCAGTAAGCAGGTCATTGTTCTTGTTGTCTTCTCAGTGTTAAGGGATGTCTCTTTTGAGTAGATCGATGTCAGAGCAGCTGTAGGGTCGTCCCTGGTATAGGAATGCCTCCGGGTGATGTTATATACAACCTTGGATGTTTTGTAAATGTCTTCTGTAGATCAAGGGGTAAATGGAGAATGCCCATTTTTCTGAGGCCTGTGCCAGGTCTTTATGTCAATGTTCAGGGTGTAAGGTCTCATTGCACTACAAGATTTGTGTGTTCCCATTTCTATTAGATAAGAACTTATTAGTATGTATAGTATTTTCCCATGTTAGTGTGCCTACGCAAACAAGTAATAAAGCCACGTGGTGCTATCAGATATATGGGGGCATAAGAACATTTCCAACAAGACCCATGACTTGGTTCAAAACATAAGTATTAAACTGAGGGATTCTTTCACACGAAATTCCATATTGAGCAGTTCACAAAGAGAAGATAAAAAACATGGGGGGGGGATCATCACTGTATAAGAAAGTATTTAGCAAAAGTTATAGCCGTCAAAGAAAACACCCATAAAATGTTGAAAAGATATGCGTCATTTTTATGCCTTTTAAAATAGTTGGGTGGGTGTTAACTCTAGGGCACCACTTTGGTCTGTGAATTAGGACTCAATACTACTTAAGTTAGAAAGGGTAAAAAAGGAGTAATGATGATAGGAGATAAAGAAGTTAAAGAGAAATATGAACTTATGAAGGGGTATGCAAAAGGGCAGAGTACAAAATGGACATTCTGCATACATAAAAACATAATTCAATGATAGTGAGTACTATTAATGTTTCTTGTGAGAGTACTATTAATGTTTCTTGTGCCCCCGCGCGATTTTGAGAATGTAGACTGGACAGAGATTACCAGTGCCAGCCAAGCCTCCTCCTGCTAGACTCCCGGCTCCCAGGAAGGAGAGATCCTTCAAGAAGCTGGGAGACCAGAGGTTCAGAGCCCCACCCAGACCCTCCCTAAGGAGCCGCATGGATAGTGGCGGAAGGCCTAGGGTACCTTCAAGCTCCACCAAGGGACCCAACTCACCGGCTTGCCCAGGCGTGTGGCCCGGGAAAGCCCTGGAGATCTGGAGCAAGGCGGCAGAGGGGTGCTGGGGTTACCCAAGTCCCGCACCCCCCCTAGGCCTGGCCAAGCAGGCCTCCGGCATGGCGTGGGCTTGCCAAGCCTCCTCCTGCTAGACTCCCGGCTCCCAGGAAGGAGAGATCCTTCAAGAAGCTGGGAGACCAGAGGTTCAGAGCCCCACCCAGACCCTCCCTAAGGAGCCGCATGGATAGTGGCGGAAGGCCTAGGGTACCTTCAAGCTCCACCAAGGGACCCAACTCACCGGCTTGCCCAGGCGTGTGGCCCGGGAAAGCCTTGGAGATCTGGAGCAAGGCGGCAGAGGGGTGCTGGGGTTACCCAAGTCCCGCACCCCCCCCAGGCCTGGCCAAGCAGGCCTCCGGCATGGCGTGGGCTTGCCAAGCCTCCTCCTGCTAGACTCCCGGCTCCCAGGAAGGAGAGATCCTTCAAGAAGCTGGGAGAACAGAGGTTCAGAGCCCCACCCAGACCCTCCCTAAGGAGCCGCATGGATAGTGGCGGAAGGCCTAGGGTACCTTCAAGCTCCACCAAGGGACCCAACTCACCGGCTTGCCCAGGCGTGTGGCCCGGGAAAGCCCTGGAGATCTGGAGCAAGGCGGCAGATGGGTGCTGGGGTTACCCAAGTCCCATACCCCCCCCCTAGGCCTGGCCAAGGAGGCCTCCGGCATGGCGTGGGCTTGCCAAGCCTCCTCCTGCTAGACTCCCGGCTCCCAGGAAGGAGAGATCCTTCAAGAAGCTGGGAGACCAAAGGTTCAGAGCCCCACCCAGACCCTCCCTAAGGAGCCGCATGGATAGTGGGGGAAGGCCTAGGGTACCTTCAAGCTCCACCAAGGGACCCAACTCACCGGCTTGCCCAGTGGTGTGGCCCGGGGAAGCCCTGGAGATCTGGAGCAAGGCGGCAGAGGGGTTCTGGGGTTACCCAAGTCCCGCACCCCCCCTAGGCCTGGCCAAGCAGGCTTCAGGCATGGCGTGGGCTTGCCAAGCCTCCTCCTGCTAGACTCCGTATCCTACATTTTTAATGACAAAAATATAAAAGTAAAATAAAAAAACTGTAATTTTCACATCTTTAACTTTTACCTAACATTCCCTTTTGAAATTTGCCTCATTTCTCACTTGTAGCTTTTTTTCTGGAACCACTAAGTTTTTTTTAGAGATCCCACACATGATCTCATAGTCTTTTAGTTTCCATGGCTTTTTGATGCCACTTCTCTGTATAATCAGTTCTCTACCATTCTCATGAAAAAAAAATTGCCTCTTTGGTAGACTAATAAATCTACCTTTCTTATGCTGTCTTTTCTATTCTTTCTCTCTGCCATCTATCAATATATTTCTCTTTCCAGTTCCTGAGGAATTTTAGATTCTTCACCATCTTCTGTACATAGTTTTGGCTAATTTCAGTGTTCAGGTGTTTAACCTAGCTGAAAAAGAACTCAAAGTTTCTTTACCTTTTAGATTCTAGCTATTTTCACCCTTAGATTTTCTCGACAATCTTAAAGCTTGAAGAATGAGCAAAGCATAGTTTCGATTAAGCCCGCATCAAATATTTTTGCTTTCATCTATATAGTCTGTTGAAAATTTTCCCCTAAATTGTGAACAACAGGGTAAGCATCAATTTTCTATTGTCTATATTTTAGGTAGAGTTAGCAGTGAGATCCTCATCCTAAAAAATGTCTTAGAAACAGTTATTTAAAATACATATATATATATATATATATATATATACATATATAAACATTAAGATTAAGAGATAGGTTGGAGTAGCCACCATCTTGGCTTCAATGAATATCTAAAAGACACCCACTAGACCAGCAACATCAATAAATGAATTAGAACTCCAACTGTACTCTGGTGAATATCAAGAAACTCCTCACTATAAAATAAAATAATTAGATTACAGAATGAAACTTAAAGAACCAACATTGCACTACTTTTAGAGAGTATGTAGAATTAAAATAAATAAATTAATTAAAATTGTACTGTTAATAAGAGTACTTGAATGGTTCTAATACTTGGAATTTTATGGAAGCAGCAAAAATTCTTTAGTCACTAATCCATAATCCATCTTATAATAAAACTGTTATCATTTTTAAGATTATAAATATATAGAGAGTACAATTAAAAGAAACATTTGAGAATTTAAATATTCTTATCTGTACATTTTCAAAAGTAAACCTAATATAGGCATGGTACATGGCTCTGTCCTTGTTTTCCATCTCTTTTATTCCACATCTTAATGACCCTTGAATTCTTTTTTTCTGCCAATTAACTATGAAAGATTTTCCTAGTTATAAAAATGGAGGTCATTATATTCTTGGTTGTAATTATATTGTGATAAAGTATCTATCATTTGACTTGTAGCCAAAAATATTGTAATCCACAAATGTTCCTTATACAGGACCTGAAGGGTTCTTATTCTAATACTCAATTTTGTGCCTCTTTGGTTTTTTGTTTTATTCTCCTTTGGTTTTTGGGTTTGGGTCACCCCGGCAGCGTTCAGGGGTTACTCCTGGCTTTACACTCAGAAATCGCTCCTGGCAGGCTCGGGGGACCATATGGGATACCGGGATTCGAACCACTGTCCATCTGTATGTAAGGCAAATGCCTTTCTTCCATGCTATCTCTTCAACCCCTCTTCTGCCTCTTTGAACACTCTCAACCTATATATCTTAGTTTCAGGTCTAATATCAAGGTCTTTAATTCATTTTGATTTGACCTTTGTGCATGGTGTTAAAGAGAGGTTTGAGTTCTCTTTGTTGATGTGGCTAACCAGATTTTTCTCTCATCTTTTTTTGTGACTTTTGCTAGTTGTTTACTAATCTTGTTTATTTTTTCAAAGAACCAAATTTTGCTTTCATTTATCTTCTAGATTTTTTTTATTTTCAAATAATTAATTTCTGCTGTGAGCTTTATTATTTTTCTGTCTCCTATTTTTGGTTTATTTTTTGATAACTTTCTAATTTTTGGGGGGTGCCCACACCTGATAGCACTCAGGGTTAACACCCAGCTCTGCACTCATAAGTCACTCCTGGCATGCTCGGGGATCCATTTATGATGCCAGGGATGGAATTTGGGTCCATCCTGGTTCAGCTGTGTGCAAGGTAAATGCCCTATGACTGTGCTATTACTCCATCCTCTCACTTTCAAATTGTATAAATTGTACTATTAAAGTATTTATGTTGTGCTAATAGAGTATTTATTGATGCCCTTCTTTCCTGGTGTAATGCTATAAATTTATCACTTACTACTGATTTAGGTGTGTCCCACAAATTCTGATAATTTGTATTTGTTTTCATTTGTTTCTAGGAATTACTGCTGCCATAATTTAAAGTAAGGTAAAATCAAAAGGCACACTTTCTCCCCCAGTGCAGATGGCTGAGAAAAGACCTCAAAGAAAGGACACTTCCTTAAAAAGTGAGGGTGGTATTTCTCAAACTTAGTAATAGTTGCAAACAATAGTTGCGAACATTTATTTGGCCTAATAAGAATTTCTCTGCTGCTGTGCTAAATATGTATATACTTAAGCATTTACCTATAGATGACTTTAGTATATGACTTTGATTAAATATTACTTTACAGGAAAAATCATCATCGAAAGAAACATAATTATAACTTTGTAATTCTCAAAGTAAAGTTAGTCATTTTTTATTAATAATTTTTATTTTGACCAATGTGGATTACAAATTATTCACAGTAATATTTTACGTACATAGAGACATTGAATCAGGACCATTCCCACCACCATTGTTGTCCTCCCTCCATCCCTGTTCCCAACATGCATCCCATATCTGCCCCCCCCTTTTCTGCCCTCCCCCTTGAGCTGCTAGTATAAGTGGCCCCTTCTGTGTCTAGCTTGTTGTAGACTGGGTATTGATTCCGTTCTGGTTGGCTTTGAATTTGGTGTTTAAGTCTGATTATTTAATATTTCTACTCAATGTTCATATGACTGTTTGGTCTTGACGCACTCCATTATTTCCCTCTCAATTTGTGAGGCAGAACAAGATGGTTCAATCTATGTGGTTCTGTTCGAAGGTAAGAGAAAAGAAAAGGAATAAAGGGGGGACAAAAATTCAGGCAAGCAAAAACGGGAGGAGTCCTTCTAGAGGCTATAAAAATCAGCTTAAGAAAAGAAAGGGAAAAAGGAAGAAAAACATAAAAATAATACAAAAAATCAGACCAAAACAAAACAAAACAGAAAACAGAAAAGCACCATAAAATTAGTCTTTTAAAATATGTTTGTATTTTTAAACAGTCTGCTTACTCAGGTGAAAAAAGCCCTTCAAAGAAACACCTAGCAAAATTGCTAATCTTTTAATTTATATCAGAATTGACATACAGGGTCCAGCCTAGGAGTAAAAAAAACTTTGAGATGAAAAATTTGCCCTTGGATCCCAGAGAAGCCTCTGGCTCAACTCCCCTCTGTTTCCGAATTGGATCTTATCCAGAAAATTTGTAAACCACACTAAAGGCCTGTGAATTTTATGTTGTGATGAAACTTATAGACCAAACAGTATGTAGGGGGTCTCAAACTCAATTTACCTGGGAGCCGCAGGAGGCAAAGTCGGGGTGATCCTTGAATGCAAAGTCAGTAGTAAGCCTTGAACATTGGGGGTGTGACCCAAACAATTAAAACAAAACAAAACAAAAAAAGTTTCCTCTAGGGCAGGGCCACAAAATATTGTATGGAGGGCCGCAAACGGCTCATGGGCAGCGAGTTTGAGACCCCTTACTGATAATATTGTCAATGTTTAACCTTGCAAAAAGCAGCTTTAGGCGATCTTTCACATAATATTCAAGTACAAATACATCCCTGCGGTATTCAAAAAACACACATATACAATTATGATTCACCACAACAACTTACTGTTTCTCCATTTTTCACCAGACCCTGAACCTACTTTTATGGGGGTCCAGAAAACTCCCTAAAGTGTCAGGACAATGTAGCTATGGCAAGGAATCTTTTGATTTATTCTGATTTTGTCTCATTGGGTCATTCATTGGGTACATATATGGTTAGGAGTGTGATTTCTTCCTGTTGTACATATCCTTTGATTGTCCCTTATAACTTTTTTTAAGTCTATAATCTAAAATTAGTCATCTGATATTAGTATGACCATTCCAGCTTTTTAGGATAGTTGTTTGCCTTAATGATTGACTTTGAGTTTATGTGTGTTCTGACTATTCATATGTGTTTCTTGTAGACAGCAGAATGTTAGATTCAGCTTTTTGATCCATTTTTGATACTCTATGTCTCTTAATTGATGTTTAGTCTGTTGATATTGAGAAAAATCATTGTCATGGGAATTAGTGTCATCTTTTATAGTAGTTTGTTGTCTCTGTTGGTTTGTTGTGTCTTAATGTAAAGCTTTCAGTTCATCCTTTAAGGCTGGTTTTGAGTCTGTAAGGTTTCTGAACTGTTATTTATCCATAAAGCTGTATATTCTTCCTTCAAACCTTAATGTAAGTCTGGCTGTGTGAACTCATTTTGATGCATTACTTTCATTGTGTTTTGTCACTATATCCCATCACTGTCTTTTGGCCTTTAGGAATTTTTAGGACAGATCTAATGTAGATCTTAGGGATGCTCCTTTTAATGTAATTTCCCTTTTTGATCTCTCTGCCTTCAGCATTCTATCTCTGCGAAATTTGTCATTGTGAATAGGATGTGTCTTGGTTGCTTTTCTTTGGATCTCTTTTGACTGGTACTCTTTGTACATGCAGGAGTTACATGTTGCATGCACTCTTTATCTCTGGGAGTTTCTCTGCACTGATGACCTCAACAGCTTATACTTCAAGGGGGGTTTCTTCTTGTTCACTGGGACTCCAATGATTCTTATGTTGTTTCTGTTGAGTTTATCAAATACTTTTCTATTTTTGTCTGTTCCCATTTTTGAGAACTTTTCCCGTTTTCTGATCATTTGTTTTAAGGCTCTTTTCTAACCTTTTCTGTTCTACAACACTATTATATAACACATCTTTCAGCTAGTGATTCTATTATCAGCTATCTTTACTCTATTGGAGAGACTTTCCAGTGAGGTTTTCATTATGCCTACCAAGTTTTTCAGTCCGTGTATTTAAGTTTGAAGTTCAGTTTGTTCCATGCTTTCTTCAAATTCTATGAACATCCTCCTGTTACTTCTCTAAATTCCTCGTGAGAGGTTAAATAGTTGGTACTTTTCAGGTCATCTTCATTCTCTATGCATTCTAGAGCCCTGCATTGAATCCACATTGCCACAGTTACAGTGTGGTGTTTTCTATGTCCTATGCTGGGATTCCTTGGCTAGGAGGAGTGCATGGCCAGAAATCCTGGGTCTTGCTCACCTAGGAGGCACTGATGCGTTTTTCAGGCAACAATACCGCAGTTACTGCCACTGCTTCTGTTGCTGGGATGTGGGCTCTGCCCCCCTGGCTCTTTTTCTCAGGTTGGATTCTCTTTCCTGGAGGTGGGGGTAATGTCTTCCTTGAGGGAAAATTTAAGAACGAAATTTTAAGACAATGTATTCTAAAAATAAAAATATATTGTTGTAAATTATCTGGGCTGTTAAATCCTTTGTTGGGTATTTGTGAATCCAAGAACAGTCCCCAGAATGAGAAATTACTTCCCATCCCCTTGTCCCCTTTCGGGGGGAGACCTTGGTAATATTTATCCGCAACAAATAATAATCCACACAGACAAGAAGGATAGGGCGTAAAAGATTGGGCAAAGAGAGCGAGAGAATCCTCTTGCAGCCTGCATCTTTCGCAAAAGGACCCTCTCCCCTCTCCATCTAGCTATTTATTGCCAACTTCACAGCGCCCCCACCTGGAAGGGCTAGGCGGGGCAATAGTCACAGAACAATCCTAAGGAAATACTTTTATATACAACAATTCCAAGAATAATCTTATGGAAACTTTTTCATATACTACATATTGTAAACTCATAATTTATGATCTTTTTGTTTATTTGCATTTGGGGCCACACCTGGTGTCACTCAGGGTTACTCCTGGTTCTGTGTTCAAAAATGGCTTCCTGCAGGCTCTGGGGACCACATGAATTGAACCTGGGTTGGTCGCTGGTCTGCCACATGTAATGTAAACACTCTACTGCTGTGTTATCACTTGGCCCAATTCATGCTATTTCTTATCAATTCAAAGTTGTGTTTATAACCTTAATTAAGTTTACATTTGTTGTTATTCATTAATTTACAATATTCTTTCTTTATAAAGAATTTTCTTTCTTAAAATTTCTATACTGAAGTGAGTTAATTTAAATAATTTAAATATTATAATCACTTTCTGAGCTCTATGCAATTCTTGAATAGTCTATATTATTTCTGTATTCAGTTCACTCTGGTTATTAGAACTATTATTGCTAGTAAGCTATCTTAAATTTTACTTTTACTCTTTTGAGAATATTCTTTTCTATCAACTGCGGACGTTGGTGGTCAGAAATGTTCACTGGTAAAGAGTGGTGTACATTCTATACCCGAAACTTAACTGTGAACAATTTTGGAATCACAGTACTTATAGTAATTACATATGTGAATATATATATAAAGAATATTTTCTTCAAAATGTTAAAGAGCACTCTATTATGACTACATAAAATGGTTACATGCTCCTTTCCTGTATCATAATGTTTTCTAAGAGTTAGAAAATTAAATACCATGAAAGCATTTTTCCATAAATGTAAAGAAATTTTTGGTTGTCCATTTCCATGTGAATTTTTTTCCCACTGAGGTATATGTTGGGGAAAAAAAAGCAAAAATAGACATTTCCTTTTTGTTCACGACAGCCATCATTTTGTTAGAATACTGCTGCTTCAATTTTGTAAAATTTAGCTTCAACTATTATTTTGGTTTCAAACTCCACAATGAATTTGATATCAAAAACAGAACATGGTATTGCAGAGGACACAATTATAGCTTGACTGGCATTCTCAATGCCCAAAGAACATGTTTTACTTCCATGTTTTCTAGTAATAACCACACGTTTAATATTGATATAATCAAGAACAGAAAATAGGGCGATTTTAAGTGATTTAGGAATACTTTGTAGAGTACAAAGATTTAAATAACAATGCATTTAAAGTTTCTAGACATGAACCAAATTGTATTTTGCTACTTTCTCTTACAAAACAAATTCTATATTTAAATGCCCTGCAATGAATGATTGGATTAAATGTGTGCATAACATCATTTTAGTTTTTGCCAACACAGTTTAGGAAGTATAAACAATCTGCCTATCCAAAATGTTTTCTCTTTAAAATATGTTTTTTCATCATTGAAACACTTCAGGCAAAATAGACTTGAAATAACATATGTAATGATAAAGTTAGAAAACTTCTTGCCAGACCTATCTATATGTATATATTTCAAAAAACTAAAATAAACTAGTATATCATGCCAAAGTAGATGGAAAGTTCTCTAGAGAAACAATTCTCTCATATCCTAATTTCAACAAAATTTCAACAGATAAAAATAAAGTAAAACTCTTATGCATTTATTTCCTTAAAAATATTTAAATAGCAAATGCATCTGTTGAAGGTTGTTATTAAACCAAGCCTAAAGGGTAATCCTAGAATAAAAAACTCAATAAATGATAATTCAACAATTAAAACTTGGCACTGAAAAACTGAATAGTCACATGTAAGTGAATTAAAACCAACCATTATTTTGCATCATACTCAAAAATTATATCAAATTTGGATAAGACTTGACTGTATGATTTAAAATCATAGGAGATAAATATAATTACAAATTAATTACTGAACATTACTTTTGACAATGATATTTAAATGAACAACAACATTAAAGGTTAAAATCTTTAAATTTTGAGGATATAACAAACTCAATAGTTTATACAACAGAGAAGCCATCAACAAAATTAAAATTTAACCTAAATTGTAGAAATTATTTAAAAATCATCTATTTATTAGAGGCTAACACTTAAAACTGCATAAAGAACTGAAATACTCAAGAACAAAGTCTTCCAAATAATTTATTTTAAAATGGGCAAAAGACTTGAAAGGACAATATAAAGGATAGTTTATAGGATATTCAACATATGGAACTGTGAAATCTAACTTTTATGAATTACTCAATCTATGCTAAATTACTTTAAACCCTTTTTAAAAAAGACAGCAAAAACGAGTCTCTTGGGTGCATATGTGACAACAAAGTGTTTGGAACCCTATCAGGATTAGTAGCCGATAAAACTTTGCTCAAACTAAATTCAATTTTTCTGAGATTATTCTCATACAAAAACTCATAAAAGACTTAAATATAAGGAAGTTAATTTTAGAGGTATAATATATATAACATATATATATATATGTTTATATATGTGGTTTTGTTTTTGACACATCCAGCAGTACTCAGGGTTACTCATGACTACACTTAGTAACGCTGATTTCCCAGATAATCTGGGATCCTGCGTATAGAATTGTGTCAGTCACATGCAAACTAAACTCCCTACACACTGTCCTATCTGACTCACTCCAATATGTTTAATATTGTAAAATATATTTTAAGTTTGCATTAAGATATGCCTTGTTTATTACTCCATATGCTTTAAGCTTACCAATTAAATTCTGTCAAAATTTCCTCTAAGGTTAAAAAAATAAAGTCCCTTTTACGTTGTCTTAAGACACTACTGGGTGCTAACGAAACTAAAGTGCCATGTATCCACCCTTTCGTTAACAGTTGTGCAAAACAAAGTGTCATAAAATAGAGAGAAGAGAGGAAAGGAAAGAGAGAGACTGGTGAAAGTTGTTGTACATTGTGACTGTAACTCAATCATGGAACAACTTTATTTGTGGATAAAATAACTTTGATATGAAAAACCTTGTAACCACAATGTTTAAATTAAAAGAGAGACTACAACTAATAAGAACTTATTTATATAAGAGTTGATCCTATTTAAATCGGAACCTCAAGGCTTATGTTTTTATCTTTTGCATTCCCATATAGATTGTGTACAAAAAGTGATTAATCATTTTGAGACTGAAAGGTATGTAGCAAGTAAATATACTTTATAATTTTTGTTTAAAAGAGGTTTTGTTTAAAAGAAATGGTAGAGAGAAGAGAGAACACAGATTTTTTTCTAGAAGGAATAATAAAAATAGTGAGAAGAAAAAAGGAATTGCATATTCCAAGTGTGGAGCAGGAGTATTCTGTACTAAAATACAAATGCTAGCTGTGAATTATTTTGAGTTTATTTGCTTGGGGGGCCTTAATAGGCAGTGCTCAGGGGTTACTCCTGGGTGATTGCTCTGGACCTTTGCCCAACATTACTTGGGAACCATGCATTGCTGGGGATGCAACTCAAGTCTCCACATGTGAGACATATATTCTGTCATTTGAGTTAATTTTCTAATTCATTATTATCTCATTTATTTATTTTACTTTTGTACTTTTGCTTTATTTTTTAAATAACGTCTTTATTTAAGCACCATGATGACAAACATGCTTGTAGTTGGATTTTAGTCATAAAAAGAACACCCCCTTCACCAATGCAACATGACCATCACCAATGCCCCATTCTCCCATCTTCCTTCACCCCTGTCTGTATTTGAGACAAGCATTCTGTTTCTCTCTATCACTACTCATGATCGTTGTTAGTGGACTTATTTCTCTAACTGCACTCATCACTCTTGGTGGCAAGCTTCATTTTGTGTACCAGATCTTCTAGCCCTTATCATCTCTGGGTATTATTGCAGTAATGTCTTTTATTTTCTTAAAACCCATAGATGAGTGAGATTATTCTGTGTCTATCTCTCCCTCTGACTTATTTTATTAAGCATAATAGTTTTTATGTCTATCCATATATACAAAGATTTCTAACTTAGAACTCAAACAACATGCACAGAGGTCAAATCCTAGTGCATTTAACCTTAATATCAGACCCGGAACCATAAGATTTGTATAGCAATACGTAGGTAAAACACTCCATGACATTGAAACTAAAGGCATCTTTAAGGAGGAAACATCTCTCTCCAAACAAGTGAAAATGGAGATTAACAGATGGGTCTATATTAAGCTGAGAAGCTTTTGCACCTCAAAAGAAATAGTGACTGTAAAATAAAGGCCACCCTCAGAATGGGAGAAACTATTCACCCAACACCGATTAATTAAGGGGCTCATATCTAAGATATATAAGATACTGACAAAACTTAACAAGAAAAATTATCCAAACCCATTACAATGGGGAGAAGAAATGAACAGACACTTTCTCATAGAAGGAATACAAATGGACAAAAAGCAAATGAAAAAAATACTCTCTAATTCTTTAAACTAGACTTTAAGGCCTTTAATACATTGTGGGAAATTAATAAATTACTAAATAAGAATGACTATATACCGTATTTTCTGGCATATAAGACAACTTTTGAAACAAAAAAAAAAGTCAACTGAAAATTAATACGACGAGTATATCCCGAAAAATGTTTCAATATGCCGCTAAATGAAAATTGTCTGAATATTGCCACAAAATGAATTTTCCAACTGGATCCTGTACCAATCACTGCCAGGCTGCTCAGACCGCCTCTCTAACTCAGCCAATCCAAGCAGGCTTTTGATGCATACAAATGAGACAATGTTCTGGACCCGAATCTACACTGTAAAAAGCCTGCTCAGATTGGCCAGTGTCAGAGAGAAAGTCTATTACCTTTGAACCTTTGATTGTTGTGATTGGCTCACTGTGGTACATACAGTTGCAGCACAGGAACGTTCTGTCTGATACAGCGAATATAGGCCTAAACCTATGTTTTAACTGCAAAATTAGGGGGTCGTCTTATATACCCAGTTGTCTTATATGCCGGCAAATACGGTATGTGTGTGTATTTATATAAAAAAACTTATTGGCAATAAAATATTGCCTTTGCTATCATGTCATAAGGAATAATTTAGCACCAAATTATTTATTTTCTGACTTTCAATAATTACATTTGGATTTTATTTCAAATCTAAACAAATCTGATGACAAATCATAGAGAGCTTATGTAAGTTAAACTGTATTTTTGGTAAACCAATTCAGGGATAAAATAGAAATTGGTGTTGACATATTACATGACCAAGACTTTGTTATATAATTTAGGGTTGTAGACATTTTCAGAAATACAGGCCTACAGTTAATGATTGTCTGCTTATTTTTTCCAATTCTCAGTTTTCTGGATTTCTTTCAAGACTTTAATGGCTTGGTGGAAATTTGACAAACCTCTGACTCAATCATGTGGTCTTCAGTATGGGGTAAACCTACTACAAATATTTTGGTTACATTTTAGCGTAAACTATTCTAGCTGGGGAAATTATTGTTTACTTCTTAAATTTTTTCTTTTGTTAAAATCAACTCCTAATATTGTTTCAATAGTATAATTTCTCAAGAGACTAAAAAAAATCACAAAAGTATTCTGTATTTTTCGCTAAGGTAGTGTAAGTTGAATCTTGAGACTGAATCCATCCTTAGGGGCACGTGAACTATAAAAAACACATTGTACATTTATATTTTTCTCATTTTGGTACTCTTCTTAAGAAAGAGGGATTTACTTAGCAACAGAAAATAAAATAACTCTAAGATTAGTCACATAGCAGTAGAACAGCAGGTCTTTATCTATCTTAAAGACTGTTCATTCTTTTTTTTTTGTTTTGTTTTTTGGGGCCACACCCGTTTGATGCTCAGGGGTTACTCCTGGCTAAGTGCTCAGAAATCGCCCCTGGCTTGGGGGGACCATATGGGACACCGGGGGATCGAACTGCGATCTTTCCTTGGCTAGCGCTTGCAAGGCAGACACCTTACCTCTAGCACCACCTCACCAGCCCCAAGACTGTTCGTTCTTATAGAATTAAAATACCCAAAAAAGGCAACAGAATGAAAACAAAATCAGTAACATGTGGTTGAATTTTCAAAAGGGATATAGCAGGTGAGGAACTATTAAGTCAACACAAAAATACAGTTATGACTTTTACACTTCATATATTAATCTTTATAACCTTTTGTACCAGAATGTTTTAAAGATTTATCCTCTGCAACTTCTGTCATGAGTGACTATGACATTGGCAGAAACTCTTTAAAACTACTCCAAAATCCCCAGAGACATTGAAAGCTCTTTTTCAGTTATAAGAAAATGGAAATCAAGAGAAGATTAATGACTTTCAAAGTTTTTTTTATTTTAAATTTTTATTGTGGTCAAAATGAATAACAAATCTTTCACAGTAATATGTAAGGCACATAGTGACAATCAATGAGGAGCATTCCCATTACCAGTGTTGTCCTCCCTGTTCCCAGCATAGATGACACATCTCCCTCCTTTACCCCCATAATGATAGTGCAACTGTTCCCCACTTGTATAACTTGTTGTAGATTGGGTGTTGATTCTGTTATCTTTGACTTTGGATTTGGTATTCAAGTCTGATTATTTTTTATTTCCACCACAACTCTACTATGTCAATCATGGCTAGAATCCACACATTAATCACTAAGATACAGTCTTTTTGAAGCAAACTTGAAATAGCAGAAAACTAGACAAGGTCAGGAGTCATATCTTATTTCTGAAATGACTAGTAGCTGTGTAACTGGTTATGTGAAAGTGTTAGCAGAAGCATGTGTCTTCACTTTGATCAGTAGAACAACTGAAATACTAATTTCTGCTAAGGTATTACTTCTTTATTCTGTCTTTGAAAGGCATATGAGATCTGAGATTCAATTGCTGGCTCTATAATAGAAGCAATTTCAGTAATATGTATGATATATTCTGGAGATTATGTAAAAAATAAAAATTTAATGTGTTTTAATATTCACAGTCTGGTTGAAGAAATAAAACAACCTAAAGACTAAAAAATACCTGCATTTTTTAATCCAACACTTCTTTCTCCCCACATTCCCACAGCTCTCTCCAAGTTTGTACTAGTTATTGTTGCCTCTGTCTTTTAAAAAAAATGCAGTTTCAATACAATGTGATAATGTAGATAATATATAGTTCTATTTAGACTTTAGATTTAATGTAAACAGAATGAGTATTTATTATATTTAATATTTATAATTTATTGATGAAAATACATCACATAGTTGACATAACTGATCATAATACAATTGTTTCAGGAAGACCAAAAGAAACATGATTAAAAAAAAGAATTAAAAAATTGAAAGAAAGACTAAAGAGATGGGCTAGAAAGGAAAGGAAACGTTCAGTGGCAAGTACATTTTTAAAAATTATTGAATTACCAATGAACTCATTAAAGCACTAGTTGAGAGTTTAATAAGCTCTTATATTTTTTAAAGGATGATAGTTAAAAATATACAGTAAAAATGGTGTGGGTAGCAATTTTGTTTGCATAGGCCCAGTAAAATATGGAGGAAATGGAAGGAAAAGCCTTACCCATGAAATTATCTGGCACAAGACTGACTCAGGGCTCCAGGATACTAGGCTGCCCAACCCCTGATTCATTTTCTGTGGTCCTGGTAAAATGTTTTTCACAGATTCGCTGTTGTTGATGTCAGGTTTCTGTAGTTAAAGATTCTGGTTTCTGTACATCTTCTTCATCGAAGTCAGGTTGATGTTGAGCATCCTCTAGTCTTACCTCACCATTAGTAGGCAATGTGGAGAGCCCTGACCTGCAAGCATGTTGTTGCTGTACTAAGTCGTCTGATTGTTAAGAGAACCCTCTTTGGAGTAAGTCCTGTCAAGGCAGCGGTAGGGTCTTGCTTGGTAGAGGTTTGTTTCCTGGTGATGTTATAGACAATTGTGGATGTTTCTGTAGATGGTATCCATGGTTTAGGAGTGTATGGGAAACAGATGTTCCTAGGAGGCCTGAGCCAAGTCATTATGATCATGTTCAGGGTGTAAGGCCCCCACTGCATTACAAAATTTGTGTTCCCATCTCTATTAGATAAGAACTTGTTTGCATATGCAATATGTTCCCATTTTAATGTGCCTATGCAAAAGGGGGACAATGCCACAAGATATTTTGGGTGCATATGAGGGCCGGGGGAATAAGTCCAACAATCCTGATAACTTTGTTCTAACATGAACTCTAAACAGAGAGCTCTTCTGACAGAATTTCCCACTGAAAAAATTGCAAAAACAAAACAAAACAAAACTAAAACTGTGAGTGAAATTGTCACTATATAAGAATATTCAGTAATAGTTATTGCTCTTAAGGGAATAAACTTAAGATACTCAAGGGAGATATACATGTCCCTTTTATCTTTTTGAGAATAGTTGGGGAATTGTTAAGTCCAGGACATGACTTTGATCTGTGAGTTGGCCTTCTGGACTCTTCAAAATTGCTCTCAGCAGTCCCATATTAGGAAATGTCTTTGAGTAGGGACTTCTCAGAAACCAAGTAAGGTAGCAAGCACGTGTACGCAATGAAGGGAGATGAAGAAAGGAGGCCACTGAAAGTAGATCAATAACAATGGAGTATT
Source organism: Suncus etruscus (assembly GCF_024139225.1). NCBI lineage: Eukaryota > Metazoa > Chordata > Mammalia > Eulipotyphla > Soricidae > Suncus > Suncus etruscus. Next base: position 12,417,616 of record NC_064860.1, read on the forward strand.
GGTTTCTTTTAAGTCTGAGACTCTATTTTTCTACTTTGGGAGCTGTTTGGCAGCAACTCGAGTAAGGATAATGATCTGCTTGTGAGTTGCCAAGAACTGATGGTAAAAAGGTTTAAATGTGAGGTAATAAGTGGTGGGATGAGTGAGTAAAGTACTAAAAATGCACCTAAAGGTGGTGACACAAAGGGTGGAAGAACAGAATATTACATTCTGTATAATGCAAAGTGGATCAAACTCTATGATATCCTACAAATCTATATAAACTATGAGGCCTGAGCCAAGTCATTATGACCATATTCAGGGTGTAAGGCCTCCACTGCATTACAAAATTTGTGTGCCCATCTCTATTAGATTTAAGAATGGGTACTAATGGAAAGGAAAGTTTTTTTTCCTCAAGCATGCCCCTTTTGTTCAGGGTGGGTTTGGGGGAGGCCTGGGGTCCCCTTTAAACTCCTCCCCAGCACCCACCTTGCTGGCAGTCTGGACAGGTGGCCAGGGATAGCCCTGGGGTCTGGGCTGTAGGTGGCAGTTGGAGTCCCCAACTTCCCCTAAACTTGACCAAAAAGCCCACAGCATGAAGCTATGCTGCCTGCTGAAGCTTCCACCCCCCAAAGAGAGAGGAGTAGTTATTGTTTTATAGAGAAAATTTTTTTCTTGGTACAGAAGGTTTTGAGTCCTATTCATTTCAGGGAATGAAATAGAAGCTAATTACAATACTGTATAGTATTTCATCACATTAAAATACTTTTATTTATATATTCCAATAATGATGAGTAATGTGGTAATAATTATTTAGAAATCAATTTACCAATATAGGGGAACTCCTATTATATCACACTTTTTATATAGTCATATTTTAAGAATTTTATTAATCTAGTTAGGGCATAAAAACTTTCATTGTTGGGGGTTGGGACTGTACAGTAGGGTACTTTCCTTGCACACAACCAACACTGGTTTGATCCCCAGAATTTCACAACATACCCTGAGACTGTCAGGAATAATTTCTATGTAAAGCCAGAAATAAGTCTGAGTGGTTTCCTATCAAGTAAACAAGCAAAAAAAAAAAAAAAACCCAAAAAACAAAAACCCAAATAACAAAAAACAAAAGCAAAATCTTTCATTGTTGTTTAGATACTTAATTCATTAAATATTAATAAAATTTATCATTTTGTTATATAGATATGGACCATCTGAATTTTCTTTCCTCTGTAAGTCTTTGACCATTTTTTAATTTATTTTTGATTTTTGGGTCACACCTGGCAGTGCTCAGGAGTTACTCCTGGCTCTATGCTCAGAAATTGCTCTTGGCAGGGTTGGGGGACCATATGGAATGCTGGGATTCAAACCACCATTCTTCTGCATGGAAGGCAAATGCCCTACCTCCATGCTATCTCTTGGGCCCTATCTTTGACCATTTTTAATTTCTTCTTTTGTGTTTCATTATTTTTATTTATTTATTTATTTTTTTTTTGGTTTTTGGTTTTTGGGCCACACCCGGTGACACTCAGGGGTTACTCCTGGCTATGCGCTCAGAAGTTGCTCCTGGCTTGGGGGACCATATGGGACACCGGCGGATCGAACCGCGGTCCGTCCTAGGCTAGCGCTGGCAAGGCAGACACCTAACCTCTAGCGCCACTGCCCGGCCCCAACAGTTTTTTTTTTGGGGGGGGGGTTCGGGCCACACCCATTTGATGCTCAGGGGTTACTCCTGGCTAAGCGCTCAGAAATTGCCCCTGGCTTGGGGGGACCATATGGGACGCCGGGGGATCGAACCAAGGTCCTTCCTTGGCTAGCGCTTGCAAGGCGCTTCCTTACCTCTAGCCCCACCTCGCTGGCCATGTTTCGTTATTTTTTAAGGGCTGGAGTTTAAGGTTAAAGTTTGGGCAACACCTGGAAATTCTCAGTGCATGGTACTGGCTTTATGCTCAAGGATCATTCCTGGTAGTGTTCAGGGGACCATATTTGGTACTGCGAATTGAACTGATACTCTGAACACTACCAGAAGTGATTCCCAATTAAAGAACCAGGAGTATTAGAACTAGTTCTGAATACATTTGGGTGTGGCTTTAAATCAAAACAAAATAAACTAGATCATGCTCCCCTCTAACCCAGCAGAATAAAAACACAAGCTCATTTTTTTAGTTTTTATAGTTTCTCAGTCTTATGGAATTTTCTCAGAACTGTCTTTCATTTATTTAAATTTATATTATAGCTCGTTATATGCCCCCAAGTCATAATTAATTCTAGATATTTAACTCCAAAGTATAATTATTTATAATTATAATTCAGTTGTATTTTCTTATAAAATATTGTTCGGTAAAAGGTGGACAGTGAGAAGTTATTTCATATTAACTGCTAAAATATTACTCTTCTTTGATGTCCCAGTTGCTTGTGAGGACTCGTAGTCTATAAACTCCCCACTTTAAATGGATTCTGGAATCTTCTTCTCTAAATTCAAACATTAGTGAAATCCCAAACCCTGGTTCATATGTTGTAGAAATGGTCTCAATGGGAAATTGAACTTCAGTACTGTTCATTTCTCACTTTAAATACTCACCTCCTACTCTGCAAGTGTGGTGGAAGAGACCTAGTGTAATTGGGCTTCTCCCTGAACATTGCTTGGGACTGGAGTCATTCTCTGGATATACTCTCAAAACGTGCATATTGGAGATTGAACTCAGGGCTCTCCAATACAAAGCATATTCTCTAGCAGGGGTCCTCAAACTTTTTAAACAGGGGGCCAGTTCACTGTCCCTCAGACCATTGGAGGGTCTGACTATAGTAAAAACAAAACTTATGAACGAATTCGTATGCACACTGCATATATCTTATTTTGCAATGAAGAAACAAAACAGATACAAATACAATATGTGACCCGTGGGCCATAGTTTGAGGACCACTGCTTGAGTGTCTAGTCCTTTGAATTATCATCCTTCTGCCCTCTAGGCTTTTGGGCTCTTCTTCCACATGTTTAGAGCAGTATAACTTTATAATACTTTAAGATATTTAATTTGTTATTTTGCATTTTTAGCTATACAGATATATATCTCACCTAGACTCAAATTGTCATAGAATCTAATTTTTGACTTAAAATAGAAAATATGAAATGTCAGAGCGATGGCACACAATAGGGCGTTTGCCTTGAATGCGGCTGACCCAAGACTGACAGCAGTTCGATCCCCGGGCACCCCAAGCCTGGGGTGATTTCTGAGCGCATAGCCAGGAGTAACTCCTGAGCGTCACCGGGTGTGGCCCAAAATTAAAAAAAATATGAATGTTCTTTTGACTTCCTTCTAGTTCTTATTGATTCTGATTCTCTGCTCTATTTTTTGTACATCTTGAAGCATTTATTTAATTTTCCAAATTAAATTTTGTTGATTTTTCAGTTTGATTCCTATTAGAACTACACACTATTGTCAAGTAAATGCCTTCAATACTTGGAAATAAATAATTAGTTATTAACATTTTATTTCTTTTTTTCTTTTTCTTTTTTGATTTGGAGTAGCCTTTATTTTCTTTATTGCATTAACACATTATATGTTTTGCATATTAATCATTATCTGTATATACTTAACAAAAATGTAAGTACATGTTTTTAGTTTTAGAATTTAAATCATTAATAGTGTGATTCTTTCCCCACTTATCCCCCCATGAAGAGAATAAGGTTTATAACATTTTTCATAATTATTGTTTTATACTTGCAAAGCTACTTTTTCACCCTCACTCCTAAAGAGGGAATTTGATCTGCTACTGTTCCATTATTCTTTCTTCCCATATAAACTCCTTATTTTTTGGGGGGGGGCCTCACATCTGGAAGCACTCAGTGGTTATTCCTGGCAGACTTTAGAGACCATATGAAATGCCAGAAATCAAACTCAGATCTGCCACGTTCATGCAAATACCCTATCCATTGTGCTAATGTTCTCACAACCATAAACTCTCTTTAAGGTAGGAAAGAATTGAATATCTTTTTTACTCAAGTTTAAAGAGAAAATTATATAAGAGGAAAATTAAACAATTTTAACATCAAAGCTAACTCTAAAAATGGTGATCTTATTAAAAGAGATAAAATAGGGGCCGGAGAGATAGCACAGCTGTGTTTCCCTTGCAAACAGCAGATACAAGACCTAAGGTGGTTCGTTCGAATCCCTGTGTCCCATATGGACCCCCGTGCAAGCCAGGAGCTATTTCTGAGCAGATAGCCAGGAGTAACCCCTGAGCATGGCTGGGTGTGGCCCAAAAACAAACAAATAAACAAACAAACAAAAATAGATAAAATAAATAAAAAGTGTAAAGGCATTCTTTGAAAATATCTGGGCTTTCCTAATAGCCCAGGGACAAATAGCATTGTGGCTGTGATCATGTTTATTGTCCAATCTTTGTCCAACTTTTCCAACTACTTGTATATTTTAATATTTTTCAGTAATTGGTTGTAGACATAGACAAATTTTTATATTTTAGTTCAGGATTTTACTGTGCATGATTTTCTAAACAATATATCTATATGCTCATTGTTAATATTTTTTTTAAATTTACAAAACAAATATTTTTACAATTAGCAAGAAAACCCAATTGTTTCTATTAAAATTAACCTTTCCTTAAATATATTTAACAGGATTTTTGAGGACTATATCTCAATCTTTTTTGTTTGTTTGTTTTTGTTTTACCAGCCACATCCATTTGATGCTCAGGGGTTACTCCTGGCTAAGCACTCAGAGATTCCCCTTGGGGGGACCATATGGGACTCCGGGGATCGAACCGCGGTCCTTCCTTGGCTAGTGCTTGCAAGGCAGACACCTTACCTCTAGTGCCACCTCGCAGGCCCCTATATCTCAATCTTTTTAAATTTTTTTTTGGGGAGATTACACCCGACAGCGCTCAGGGGTTACTTCTGGCTTTATGCTCAGAAATCGCTCCTGGCAGGCTCAGGGAACCATATGGGATGCTGAGATTAGAACCACCGACCTTCTGCATGCAAGGCAAACGTTTTACCTTCATGCTATCTCTCCAGCCCCCTATATCTCAATCTTAAGTGTTATTAAAAAATAAATAAAAACAGTGATTTAGTAAATTACTATATTGCCTCTTCATTTTTGGTGCTGTTATCTGATTTTTCTCTAAGCAAACTAAATTTTCAGCTTTTCCCATTCTGCTGTAGTTCCTCACTACTATCATCTTTAGCTCCATCAATTTCATCTAATGAATTCTTTCATGTTTTGCATTGAGTTTTCTTTGAACTGACTTTTTTCTTTAAACTGAATCTTGATGAATGCTTTATTCATTTCAGTTTCCATTGGGCAGGCTGTTGTTCTAATATACTCAGTCTGTGTTGAGAACTTTAATAAACCTGAAAACTTAGCAGGACTTCTGTCTATATCAGACAAAATCACTGAGTTTCTTTGTTTTTTTTTATTTTTGATAGTAGGTGCTAGAGGTCAAACTTCAAATTTCAAATGATCTGAGCAATAGGACAGCCAATCAAGTTCCTATTCATGCCTCTGTTGCTTTCTAACTACCTCTGCTGTATTGTGAGGAATTTTCAGCAGGGAATGTAGGGTAGAGATAAGCTGGCAAGATCTTCTGGTTTAGGATAGGTCTACAACAACACCACCTGGGTTCACAGCAGGAGGTTCCAGGTATATGGGACAAGTGATGAAGAGACATGCCACCACATAATGACGATGGGACTGCAGAAATAGCAGAAATCAGGTATGGAAGTTGTTTGAACCCAAGTTAAAAGGAGTTCACTTCCAGATCTGAAAAGTCCACAGGAATATCTGCTCAAGGAAATAGCAGAATTGAGAGTTTAGGATATAGGTCTTGCTGAAGAGGGCAGAACTTGGGTTAAAAGACTAACTTTCAATATAGAATTGAGAGACATAAATGCTGTATCTCCTAATATACTTTCAATAGAGTTATTTTAGGAATTGAGAGAGAAAAAAAATCACACCTATGGAGGTCTAACAATGACAGGGAGATAAACTCTAAATAAATTAAAAAAAAACACAGATTAGTCTTCTTTAATTTAGAAAAAAAGATGCAACCTGTATATAACTATTACCAATAAAATAAATGCCCAAATGATTATGTATTTAAATAAGTCAACTATAAAAAAGAATGAAATGTCTATTTTTGGAAAACAAAATTAAAAGACATATTTCTGATGTTATGTGGGTGCACACCGATTTTTATACAGAATTCTAAATTTGCTTAAAATTCAAGTTAAATGATAAAAAAAAACTGAGAAAATTGATGAACGGTGATGAACGGGTAGTCTTGTTGGCAAAACTTCATAGGCCAGATGGCTCTGTCAGAGGTAGGTATTTGAGGAGATTTGTTGCTAAGTGTTGCCAAGAAATTGGTCCCTTATGAGCAGCTATATGTATGTATAAAAGGTCCTTGTCACACAATCTGTGCTGAGATGTCAGGAACAATTTGTGGAAGGGTAAGACAAATCTCTCTTTGTTAGCATAGATGTTCTATTTGTTCAAAAACAATTTTGCTTTCCATTAACTTGGCTTGTATATTCTATATGTTATTTACTTTTTTGTAAGGACATTTTTTATTAAAAAAATTAATATTTCTACCACAACCTAAAAAGACAAACATTAGTTTCAATAAACAAATATCTAAAAAGTTTAGCACTATATTTAATTAAAATGTTTTTTTGGGGGAGGAACATCTAAAGTATTTTTTAAGAAGCATCATTTTGGACTATATTTAGCTGTTATTAGGTTTGTCTTGGTTTGTGCTCAGAATTTGCTCCTAAAAAGTGATCAAGGGACCAAATGCCATGCAGGGAATTAAACGTGGGTTGACTATGTGCAAGCATTTTATCTGTTGTACTATACTTGGCTTTTTCTGCAGTATTATTCCAAGTATTTAAATAATATAATTATATATTTTTCTCTAGCTTTTTTCTAGTGGGCTCCTGATGACCATTTCCTACTGGGCTTTTGATATTCTTCCATTCCTTCCCCCAGCTCACATAAATCTATAAAGTTAATAATATCAGGAAAAATTTTGAAGCTTGGCCAGATGCTTAACCCTCTAAATAATCTTATATGCTTTTAACACAGTCAAAGATTTTCCATCCCCTATTCTTCTTTTCTAAGTTCCTTGATAAACTCTGAGTCTACTTTTAACTCAATGTGTAGATTTCTAACAGTGAAGGCTTTTGTGACCTAGATATTGTGTATGCTCTGGGTTCAGAAATTATCTGGCTTACCATAAATGTGAGACAGTTTACACATGTGGGATAGAAACCTGAGGACATTAGCAGCAAAAGAAATGTCTACCTTGTAAATAGGACACTCTTGAGCTGCCCATTACCATTGTGTTAGTTTTCTCTGGCTCTGCTATTAGAACTTTTGCTGCCACTAAGGAATTCATGATCTTTAGTCCAAAGCCAGATCTGTAGTGTGAACACATCAAATAAGATTTGCCACCCCTGCCAACATCACAACTAAAAGATGTGCCAAAAGTGAGTCCAGAATAACACATTACAAGTTGAAGGTCTGTGAGCACTCTAAGTATGGATTGTAGTCTTTAGAGGACAAATATGAAAGTACAAGAAGTAATGAACTCCACCTTCCCTAAGATTTCAAACACCTTCAATAAATGTGCTTTGGACCTTTGGTTAGGTATCCAACTAAACCAAACCAAACCAAACCAAACAAATGAAGATGGAATACATAACAAAACACAAAATAGCTCTTGCCCTTTTGCTTGTAATATAAATGGAAAGAGACATATAAACCTTTGGAAGCAGTGGAGGAAAGGAAGCTCATCTTTGATTATTTTGCAATGCTATTTTATCTCTGCTTTAGACATACCTTTCCCCTATTACATTTACCTCCTTTTAAATTTTTGCTTAAATCTTCATTTGTGCTTTCTCAAGACTTTCGAGAGATTGTATAGTGTCTTGGACTCTCAGTCCACAACATTGTTCACCACACAGTCCTCACTCTAGATAGTCCTTCTTGCTTCTCCACTAGATAGTAAGTCATGGGAGAGTAGAATCCCTGATTACTTGATTCAGGACTATGGTTTAAAAACTTCATAGCAACGCCCAAATATGTGATAAAGAAATAAATAACAATGGTAGACCAACAATTTATGAAGGATGGTCAAATATTAAATGGAGATGGGAGAGGAAAAGGGTGCCAGTAAGTGATCAGGAAAGTACACTTTATGAAATGAGGCAAAGTGAAGAGGTTCTTAGTATGACAATTAAGTGGTTAATGGGATCTGAGGTCTGTCAGGTACATCACTGGCCCTACAGTATCAACTGGTGCAGTTTTAACAGCAAAGGATTATAATTTTAAAAATATATTGAATAGAGAAGATGGTGTTGAGGGCTAGTGATTTGCATTTGAGAGCTATAGATTTGATCTCTAATGCCAAATGATTCTTGAGTTCTGCCAGAGATAGCTCCCAAGCATTGTAATAAAAGTGGCACCTGCATGCTGGCACATGGAGGCCATCAGAAATGGTATTAAAATAAAAATTGACAAAGAAAATTAAGAAGTCAAACGTATATCTGTACTTGGCTAGAATCAGATCCTTATTGACAGATTACTTTTTTCTTCTTTATTTAAGCACAATTTCTCTTTCTCACCTGGTCACTGCTGACCTGACTTCTAGGTCCAAAAGCCTCTGGGTTTGCTCCCCTGCAGGCTTGTTGCTTTGTTCAGGTTCAGGAGCTCTTGGTTCCCCGCTTTTAAGTGGCTTGACTATAGAAGTAGTGAGGATAGAAAGCTAAATGGAGTACTACTTTTAAAAAGCTAGCATTGTGGTTTTTAGATAAGCATCAAATTCTCATGAATTTTGTGACATGGGAATTTTCATGAAATTTTAAACCAATTTTATAAAGTTACTTATTTTATAATACTTCAAAATTTATTTTATTGAGGTTGTGTTGGTTTAAAAGAACATGGCTGTTTACATGTTTTAAGCATATAATTTTACCACACTGTGTCCACCACAAATTACCAATATCTCTCCACTACAGTTCATTGGATGCTTACAATCCTTTCTTCTATTCCTCCTTTGATAAACCTCAATTCTGTGGTAATATTGTATTTATATTCATTGGAAATTGTCCCTTGTATTACTTCTTTATGTGCCTCCTAAGAGTGAGATCAAACAGTATGTATATCTCTTTGTAGACTTAGTTTGGAAACAGGTTGTAGCACTCCTCCTGAAAATAAAAAAAAGCCAATGAAGACACAGATAACCAACCTTTCAATCAACTTATAAAAGCTTGTATTTCTGCTACAAATAAATTATGTGTTGGGTGTTTTCTTTACAACTACAACTCTGACCCCAAATTATTTCTTAAAACTTTCAAAAAAAGTTTATTCATTTGCCATTAAGTTTGGTACATTGAAATATATATTGACAGTAAAATTACACATATGTATACTTGGTAAATGGGAAGTGTGTCATATTTATTGGTTTTTAGGGTCTATTCTTGGCTGTATTCAAGAGTAAACTTTGATGGTATTTATGGGTCTATATGTAGTGCTGTGTATAGAACTAGGGTAATCTATGTACAATGCTAGAGCCTTACTTCCTCTAATATCTCTATGAGCCAATATATGATATGTACATGATCATTTAGGAAATTATTTCTCTAATTTATAAACCCAACGTGGGCCCCCTCCTGAAATAAACAAAGTTAGATGGATTTATGGTGGCTGCAAATGTGCAACCCAGCAGAAAATTTGGGTGTAACAGGAGGTTCTGATAATTTCAAAGATATATATTAAAGGTACTTGCTGATTATTTATGGTCCTGGTAAATATTTTAGTATTGTAAGCAGTGTCCCAAATGTACAGAGACAGGGAGAAGCAGTTAAATTACTAAATAGAAGATTAGGGAGGCACAGTGGTGATACAAGTAGTAAGGCATCTGCCTTGCCAGCCCTAGCCTAGGATGAACAGAAATTTGATTCCTCTGCTTCCATATGGTCCCCCAAGCCAGGAGCAATTTCTGAGCATATAGCCAGCAGTAATCCCTGAGCATCACTGGGTATAGCCCAAAAAACAAACAAACAAACAAACAAACAAACAAACAAACAAAATCAGACAGCCCCTCTTTTAGTGTTGTCAAGAAAGACTTGGCTGAAAATAGACACTGCGATATTCTTTCTCAGTCCTGCAACAAAATCTACTACCGAGTTGAAGATACCTAAGATTGGAAATATCTGCTTATTTTCTATATAGCTTTTATCTTAATGACTGTTCCTTTACTTTACTAGAATGAAATATTCACAAAATATGGTAATTTTAAAAGTGCTATTAGTTTTTGTGCTTAATATTTGAGTATATATCAAGAAGTGGAAATGATAGTTCTATTTTAATACTTCTTTATTTTCTTATTTATTTTTATTTTTAATACTTTAAGAATTCTTTAAACTGGTTTTTAAAGGAAATGGGGCTATTTCCCACAAATAGTAAAAGATGGTGTTATTTTTCACATCCCCATCTATACTTCATTTTTGTCATTCTACTGGTGTGATACTAATTTATCTCATTGTCTTTTTATATTTCTCTGATAATGAGAGATAATAAATATATTTTCTAGACTGGTTGTTTTAGTTATAACCAATGGTATACAAGGATTTCTTTTCTAGCCCTAAGCTAATTGGTCACTCCTGAAGTTGTTTTGTGATTCACCATAGTTCCAAGGATCAATCTTAAGCCAGCTATCTGCAACACAAGTGCCTTAATCACTGTATTATGTTTCCAGTCCTATATAGGCATATTTTCATCACAGTTTACCATCTATATGTCTTCTTTGGAAGTGCCTGATTACTTAGTCTTCCCATAATGTAAGGTTGTTTTATTTTCATTGTTGATGAAAATTATATTTTTATATATTAGACCATAGTCTTTAGTCAGATGTATGTTCTAGAATGTATTTTCTCCATTCAGAAAAAAAAATCAATATTTCAATAACAAGTTTTTTTTTTTTCTGTACAGTCTTTCAGGTTGATAAAATTCCATTTTTAATCTTTGCAATTCTTGTTCTTTTTTATGAAGTAGTGTTAATAAAACTAATATGGAGTGTTTTATTATATCTTTTCCAGGTAACTTATGATTTGGGGTCTAACATAGAAGTATTAAATCTGTAACTGAGATTGTATCTAGTTTTATTATTTTATGTGGCTATTAAATGTACCTAACATGTTTGGAGAGATATTCATTTCTCCATTCTATGCTCTTTGATTCTTTGTCAGAGGTTAATGGCCCCCCTATATCAAAGAGTTTATTTTGGGCTTGATTTAGAACTGAAATAATTCTGTTTCATTGTTCTATCAGTGTTTTTTTTTTTTCATTTCCACACTTTTTAATTGCTATAGCTTCAAAATAATAGTTTAAATTTGGGGACCATTATTTCTCTCATCTTTATTTTTCAGGATTCTTTTGAATACTTGGGGGATCTGTGTAAGTTACTATTTTAATTTAATTTTACTAAACAGAAGGCTATGACAGGTAAAAACAAGCTAATAACAGATAATTTTACGCAATTATAACATAATAAATAATTAAAATATACAAGGCTCATGTTTAATTCTTTCACTTATGAAAAAAATTAAGTGTTGTGCGGTATCTTTGCATGGTTGCTATGATATGAATGAAGAAAGAATTATTTTCTTTTTCTTTTTTCTTTTTTTGGTTTTTGGGTCACATCCAGCAGCGCGAAGGGTTACTCCTGGCTCTATGCTCAGAAATCTCTCCTGGCAAGCTCGGGGGACCATATGTGATGTCAGGGTTAGAACCACTGACCTTCTGCATGCAAGTCAAACGCCTTACCTCCATGCTATCTCTTTGGCTCTGAAAGAATTGTTTTCTAATATGACAGCAGTATTTCTTAGTTACTTAAATTGTAAAAATAACTAAGATTAAGAATGCCATAGGGTAAACACATAAATGAGTAATCACAAATAAAGGAGTAAATAAATAAATAAATAAGTAGATATACAAGTAATGTGATTTGCCTACTGATGACCTCTTTCTAAGAAACATATTTCTTCAGATTCCTATCAATCACTACTTACTGTTAATATCTGACTCAGGGGATTATAACTATTTTGGCTAAGAACTAAGTGAAATAGCCTAAAGTCTATGAGTAATGTATTTCATCATAAAATTGTTTAGTGACATTCAAATAGTTTGTTTTATGATCACTAATGACCAAATCCAAAGATAATATTATTCATACTTTATTATTCAATGCAATTTTAATTTGATTAAATTAAAATTTTATAATTCAATTATAAGTTAGTCGAATTATTCACTGATTGTAGCTCCTTCCCAGATATTTTTTCTTGAATTTATATTACAAAAACCTATTGTACAATGCCATCTAAACTTAGTTGCTCAAATCTAAAACTAAAAATTTTATCTATTCATTCCTCTATATGTCAAATCTGGAAAACAAATGTTCCTAATTTACAAATGAGTGAAAATATATTGAAAATGAGAAAATTAAACATATTATACTAGAGTATAAGTAAAAATTATTTAAACATATTATACTAGAGTATAAGTAAAATTTATTTTAGGTACTTAGGAATATCAGGAAACTGACAAAATTAATTGAATATAAAAATATGATATTTCTTTCCAGGATAGCTGATGTTTATCTAGAATTATTGCTTATAAACTATATATTTGGCAAAAATTGCAGAATATTACATTTATATTTTATCTTTATCATTTCAAACTGTGAATTATACTTTAAGGAAACATTATATTTTCTATTTAAAAACCATTCCTAGAAGGCAGATGACTTCCTTCTTTTATTTCTTGAGTCCTAGTTTCATAATTTTTTTCTCAGACAACATGAATCTTTACAAGAGATCTATTACTTTCTGAAATACTTCAAAAATTTCTTGTGATTGATTGGGTTTGATCAGTCATATCATGGGGTATATTAATATTCAGGCACCAAAGAAGGATTTTTAGCAACCCAAGGATGAATAAACTAAGAAATGGATTTTTCAACATATAGTTACTCTCTAGTATTATCTGCAGGAAAAACAATAAATGATTATAAAAGGGAGCTGTAATATAAAATAACTGCACGTCATAGCTCTCCTTAGAACAGTAATTTCTTTTAGGACAAATGCCAGAGTGTTTTGTCAAGTGTTTTATATAAAGCAGCGAAGCTCCTGTTTTCTAATAATTTTTGCTCATTAGTTCTTATAGATTAGTTTCCCCAAAAAAGCACTGTTTCCTAAAGATTATTATAACATGTGCTGATTTGTGGCTCTGTTATAGGCAAAGTAAAATTCTTTATTCCTGAAGCCCAAATACTCCAATATAAAAATTATCCTTAAAATATGCCATGTTAACATTGTTCAATTATCTTCTCACAGATAAACAGTTTCAATGTTTTCTAAGTAATGAGCAAAATTTTGGCTCTATAGTAAAAGTAAAAGTAAGATGTATGACTGGGATAAAAAATCATGAATTTTTTTAGAAGAAGAAAATATATGGTATTGTAGATGGTGTTTCAAACATTCTTTGAGGTAAATCACTGGAGATTGATTAGCTTTCTTCCCTTTTTTGGATGCAGGCATTTAGATAACAGTAAATTTCTGGCCAAATAAACTATTGCTGGAATTTATAGAACAGATTTGGAATTTCCATTTAAACGTCATAGCTGGCTGAGAATCCAGCTGTTTTGGCTCAGCCAGAGGGTATAATGGAAGGTTAGACATGTGACATCATTTGACTTGGGACAAGAAAGGGTCTAGATAGAGAGTGTGTGGGAGTGAGAGCAGAGGTCTCTAAAATGTCAAGAGACTAGTTTTTCTTTTTTACAGTGATTAGCAAAGAGGGTTGTATTTTTTTGTGGAGGAGGGTGTTTTCATATAGAAATCACTTTACTGCTATGAAAAGAAAGGGTTTTAGCTTTAATTGTATTGATAATTGCCCGAGTTACCGATTTGAGTGGTTTGGGTCCATCATCAGAGTGCCATAACATCCAAATCCCAGAGGTGTGAGAAGCTATCTGTCTGTTTTATCCAGAGAGAAAATGACCAATTAAAGCGAATATAAAAAAGAAGATTTTAAATTCAAATATATGGTGTCTATTTTTAACTACATATGCAATCTCTTTTGACCTATTTCCCCTTGGTTGGCTATCTTAAATGTTCACATTTTTAAGGATGACACATGAGAATAGCATGAAGATACTTTCCTCATTTCCAAATTGGGAAAAAGAAGGTGGGTTTATGAGGATTTATTTGAAAGACTAAGCTTGGGAATATCAGAGATGGTTTGTCAAATTTATTTTCCTTCTTTGCTATTGAGTCTTTTGACCCAAGAAACGGATCCCTCATCACATGTGTTATACATTTCTAGGTGGAATTTCCACACTCATTTATAGGAAACTCAAAGCCTAATGTGAAGCTCTCTCCTTTTTTTAATATAAAAAGCATTAATGTGTTCAGGAACAATTGATTGCATGACTTCTCCAATCCATAAATTTTTAAAGAATCCTGACTTGTGTGTATGTACACCCACTGTGAAAACACAATCTCACATGTGTTAGACACAGATGATCAATCATTGGAATGCTGTAAAAATTATGAGTGAGGACATGGTAACTCAAGAAAAAATTCTATTGTATGCTAGAAACACGTATTAAAGTGAACCTCAAGGAACATCTATGAGCATTCTTCATTTTATGCTCAATGAATAACGCATGAACTAAGAATGTACATCCCTGACTTTCAGACCCAGGAAATGAGGAAGTCAAGAGAGAAAAGTTTTGAAGCAATTAGAAATCTAACACTCAGTGGGGTTACACTTTTGGAAGGAAATACCTGGGTACCCAAAATAACACCAGCCTCATTTGATATTGTTTTTTTGGAATGTTGGTAATTAGAACTTGACCTGGCAAGCTTGGTGCCTCCAGGGCAGCAAGAGGCACTCATAAAACCCAGTAAATAAGTTTATATAAAATGTATTTAAATATTAAATTTTAGGATATGCCCAGAGGGTTTTTTTCTATAAAATTCAAGCACGTTGGACAAAGACAGATGCAAGCTCATGCTTACTTTGTTTAGCATGTGCAATAAGAGAGGAGAATTGTTGAGACTTACTTTCTTCTTTCTATAGGCTGCTATAATTTTCTTGTAAGGAACACTATTATACTTATTAAAAATAAATAAATATTCAATATAAGCAGGTAAATTAAACATAAAAGTATTCTTCATTCTGGGGCATTTTATTTTATTTCATTTGGAATAAATGAGCATTTATTGGAAAAATTAAGAAATTAGTCTTCCGTTTTTGAAGAGAAGTAAATTGAGGTCTAAAGAAGTTATTTAATTGATAAAATGTAAATATAGAGCTAGCAAGGCAAAAAGTCATCTTGAAACTAGCACCAGGCTCAGCAGAATACATATCATTTCCGTTCTGGTGGGTGATGCAGTATATCTTTTATAATTCTGACTAACTTGGTAGCTATCCAAATCAGGAAGTTTTACTTTCAGGTCAAGTCTTGAAGTCTAATGACTGGTTGAAACATGGTAATCAATTTTGAGAACAATTTGAAACAAGTCTATAATTGAATCTAGGAAAAACGACAGGGTTAGACCTTTAAAGAAAAAGGTGTTTTAGGCCTAAGAGAATAAAATGAACTTATGAAAACAAAAGGAGCTTAATAGTCAAGAGTTCAGCTAAAATAAGAAATAATCAGACTATGATACTTTTGTCATCTTTCTCAGTGATTGTTAGTGCCTGACAATTTGAATTCCATGAGAGAAACTTGATAATAATTTGAAGGTATATTTGATGTCATAATTTTACCCAGGGAAAGAATGACTGCTATCTATATATGTTAGATATACAGATATTTTCAAGGAGAGGCCTCACAACAAATTTTCTTGTAGTGCTGAGGTTAGGGAATACAATTTATTTAGAAGGAAGTCATTTTGTAAATGTAGATCATTTGATTTAGAGAACAAAATTTGTATTTCTGACATTTACTTATTCCACCACCACTTTGAGAGAGCTTCTGATTGTTATCCTTAAAAGAGAGAAGTCAGACATATTGGAAGAATATATAATTATAAATAGATAAGTACCATATCTTAACACTGTATTTTCTATAGTGAAAATAAGTCATATGGGTATTGTGTATTCCTCTTTTTTGTAGGTAATGAAAATATATTGATTTTAAAGTAATTTTTATTAGACACTCTTTAAGGTATTACTAACCCCTTTATTTATAAGGGATATAGATTTTTAATCGTATAGTTTCAAAATAAAAAATTATGTTCCATTGTAAGCCAAGTTAAATAAATATTAATTTTTGCTTTTCCTTTTCAGTGGCATCCAGTTCAATTCAGCCATCTACCTCTTCAGCCCAGCTTCTACTTGTGTACTGAGCTGAAGCATCTTCCCCTCCAGCAGACAGAAGATGAGTGGAGACTACATAAGTTTGATTGAATGCATGCGCACTTTATGATCCTGTATGATCCGAATATAAGCAGAGTTCGGATTTTTCAGTACAAATTTTGTGCCGGAAAAAACTCAGCATGTTCGAGTAGATAAGGTAAATGGGAATCTACAAAAACACATTGCTTTCCTAACTGGCTCTATAAAAGCAATTATGCCCTGTGTTTTTTTGCCTAATCCTCCTATGCAAGAGAATTTATGCCAACAGCATTTTTCCTTTGCCAGAATTGGAACTTCTGCTTTGAGCACACTTAAAATGAGATGTTCTATGTATTTTTTTATTGCTAGCATAAGTCTAGAAAACCTGTGAGTAAAACTTGTGTAAAAATAATAAAAAGGGCCAAAATGAAAACAAAAGGATAGTACATAGACCAGAAGATATAGGTTCTTTTAATATGTAGCAAAAGAGACCAGAAGCGAATCAGCCTGTGAGTTTATGACAAATGATCACTTTTCTCTTATGATCTAAATTTATGATATAAAATTTGGTAGTTTAATGAGATTAATTCACATTTTAATTTTCAGCCATACTAGCCAATTTAATTTATCTGAATTTTCAAGTCACTTAATAATATATCTAGCATGCAAAAAAACCTCAAATTAATGGTTATTCTAAATTAACTTATTAATTTAAACTAGCTGAAGGATGAAGAAAGGAGAAGGGAGGGAAAGAAAAGAAGAAAGTTACAAAGACAAAAAGAAAGAAAGGAAAGAAAAAAGAAAAAGAAGAAACAGAAACAAAAACAAAGAAAGGAAAGTTAAAGGAATTTCAAAGTTTATCAAACTGGGAAATAATATGTAGGTTAAGTCAAGTGAATTTTTCTTGCAACTATTTACATCTACTTTGCTGCATGATTTCTCAATATCTTTACACTCATACTTGAATATTATACATTTTTTGGAGAAATGCTCTAATATTTCTATAACTCATTTAGTAAATTCTTTTCTCCCTCCACACAAAAATATGCTTCTGGGAGCACCTTTTTAAACCTTGTCATTGAGACCAGAGACAGTACAAGGACTAATGCCCTTGTCTAGAATGCAACAAACACGAGTTCAATTCCTAGCACCACATTTTGGCCCCCTGAGTAAAACAGGTTGATTCGTTAGCACAGAGCCAGAAACAATCACTAAATACTTCTAAATGTGGCCTCAAATAACAAAAGAAAAGCTTGAAATTTAACGTTCCCTCTGTATAGTTTATAAAATGCTGACCTAGCCTCAGGCAATAGACAACTGATTCAAATGAATTCATTGCTTGAAGCCATTAATTTTCATATTATTCTCCACATTATGAATAGAAAAAAGTTTCAGAATTCTATGCTTCTCTTATTCTATTTTTTTCCTCTTATTCAGCATTACTGGATAGTAATTATTTTGTTACTTGTATTCACTGAATCAATTGTTCAATGCTACATATAGTTTGCTTCAATATCTCTATCATATATATATTTTTTTCCAAAATCATATTTAGTGGTATCATGTCATTTGTTTGAAATTCTTCATAGTAGGTGTATTGCATCAGGGAAATTGAAAAAATGTATTGAATCAACGATCTCTATTTATCAATTCAGGAAACTGATTGTCAAATAGTTTCTCTATTTTTGTGTTTTTTGTTTGTTTGTTTTGTTTTGTTTTTGGGCCACATCTGGCAGCTCTCAGGAGTTATTCCTGTCCCTATGTTCAGAAATCTCTCCTGGCAGGTTCTGGGACCATATGATGTTGGGGATTAAACTCAGGTTCACCCCAGTCTGCTGAGTGCAGGCAAACATCCTACCACTATGCTATCTATCCAGTCCCTGTCATTAGGTGTATCTAATACAGAGCATACCATTTGCCAAGCTCTTTTTCTCATAGTAAAACATCTTTGGACTGCAAGTAGATTCATACCAACTTTCTTGCGACCTCCTATACCTGGACATTAAAATAGTTCTTTATTCATAGGAGATGCTCAAAAGTTAATCAACTATTTTTTTTACCATATTTAAATTATTAAGGTAATTTTCTAAGTAATGCTGTTGTTTTTTAAACTGTAAATGTAGTACTCTCTTGCAAGAATATAATGTTTGAGTGGTGCAGTTTGGTTTAATGTTCTAAATTGTAGTGATTTGAAGAAGAATTCTCTCAAGTTGAAGCAAAATTCTAGACTTAATTATGGTTATTCAAATCCTCTTAAAAGTTTTATAATTTTTTAATATTACTTTGACTACTCCAATTAGCAGAAAGTTTTATAAATTCATCTTTTACTCTCCTAGCCACTTGTCTTCATTCTATGAGTTGTGCACTTCTTTTTTTTTAGGGGGGAGGGGACATACCCAGCACTCAGAAATTACTCCTGGCAAGCTCAGAAGACCATATGGAATGCCGGGACCTAACCCGGGTTGGCAGTGTACAAGGCAAACATCCTACCCACTGTGTTTTTGCTTCCACTTCTGAGTTGTGTACTTTTTACTGAAATTTTTATAACTGTGTTACATATTCATTTTTAAGATTTATTTAATTACATTCAAGATTAGTAATATTTAGAATAGTTATATTCAGAAAGTATAAGAAGCACAGTATTTTGTAGGGTTTTCTAGGGCTCAATTATATATCCAATTAATTAAAATAATTAAAATGAAAAGGTATTATTTTACTCTTGTTGACTTTGTATATTGAATAAATTGATATTTTAATAATTTTGTGTATTTTTAACTTAATCATAATAGATAATGAATTTTTTGAGGTCACAAGCTAATAATGTTTCTTTACAATGATGTTCAGGTTTGTAGTTAATTATTCACTCATCTGTTGTTAGAATTTTTCTTTCAACTCAAGGTTTCCAAAAACCAGAGTAATAGTCCCTTTTGCTCCCTGTTTCATATCTTGCTTTTAGCTTACACCTTGGCATTTAAGTTAGCAACTAGCTTAACATATCTTATCAAGTATATAGATACATTCTTTTTTCTAAACCACCAGAATCTATGAAATGATATATTATTATATATATGAAATAAGCTTGTTGCTGAGCATTAAGGTTACTTTTATCTGGGGCTGGAGAGATAGCATGGAAGTAGGGCATTTGCCTTGCATGCAGAAGGATGGTGGTGGTTTAAATCCCGGCATCCCATATGGTTCCCCGAGTCTGCCAGGAGAGATATCTGAACATAGACCTAGGAGTAACCCCTAAGCACAGCTGGGTGTGACCCAAAAACAAAAAACAAACAAACAAAAAAGATTACTTTTATCTTCTAAATTTCTGAAAACTAAAACTGTTTATGTACACTTTTTATTTTGTTTTTAAGGTTAGATGAAAATATTTTTGCAGTTGTCTAGCAATAAGAAAGATGATATCATTATACCTTTGTACCATAACACTTCCATTTTTTCCATGAGCTGATGATGTAAAAAATTCAATTAAAGTTAACAAGTGAAATGACCTGTGACTCATAAACACTAAGAAATATGAGAAAGACAAGATTACTGAAAAATTTAGAATAAACTGTGATTATTAATAAGTCAGACATAATCCAGTAAAATAACTTTCAAAATCTTTTTATGCAATGAAATAATCGTCCACATACACATTTGCTTGAAAATGGTAGGAGTGTTTTAATATTTAATCTTATTTTTAAAATAATTATGAAAGTTAATTATAAAGCTGTAATATAGTATATAGGAAATACCTGCTCATCTTTGACTTTGAGTATAGGAAAGATAATGGAGAAGGAAAGAAATTAAGTAGAGAAGGAAGAAAATGAGAATAGTAAGTTGCAGGGGTTATGGATCTCAGGTACAATAATGTGGGGAAACTTGCATCACTATTTGTCCAAATTATAGACTTAACAACATCGAAAACATGAGATCCAAAGTCAAATCACCACTTAAAAATGTGCCTGTCAAGGTGGTGGGGAACTTGAAAACACTGGTGGAAGGAAACTGACACTAATGGTGGGATTTGTGCTAGAATATTGTCTGACTAAAAAAAAACTATCAATATCTTTGTAAATATGGCATTTTAGTTAAATACAAATTTTTGTTTAAAAATTTGATTTGTATGCAAGACTTTTGGCATACTGAGAGGCAGGAAGTGTTTTGAGGGAAAGTCAGTTTTCTACAAGCTTTCCAAAAGTTCTAGTTTATTGCTTCCCTGTAATTCTACTCTCCTATTATTTCTAGAAGGCAATCTCTAATTGTAGAGACATGATAGACATATTCCAAGTACACAAAATGTGTACTTCATTAATTTCTAATTAGAATATACTCTCATTTGAAATTGATGTGAATTGTTATCCTTAAAAAATAAATTATTAGGGGGTGGGGTAAAAAATAAATTATTATAAAAGTGAGAGGATCAACAGGGTGAAATCATGTCACTACAGCATGCAAAAATGTCAGAAATAGAACTACTGTTGAAAAAGAAATCATGGTGATGAGGAAAAAGACTTCTGTTCCCCACAATAGTAAAGGAAATGGGTATATTTATCCCCTGCCTCCATCATAGATAGAATGAGCAGCCAGAAAAATGAGAGGGTATCAGAAAACGACTCTGGCACCTACATGATGAGAGAAATGCAAGAGAACCTTCAAATAGACCCCTTGTCCTGTGACCTTAGATTGGGCCCAAGGTGGTCTACACCCTGCTTTACAAAACAATGTGCTTGCTAATTTCTATTTTTGTACTCCCCTGTCAGCTCCCTGAAAATGCTCCAACCCACACTATTTAATAAATATGAGTTTTTGTCTTATTTGTGGCCCAGTACTTGGGTCATACCATTTCTTATAAAATGGTCCCTGATTTTTTTTTTTCTTCACTGATTTTGGGTGGAAATTTCTACAACATTAACCTAAACTTTAATTAAATGAACATAGCACTAGAAATAGAACCATAAATTTGGAGTTTGCATTAGATTTAAAGTTATTACTCTTATCTATATTTGGGTATTTATGATCATGAATCATATTTTCAAAGGCCCCAGAGCACCTGCAGTTAAAATGTAATACTAGCAAATACTGCTAGGTATTTTGAGAGCCTTTCCATCTAGCTGAGGTAAAAAATTCACCATCTGCTCTGAAACCATACTGAGCAGACAACACTGCATATAGTTTGCCTTTTTAATTACATCAAAGAAAAAGAGGCATTGAGTTGGTAAATGTCAAAGCTGGTTATTTCTCAGCATAGTTGAATGCAGAGTCAGCAGTGCTATATGAAAATTATGACCACATAGACAGGAAACAGATATTTGGAAAATTACATTTATGAGTAGCATTTGTGTACTAATGAACTAAAACCAAACACTTAAGAGAAAAATATCTTACTCCCTTAACTGGCTATGTTTGCACCTACCAAGTACAAAGTTTAATGAGCATGGATTTTTGGGGCCCAAAAATTTAGCAGGCAATTAAAATGGCAGACATTGGAGCTAGAAAGATAGCATAGAAGATAGCTAGCTAGAAAGACAGCTAGGAAGATAGATGGGACCACAAAAGCTCTCCTGAGCATTTATAGGAGTGACTCCTGAGTAAAAAGACAAGCTAAGCTATGACCATTGTAAAGGAAAAGCCTCCAAATAGGGAGGACAACACTGGTGGTGGGAATACCCCTGATTCAATGTTACTAGTACCTCAAATATTACTGTGAAAGATTTGTAACTCATGTTGGTCACAATAAAATTATTTTAAGAAATGTAAATTTTATGTGAAATATTGAGGATCAAAGAATTCTAATTTTGAGTACATAGATTAAGGTAGAACACTTAAAATTGTCCCAAAATGACACAAAATCATGGCATTTTTTTTTCAATTGAAAGATAAGAAATAAGGGACAGAATTGGTCAATATTAGCAAGTTTTATCTGTTATTGACTTTACAGAATTGCCTATCTAGTCTTTTCTCTAGACAAATGAGCATAATCATAAATTCTCATTAAATTGAACTACTTCTAAGAGCTATTGCTTTTGGTCTACCTACAGTTCTTTGACTATCCCTAAGCAAAACAATTTTAGTGTTATGGTGGACAAGCTCCCTTCACTTTAAAATTGTCTCCACAGCTCTTGCCTTTTCACAGATCAATGATTCTGAGCTGCCACGTGTTTTTATTAGTATAAAAAGGAAGTTTGAGTAAGAATTAAGCAATTGAAAACTAAAAGGATAAAGTCATACAGTTTAAATACTTTCTTTAATAGCTTCAGTTGGCACTAGTTTTATTCATGAATTGTCATTCCAGAATATCTCATCTATCTTTTATATTCCCCTTTCTTAATTCATTATCAGTGTCTGCTGAAAAAGTAATATTTCTAGCTTGTTATGGTATTATCATTTCAAACACCTGTCAGACAGTTTACAGAACACAAAATGTACAAACTAAATTTGAATTTACTATTTCACTGCTTCCCATAATAGTAATGTGGGTATTATCAAAACTGATTAGTTCTAGTATCTATAAATGTTGATACATAGTTGAAGGGCTTTAACATTACATCATAATTATTGAAGCTTTAGTATAAAGTGTTTTCTTTAAGGTAAATATTGTGAGAATCAGAATCCAATGAAGTATAGCAAATACAGAGTTGGGTAGAATTAAGGTAAAAAGGAAAGTAAGTATTCAAGGAATGAGACTAGCTAAGCCCTAAAAACTCTCTGATTATGATGAGATATCTCCAAAGTAATATAAATACACAAGCGGAAACAATCCATTCGGAGACAATTTGAACTCTACGTCCATGGCTTCTCCAAAAAGCATTGCTCTGCCTCTCTCATCAGCACTTGTTAAGTTTTCTTCATGGGAGAAGCAGATTCAGTGTTTCTCATTTTTCCTCCAGCTTCTTTCTTGTTGCTGAGTGTGTATAGTGCCTTGAGTTTAATGTGATCATGAACAAGTATAGCAGAGAAGTGAAATATATATATATTCCATTCATAGTACAGGGGGATCAACCTTACATATAAAGTTCTGATAACTCAAATACCCTTATCACCCATTTCAGGGCTTCTGACCTCCATCAAGCAATCTTTCAGTTCCTCTAGGGAGAATATCACTTAGAAAAAAGCTTCTATTTTCATTTAGAAAGCAGGTTTCCCCTCACCCTCATTTAAATTTACTTCTCCTGAGGGGCAAAACAAACCATAAAAATAGATAACACCTAATCTCTTCCTAAAAGGACTGGATTGCATTGGAATAGGATGAATTAAGTTTATGGTTACTGAAGAACAGTGAATGTTTTTATTGAAAAGAAACTAAAAAAACTCAAGTTACAGTTTAAACTGTGGGTTATTTCCTGTACCAGAAAAACTGTGCACTGGAACAAGTAGGAGGAGTTCACCTGAAGTCAAAACACAGCAGTAGCCATCACAAAAGCACCCTCTAAAATTACGTCCAAACAACTAGAATTCAATGGGAGTACCTTGTCAAGACATTATTCTGAAATAATATCATAGGCAAAAATTAGTGAAGTTTAACTGTTGGTTATAGTCAGGGAAAAGGACAGAATTTTCTGAAAGACATGCAAATCTCAGCATTATTGCAGATATTGAAAACTGAGAAGCAAAACCAGAGGTTTAACACTGGACAGGAATGAAGGGAGGGTAATGCAGCCAGGCACTGAGCCGATCCACAAGGCAATGGAATCTCAAGTCTCAGGGATGTGCACAGAGAGATAGTGATTTAAAAGCAGACATTGTCACAATAAACTTTTAAAATATTGTGTTGGTTGATTGGTTTTTATTGTTGTTTGTAAGGAGAGAGGAGCCAGATCAGCTAGAAGCACATCTGTGATGCTCAGAGGTCACTCCTCTCCTGTGCTTAGACATCACTCTTGGCATTCTTCAGAGGACCATGTACACAGGAATAGAACCTCTATAGAAGGCATGCAAGGTAAGATTTACCTTCTACATTATCTCTCTGGCTCTATGTTTTGAACAACAAAAATACTACTTTGTTTATAAAAAGGAAGTAACCTTATATGCAATATATATTTAATAAATCATGCTGTACAAACTACATATGAGATTACCCAGATACTATATCTATCATTAGAAACAAAATTAAAAAACAGGTAAACAAAAAAAATCATCTCAAAAAACACTCATTTGTAAGAAGTTATTTCATCATCATCACTCTTTCTAAGACTGTATGATGATACATGAGATTGTTTGGCCTTAATTGCTTGAGAACTGCTATGCTGAAAATACAGCATTGGATGCATTAGGAGCCCATACAAGCAGAACTATAACATCCCAGCTATCCTGCCAAGTACTTAGGTTGTTGGACATTCCCATTAGTCTTTAAACTTCACCTAAATCATCAACTCAAATAACACAAAGTGCCAAGTGATCTCTAGTTAGAGGTCTGATTCTATCAGCCACAACTGAGCAGAAAGTCTCCTGGCACCATAAAAATTCCTCGGGGTATGAAAAGGAGTGTCTACGGAGCCTATAGTTATTCCCATGACAGTATGTTTCAAGGGTGGAGAAACCATGAATCTTTTTAGGCCAAAGGACTTTCCTTTCTAATTTCCCCAATATTTACTATGTCTATGCAAACAAAACAAAACAACAACAACAACAACAACAAAAAACAGAAAAAAAATCGTTGCCACTTCAGTCCTCCTTCCTTTTTTCTTTTCTTTCTTTCTTTTTCTTTTCTTTTTCTTTTTTTCTTTTTTGTCTTGTGGTTATTGTTTGGTGTTGTATTTGTTGCTGTGGTGCTTTTTTGTAGTTGCTGGTTTTGTTTGATTCTTGTTTCTTTTTTTATTTTGTCTATTTGGTTGTTGTTGTTGTTGTTGGCTTTTGATTTTTTTTTTGCTTTTTTGTTATGATTTTCTTCTTTTAAAACTGATACTTATAACCTCTAGACAGACTCCTCTCAGTTTATGTTTGTTTGTTTTGTTCTTAATGTTTTGTTTTTTTGGTTTTTGGGTTTTTTCTTTTTCATTTTCTTCTTTTCTTTTTGTTTCAAACAGAACCACATAAATTGAACCATTTTGTTCTACCTCATAAATTGAGAGGGAAAAATGGATGGTACCAGAATCAAACAGTCGTATGAACATTGCCAGAGCAAAAAAAAAAAAAAAAGTAAGAAGACCACTTAGTCTCAGCTTGACCACAAAAAGGGTGAAGACAGAAAGAAGCAGTACATCTTTCTCCAGCACAATGGGGTAACGACTTTCATGCTCAGGTACATTGGGCCATGATCCCTGAGCTCATATCTTCTGTCTTAATTTTGGTTTCTTAAAACTTTTTTTTTTTTTTTTTTGGTTTTTGGTTTTTGGGCCACACCCGGCGGTGCTCAGGGATTACTTCTGTCTGTCTGCTCAGAAATAGCTCCTGGCAGGCACGGGGGACCATGTGGGACACCGGGATTCGAACCAACCACCTTTGGTCCTGGATCGGCTGCTTGCAAGGCAAACGCCACTGTGCTATCTCTCCGGGCCCTTAAAACTTTTTAAATAATTTTTTTAATGAGTCATAAGTGTCCTCACAAAGAATGTTTTAGTCTCATCATCACACACTTCCTAAATAAAATGCTGCACAATTTTCATATATTTTTAGTTATCCAAATTTGTATATGGTACAAATATATAGATATATATGGATATGACAAGTATATAGACACTTTTACAAAAAGAAAGATCAAATGGGTCACTTAATTAAGTTCCCACAAAGGCCAAGAGACCAGGAGAGGTTCATTCTAATATTTTTTTTGCTTATCTGTATTAATTTCATTTTCTTTGGAAGAGCAGATTTTTTTAAATGGAGAATTCTTAGAATTGTTTCAGGAAGTGTGTAGGAAATGGCTTAATTGTATGGGAGGTATTAACGTAATACAAAGATAGTGTATTTAAGAAGGAAAGGGGGAACTTACTTTAGTCTTGGGAACACATGGACCAGTTAGAGAGAAGTGTGTAGACTAAAGCAAATGTAGGGGTTGCCTCAGAGTTAGTATTTATACCTCTTCACTCACAACAGAATGTTTAACTCAGTTTTTCTATTAGTAGACTAGTGTTGAGTTTATAGCTTACGTAGAACACCTTATGATACACACAGGTCAGGATATTCTATTTTGACTTGCAATTAAATTTTTATTTATTTCTGAAATCAGCCACAATTAAATTACTCAGCTACTGCCTGATGTGTTAATTCTGCTGATAAAAAAGTTAACATGTATTGACTATACAGCTTACAACATTATTTTGTCCATGCAAACAGTCTTCACAATTAATAAACAGAGAGAAAAGAACACACGCTAAATAAAAACACAAAATAAAAATAAAATAAAAATTATCGTATTATTAAGCCTTTTAGAATGGGCAGACAGTTTTGAGCAAGCTATCACTATATGCATCAATATACCTAGGTGAATAAATTTTCCTTTATATTGTCTTTCTCAACTGAATATCTTAAGCATTGCCTTCATTAAAGCTTAGAACTGTTTCTATTTGAAAAAAAATGCTCCAATGATGCTATTTAACAAAGTATTGATGAAATGCTTGGACTCATGGAAGTCTATCTATACTTGAAAATATCAATGGATGAATGTCATGCTCACAGATATTTGTAAATTATTAAAGCTATTGTTGCCCCTTTCTCTATCCCCACTTCAGTACTCTTAGACAGAGAGGTCTTCCAAGCAAAATTCTTAGTTCATTTACTTGGTTAACTCTCATCACATACCTATATTTTAGGTGGTTTAGAACAAGGATACTTTTAATATTAGTCATAGTACATTGTATAGATTGGAAGTATAGAAAATAATTAAGAAAAAGTCAACAATATATACATCCTGATACATAAATTTATTCTATTTTATTTTATTTGATTTCTGTACCATTAATAAATACTCTAATTTTTTATTATTAGACTACAGACTGTTGGTTCTTATATTTTGTCTTTTTCTATGTCCTTTAGAAGTAAGCTTACATTATTGTGTTACTATTCCTGTTTTCTAAAATACGTGTGTGTTGCCATAAATTCCTCTCTTCATTTTGTTTTTGGCTACATTTTATAGATTGTAAGTTATACCTTTTTCATTCATCTCCAGGTAATATTTATAATTCCACCTTTTGTTTTTCATTGTTATTCAATATCACACTATTTATATTTAGAAAATTTGTAGTCTTCCTTTGCGTTTTGTTGGGTTTCTCTTGTGTGTGTGTTTGGTTCACTCACCAGTGACTCTGGATGGACTCAGGTAGTAAACACTACAGTTTTGTTTTTAATTTCCTAATATTATTCTGGAAAATTTTTTTTTGGTTTTTGGATCACACCCAGCAATGCTCAGGGGTTATTCCTGGCTCTACGCTCAGAAATCGCCCCCGGCAGGCTCGGGTGACCATATGGGATGCCAGGATTCAAACCAGTGACCTTCCGCATGCAAGGCAAGCGTCCTACCGCTGTGCTATCTCTCCGGCCCCTATTCTGATAATATTAACCAACTGGTACTTGGGAGGCCCAGAAACCATGTCTGGTGATACTTAATCAACTAGAAAGATAGTTCAAAGCCTGTACTCAGCAATGCTCAGGTCCAGTGATGCTGGAGGACAGTTGGGCTATAAACAGGAGTGCTCAAAGGACCATGTGATAAAGAGATAGAACTGAGGTCGCTCACATTACACATACTCCTATGACTATAGTCTAGGGTTTTTTGATAGTATTAGTGATCTACTAGTTTTTCTACTAATTTTGTTGAATTTTCTATAATTTAGCAAGATGAATTACTTTCAATATTTTTGTTTAACTTTGTCAACCACTTTATTCCTCTTAATTTTAATATCATATGTATTCACGAATTATTTATTTGTTGATTTTGCCATGATAGGATCAAAAACATACAGAGAAATTCTTCTATTTCACACTCAGATTCCAGTCCTCTTTTCAACATCCTAAGGTTTTTTGCTTGTCTTGGAAGGCTCCGGGTTCAACTTCATGTTTGAAAGAGAGTGTTGAAGGATACTGTGGTTTGTTTTTCTTGCAGTTTTTAATCTCTTTATAATGTGTATAAGTAATTTTTTTCTTCTGGTCTAATTATTTTCTGCAATGGAAAAAAACAATGAAAGTTTGATGAGATAATTTTATAAGTTGCCTGCTTTTCATTTTTTTAAGTATTTTTTTTGGACTTGATTTTAATAATTTTAAAAGCAGTTTTCCATGCATTGGAAGTGCATGAAAGTGTTCTGTTATCTGCATGGACTTGTATACTTCTATTTTTGACAAATTTTCCACTACTATTTTCTTTGAATAATAGCACTGTTTCCTCCCACCTCCACCAGCCTTTCTCCATTTGGGTATACCCATTACCCTTAAGCTGTCTTTCCTAATAGTGTTTCTTTGTTTTCTTGTATGTATTTACATATTATTCATATGAATTATTTATACATTACAAATTCATTGATTCATTTTTTCACTTGGTATGGTTCATTTTTACATATTTATCTAATGTTGATCTCACTTATTAAATAATTTGAATTTATAATCTCTGCTCTTTATATGATTGAGAGCTTTAGTTTATACCTCTGTGTATTTGTTGTATTTCTAAGCATATTGTTTTCTTCAGTTTTAATGAATCTCCTTGATCAGTTAGTATGTATTTTTTTGCGTTCATTTGTTTTATCTTCATTTTATATGCTTTTTTGAATTTCAAATTTTATAATAAATTTGAACTCTGGAGTTGCTAGGGTGATATAATCTCCCATTTTTCAGGCAGAGTCTAGAAAACCTTTCCTTTCCTTATGATGTCATTTTATTTGTAGACTAAAGTTGCAATGTATTTTGATATTTTTCTGCTCATTTTCCAATGTAAAAGTGTGTATTTGATTTTCTTATCTGGATTGGCAATTTAGATTTAAAGTACTATACTTAGTACCAGATAGCTCTGTAGAAAACTGTAATGTATGTGTGAATTTACTGGCAACAAAATATCCTTCTGAAAAGAAGATTAATCTGCATCTTTGTGTTATAAAATTGTTTATTTAAGACATTGGGATTTACAAAATTATTCATAGTTTAGTTTTTAGTCATAAAATGGGTTAGCAACAATCCCACTACCAGTGTCAACTTCCCTCTACCAATGTTCTTAGATTTCATCTTATTCCTCCCTCCCTCACCATACACACCTTAGTCTGCTATCTTAATAGGCACCTTTATAAGTTTAGTTTTAAAACTTGGCTCTCATGATTTCTCATGGAGTTTGTTAATTCCATGGTTTGGAAATTTAGCTTGTTGTCATAGCTATTTTCTTAGCACATCTTACTATTTCTTAAACTATTAATACCAAAAGTGCTCAGTATAAATATGCAGTACTCACATCTACCTGATTTATAGCATGCAAGCTGCACATGAAATTACTTTCAGTGGATCTGTGAGACTAACAGATGTTTTTGCCAGGCAATTTACTCTACAGTGACATAAAACTGGTAGGAAAAGAAAAATCTGTCTCATTAAGTTATGGCAAATTTTCTCTGTGTTCATTAAGTTGTGTCTGTTGGCCAATGTATAGAAGTGGCTATAATAAATGCTAATAGCTTCTAGCAGTGTATCTTTCCCATCACAATTTATCCTTTTTTACCCATTCCAATTTCAATCAGCTACACAGATATAGAGTTTATTAGGATGGCAAGGAATAAGGATTTGATGGTGATATATCTCCTGTCAATAAAGAATATTACCTGAGTAAATGAACAAAAGTTAAGCCTATTTTAACTGAAAGTAAACAAGAATTAACTGAAGCAACTGCACATTTAAATTGATAAGTCAAGTAGCTATCTTCCATTATTTTTTTGGAAAGTAATTCTGATAAATATTTTTTTCTTCTCTTTGACCAATATTCCTTTAAAAAACAGACATTTCACAGTCATTGTATTGATAGACAAACCCTGAAAATAAGACAAGAACTATCTACCTCTGGGTCAGGAATACAGTAGGTAGGGCCTTTTCATTGCATGCAGACTAACTGGAATTCTGTCACTAGCTACCCACTGTTGTCTCCTGAGCATAGCTAGGGATGATCTCTGAGTATAGAGCCAAGAGTATTTTCTGAGCACCACTGATTTTGGCCCCCAAATCACCCACCACTAAAATAATAAAAAAAAAAAAAACTGTCTTAATCACTGCATGAATACAGCTTTAGAGCTTCACATTTATTTACAAAGATCTGGTAGCATTTTAAGTGATTTAACTGAGCTTCAAAAGTTCAGCAAAAATACACAATAAATTTTGCACAACAAAAAATTAAATAGATGTTTGGTTCCATTCTGTTTTTCCTGTGTTGGCAGCCAGGTTCTTTTTTTTTTTTTTTTTTTTTTTTTTTTACTTAAAACAATTACTTTGTCTTTAGCTTTTTCCATTCAAAACACCAGAAAATGAGGTATTTTCTGAAGGACTCTTTTAAAACTCAACTTCAAATTTCTCTTAAAAATTTTAATTGACTAAAGCAGTGAATTTTTGGATACAAAATCTTTTCTCCCATACCAACTCTTAAGAACTCAGCTTTTACTCAGCAACAATCTTCCTGAATATAGTTCTAATGTAGCATTATGCATACAGAATTTGAATAAGTTGACTAACTTGACGATGAGTTTAGAAGCAAAATTCTAGGTTCTATGGATACATGTATCATTGTGATATTGTCAAATGGCTTTCTAAAGTGGTTGTAAATATTATGTTATATAAGTTCGTATTTACATATTTACTCAAATGCTCACGATGAAAGATCATGAATAAATTATCTTTTAAAATGTTTTTCAGGGGCTGGAAAGATAGCCCAGCGGGAAGGCGTTAGCCTTGCATGCGGCTGACTCAGGACAGACCTTGGTTCAGTCCCCGGCTTCCCATAGAGTCCCCCAAGATAGGAGTGATTTCTTCTTCTTTTTTTTTTTTTATTTTTGGGCCACACCCTGTGATGCTCAGGGGTTACTCCTGGCTATGCATTCAGAAATAGCTCCTGGATTGGGGGACCATATGGGACGCTGTGGAATCAACCACAGTCCATTCTAGGTCAGCGCATGCAAGACACAAGCCCTACTACTTTTGTCACAGCTCAGGCCCCCCCAGGAGTGATTTCTAGCTGGAAGCCAGGAGTAATCTCTGAGCGTCATAGGGTGTGGTCCAAAAACCAAAAATAAATAAATAAATAAAATGTTTTTCAAAAGTAAAATGGAAAATTGTCCTACCACAGAGTTTCAATATATATACATATTCCTATATGTATTTGGCTTTTTTTTCCCCAATGGGTTTCTTGAACTTTTTTTTTACTTTATTTATTGATTGATTGATTTGGAGGCTACACCCTGCAGTGCTCAGGGGTCACTCCCAGCTCTGCACTCAGAAATCACCCCTGCCAGGCTAGGGGACCATATGGGATGCCAGAAATCAAGCCAGGTTCCCTCCCCAGGTCAGTCGCATGCAAGGCAAACGCCCCATCACTGTGCTATCTCTCAGGCCTCATTAAACTTTTTTTTTTGTATTTTTGTATTTTTGTTTTATTTATTTATTTATTTACTTATTTATTTATTTATTTATTTTGGTTTTGGGGCCACACCCAGTGATGCTCTGGGGTTACTCTTGGCTATGCGCTCAGAAATGTCTCCTGTCTTGAGATCATATGGGATGCCATGGGGTTGAACCGCAGTTTGTCCTAGGTTAGCACTTGCAAGGCAAAAAAAAAGCCCTATTGCTTGTGCCACCTCTCTGGCCCCTGAACATTTTTTAATATATATATTTTTAATTTAAGCAGTATGGTTATAGAAATGTTCATATTTGGGTTTCAAGCATAGAATGTGTACTACCTTTCACCAGTGCAACTCTCCAGCCATCAATGTTCCCCATTTTCCTCCTCCCCACCACTGCCTATCTCTGGAAAAGGCATTCTGACTCTCTCTCTGGCTATCATTGTCATGGTAGTTGTAAGTGCAGTTAATCCTCTAACTGTGTTTACAACTAACCTTCATATCATGTGATGATGGTCCTTTTGGCTCTCATCTGTATTGTCTCTGGATATTATTACCATACTGTCTTAATTTTTCTTCTATCCCATCGATGAATGAGACTATTCTATCTTTCACTCATTTCACTCAGCAAAATGATTTCTATGTCTATTCATGCATAGGCAAATTTCATGACTTCATTATTCTTATAAATTATGGGATTTGAGAGATAGCACAGTAAGGCACATGTTTTGCCTGAGACCAACCATTGTTTGATCCTGGCACTCCATATGGTCCCAAAAACTTCTGGGAGTGATCTGTATATACAGAGTCAGAAGTAAGACCTAAGAATTGCTAGCTACAGCCCTAAACAAAAATAATAATTTAATATTTTATATATAACTATAAATTATTATTTATTGTTATTAACATCAAAATTTCTAATAACAGTAATAATTTTATTAGCTTTCTATATTATTTTATATTTTTTCTGTGAAAGAAGGTGTGTGTATGCATGCACATTGAACTTATTAAATATATTTTTAATTATTTTGGACTATGTATTATATTTAGAAAGCCTTTGCATATTCAAATTATATAATTATTTCTTGCAATATATAACTTTTAAAAAAAATTCTCATTCGTAATGGCTTCAACAATGATGAACAATAAAGAATAACTAGGGGCCAGCGAAGTGGTGCTAGAGGTCAGGTCAAGCACTAGCCAAGGAAAATTTGCCATCGCGGTTCGATCCCCCGATGTCCCATATGGTCCCCCCAAGCCAGGGGCAATTTCTGAGCGCTTAGCCGGAGTAACCCCTGAGCATCAAACGGGTGTGGTTGGAAAAACCAAAAAAAAAAAAAAAGAGAATAACTAAAGAACCTTTTGGTGTTATTATTAAAAAACAGTTTTGTGACCCAATTTAAAAGTCATTTGTAATTGAACCTCACAAAAACAAATTAAATGTTTATTTTGTTTTTTTCCTGTTGAATGAATGTACAAAATCCTCAATACTTATGATATAAAATACTTTACATTTATTTAAAACTTATTTATATAATTAATAATTACATGATATACAATTTATAATATATCATGTAAGTTAATTTATAAGCATATTATAATTATAGAATATAATTTATATACATTTTTACACTTCTATAACTAAATTCTGATATTTTTTAAATATAATTTTTATTTTAATCATAGTGGCTTACATATCGTACACAGTAATATTTTAGGTACATATTAACATTGAATCAGGGAAATTCCCACCACCGAATTGTCCACCTTCCACCTCCGTTCCCATCCTGCCTCCCATATCCTCCACCCTCACCCCTGGGGCTGCTAGGATGAGTGGTCCCCTCTGTGCCCAGCTTACTACTTAGTGATCTTACAGCTGTTTGGTCACGGTACCTTCATTATAACCCCCTCTAATTGGGAGGCGGGAGTAGATAGTTCAAGTTATGTGGTTTTGTTTGAGGAAGAGAAAAGTAATAAAATGGGGTAAAAATCAAAGACGTCGAAAATGGGTGGAGTCCTTCTAGCGGCTCCATCCTCGGTTTGAGAGACGAAGGGAAAAAAGAAGGTGAAACACCACAACAGTATAACAAGAGGTATTAAATAAAATATCCAGTGAGCACTATAGCAATTAAGATAGGCACCACATAATAGCCATGGTCTTGAAATAAAAAAAACATGACAGAGCACAATACAGAAGAAGAGAAAAGAAGAAAGAAAAAAAAATGGAGACAAGTTCAATATCCACACCAAATCAAAGAAATCTACAAAAACTAGATAGATAAATAAAAAAAAAAGATTATTTTGTGCTTTTTTTTTTTCCTTCCTGCATAGACACAGTAAACGTTGGGGTCATTTAAAAGGAATTTCCTTGGCCTAAGAGACAGAGGGTTTCTCCACCCTTGGAATATATTGTCATGGAATTAACTATAGACTCCTTTCTAGTTCCTTTACTCTCCTGTTGGTGCTTTTGTGGTGTATGGAAGACTTCTGCTCCGTCCTGGGTGATAAAATCAGGTCTCTATATCTAGAGATCTCAGTCTCTGCACAGGTCATGGATGGAACTTATGATGAAGTATTTCTTTGTGGTTCTAGAAGTTCTGTTACCTCAGTGTCATTTTAATCCCTCTTCTGTGGTTGGTGGTCTTGGCCCTTGTGCTGATCTTAGGATGGAGCCTGGGATAGCGTCTTTCGTTATTTTTCCAGAAGACCCACTCAGTTGCTATTGTCTCAGTCAGACCTTTGGAATTAGAAATCATGGTTGTTGTATAGATCGTAGATAAAACCCTAGACTAGGGCTTTTTTATTGTCCCAGGATACATACTGCCCGGTCATGGTTCTACCAGCCAGTCATCTGTAGATCACGATTTTGGCTTTTGCACAGACCAAATGGTGACAAGTCTTCTGATTTTTGTCTTATTGTTAGCTGGTGAAGTAGGATAATCTGCTATTAGGTCAAATTTTTCCCAATTTCCTCGTTGTCAGGATATCATGTTAGAGCTGGAAATGTTAGTGTCTGAGCAATATTAAGGATGTCCCCTATGGGATTTGGCTCCTGTAGCTGTTGTGTAGAACTGTGTCATTTCTATGCCTGGGTCCAGGGTTCCAGGCTGGACAGTCAGTGTCTAATCACCTGGGGTCTAAGTTGGGTCCACATATTTTCAAGGTGGGAGATGCCCCTGTATTGTAAAAAGTATGAGTTCTTATTCCTAGTAGATAAGAGCTTGTTTTTGTATGTAACATTTCCCCTTTGCAGGAATGGATGGTGCTACATTATATTGCTGGTGCATTTGGGGGTGAAAAGAGAAGAAAACAGAAACAAGTCACACACCCAAAAAAGATAAAAATGAGGGAGGGACTTCAGAGCATAAAAACCGGCTAACCTTTGCAAAAGCTGGCTCCCTGTGTGTGACACCAGGCGGGGAAAATCCGCGAAAGTACACCGGCCCAGTGGGGCTCAGCCTTGAAAGACTGTGAGTGTGACCTGTCTATGTCTGTCTACTGTCCTCTTGCGTGAAACACTTGCGAGTGGGGCAAAAAGAGGCTCAGAGGAGCACGGCCGCTCCGCTTCGCTACGTGGCCGTGCACTCTTTCTAAGGAAAGAACTCCATTGCAACAAGAAGGAAAAATCACACTAAGAACGGCGCTATATCACAGAAGCAAACATTTCTCTCTGGACTGTCTTCTCTGTTGCATGCTCGGGCCTAAGATTTGACCCAGTGTGAGGCCTCATCCACGGAGGACTCCCCTCCCTTAGAGGCAAGTCAGCCCATCCAGAAAGGGAGGAGCCAGAGGAGTGTGCTGCCTACATCATATAGACAATGAATACCACCACAACACGTAGAAAAACCCACAATACAAGTGTGACAATGGGGAAACAACGCAGGCCAGCATCAGACATAGAGAATGAAGATGACAATTCTGAGGACCAGATAATGACTGAACAACTAATCAACCTCTCAGATAAGGACTTTAGACTAGCAATATGGAAGGTGCTCAACAGACTCCAAGAAACCATGGATCGAGTTGAACAGAACACTAATAAGAACCAAGAAAATATGAAGGCAGAAATGACAAAACTCCAAACTGAAATAACATGTCAACTAACAGGACTGAAAAAGTCAGTAAACGAAGTGAATGACAAAATGGATAAGCTCTGGGACAGGGTATCAGAAGCTGAGAATAGACTTGGTGCTGTGGAAGATGAGATACATAACAATTCCATACAGCAGGAGAGATTGGACAAAAAACTTAAAGCAAATGAGCAGACAATGGAAAAATTAGTCAAAGAATGGGAACAGACGAAAATAGAAGTCTATGATAAGATCAACAGAAACAACTTAAGAATCATTGGAGTCCCAGAGACCCAGGAAGAAAATTTCCAGGAAGAATCAATGGTCAAGAACATCATTAAAGAGAAACTTCCAGAGCTAAAGAATATATGTGATCAAATCCTGCATGCCCGAAGAGTACCAACCAAAAGAGACCCCAGAAAAACCACCCCAAGACACATCCTAGTCACAATGACAAATCCCACAGATAGAGATAGAATTCTGAAAACAGCAAGATCAAAAGGGGAAATCATGTTCAAGCAAGCTTTCCTGAGATTTACAGCAGACCTGTCACCAGAAACGCTCAATGCCAGAAAGCAGTGGTGGGATATTGTGACAAGACTGAATGAAATGAATGCTTCACCCAGAATACTATACCCAGCAAAACTCACTTTCCGGTTTGATGGAAGAATACATGGTTTCACAGACAAAAAACAGCTCAGAAACTTCACAGACACAAAACCAGTCTTAAGAGAAAAACTGAAAGACCTAATCTAAGACAAGACTACCCAAAAGACACACCAAATTTTGAAATAAAGATGGCGTTAAATCCCAGGACAATTCTTTCTCTCAACGTCAATGGACTAAATGCACCAGTTAAGAGACACAGAGTGGCTAAATGGATCAAAAAACTCAATCCAACCTTCTGCTGCCTACAAGAAACGCACCTGAATAGTCAGAACAAACATAGACTCAAAATAAAAGGCTGGAGAAAAGTTATCCAAGCAAACAACACCCATAAAAAAGCTGGAGTGGCCATACTAATATCAGATAATGCAAACTTTATACTCAGGAAGGTTGTAAGGGACAAAGACGGACATTTTATATTAATCAAGGGGTACGTAGAGCAGGAAGAATTCACTCTCCTAAACATATATGCACCGAATGAGGGGCCAGCAAAATATTTAATACAACTGTTGACAAATCTGAAAAATAATATCAACAACAACACAATAATTGTGGGGGACCTTAACACGGCTTTGTCAACACTGGACAGGTCAACCAGACTGAAACCCAACAAGAATATACTAGACCTGAGGAGAGAAATGGAAGAAAGAGGCCTAGTGGATATATCTAGGACACTCCATCCCCAGAAACCTGGATACACATTCTTCTCCAATGTACATGGGACATTCTCCAGGATAGACTACATGCTGGCACATAAAACATACCTCCATAAGATCAAGAGGATAGAAATTTTGCAGACTACCTTCGCTGACCACAAGGCTCTGAAATTATTTGTGAACTCCAAAGGGACTCAGAAGAAACACTTTAACACCTGGAAGTTAAACAGCCTCATGCTCAATAACCAGTGGGTCCGAGATGAAATCAAGGAGGAAATAAAAAGGTTCCTGGAAACAAATGACAATAAAGACACAAACTCTCAGAACTTATGGGACACAGCAAAAGCAGTACTGAGAGGAAAATTTATAGCTTTGCAAGCACACATCAGGAAGGAAGAAGGAGCTTACCTGAGTAGCTTAATGACACAGCTAATAGAACTAGAAAATGCTCAACAAAAGGACCCAAGAATAGGAAGACAGAAGGAAATAACAAAGCTGAGAGCAGAAATCAACGAAGTGGAAACTCAAAAAACAATCCGAAAGATCAACGAAAGCAGAAGTTTGTTCTTTGAAAAAATAAACAAGATTGATAGACCACTGGCAAACCTAACAAAGAAAGAGAGAGAGAGAAACTTGATAACTCGTATCAGGAATGAAAAAGGAGAGATCACTACTGATATGACAGAGATTCAAAGGGTAATCAGAAACTACTTTGAAAAACTCTACGCCACTAAAAATGAGAACCTGGAAGAAATGGATAAATTCTTGGACTCTTATAATCTTCCACGGTTGAAGGAAGAGGATGTAGCATATCTAAACACCCCCATCACCATTGATGAAATTAAAACAGTAATCAAATGTCTGCCGAAAAACAAAAGCCCAGGTCCAGATGGATTCACTAATGAATTCTATCAAACTTTCCAAGAGGAACTACTGCCAATCTTGGCAAGAATCTTTCATGAAATTGAACAAACAGAAACACTTCCAAATAGCTTTTATGAAGCCAACATCACCTTGATACCTAAACCAGACAGAGATGCTACCAAAAAAGAAAATTACAGACCAATATCACTGATGAATGCAGATGCAAAGATCCTCAACAAAATCCTGGCAAATAGGATTCAATGCCTTGTTAAGAAGATCATCCACTATGATCAAGTAGGTTTCATCCCAGGAATGCAAGGCTGGTTTAACATCCGTAAATCTATCAACATAATACACAACATCAATAACAAGAAAAATAAAAACCACATGGTCATATCAATAGATGCAGAGAAAGCATTTGATAAGGTCCAACACCCATTCTTGATCAAAACTCTCAGCAAGATGGGAATGGAGGGAACCTTTCTCAATATAGTGAAGGCCATCTACCACAAGCCAGTGGCAAATATTATCCTCAATGGAGAAAAACTGAAAGCCTTCCCTCTAAATTCTGGCACAAGACAAGGCTGTCCTCTCTCACCACTCCTATTCAACATAGCACTGGAAGTACTTGCTATAGCGATTTGGCAAGAAAAGGATATCAAGGGAATCCAGATAGGAAAGGAAGAAGTCAAGCTCTCACTGTTTGCAGATGACATGATACTCTACTTAGAAAACCCTAAAGACTCTATCAAAAAGCTTCTAGAAACAATAGACTCATATAGCAAGGTGGCAGGCTACAAAATTAACACACAAAAATCAATGGCCTTTCTATATACCAATAGTAATAAGGATGAAATGGACATTAAGAAAACAACCCCATTCACAATAGTACCACACAAACTCAAATATCTTGGAATCAACTTGACTAAATATGTGAAGGACCTATACAAAGAAAACTATAAAACTCTGCTCCAAGAAATAAGAGAGGACACACGGAAATGGAAACACATACCGTGCTCATGGATTGGCAGGATTAACATCATCAAAATGTCAATACTCCCCAAGGCATTATACAGATTTAATGCCATCCCTCTAAAGATACCCATGACATTTTTCAAAGAAGTGGATCAGACACTTTTGAAATTCATTTGGAACAATAAACACCCTCGAATAGCTAAAGCAATCATTGGGAAAAAGAATATGGGAGGAATTACTTTTCCCAACTTTAAACTGTACTACAAAGCAACAGTTATCAAAACAGCATGGTATTGGAATAAGGATAGGTCCTCAGATCAGTGGAATAGGCTTGAATACTCAGAAAATGTTCCCCAGAGATACAACCATCTAATTTTTGATAAAGGAGCAGGAAATCCTAAATGGAGCAGGGAAAGCCTCTTCAACAAGTGGTGTTGGCACAATTGGATAGCCACTTGCAAAAAATTAAACTTAGACCCCCAGCTAACATCATGTACAAAGGTAAAATCCAAATGGATTAAAGACCTCGATATCAGCCCCAAAACCATAAGATATATAGAACAGCACATAGGCAAAACACTCCAGGACATTACAGGCATCTTCAAGGAGAAAACTGCACTCTCCAAGCAAGTGAAAGCAGAGATTAACAGATGGGAATATATTAAGCTGAGAAGCTTCTGCACCTCAAAGGAAATAGTGCCCAGGATACAAGAGCCACCCACTGAGTGGGAGAAACTATTCACCCAATACCCATCAGATAAGGGGCTAATCTCCAAAATATACAAGGCACTGACAGAACTTTACAAGAAAAAAACATCTAACCCCATCAAAAAATGGGGAGAAGAAATGAACAGACACTTTGACAAAGAAGAAATACGCATGGCCAAAAGACACATGAAAAAATGTTCCACATCACTAATCATCAGGGAGATGCAAATCAAAACAACGATGAGATACCACCTCACACCCCAGAGAATGGCACACATCACAAAGAATGAGAATAAACAGTGTTGGCGGGGATGTGGAGAGAAAGGAACTCTTATCCACTGCTGGTGGGAATGCTGTCTAGTTCAACCTTTATGGAAAGCGATATGGAGATTCCTCCAAAAACTGGAAATCGAGCTCCCATACGATCCAGCTATACCACTCCTAGGAATATACCCTAGGAACACAAAAATACAATACAAAAACCCCTTCCTTACACCTATATTCATTGCAGCTCTATTTACCATAGCAAGACTCCTGAAACAACCAAGATGCCCTTCAACAGACGAATGGCTAAAGAAACTGTGGTACATATACACAATGGAATATTATGCAGCTGTCAGGAGAGATGAAGTCATGAAATTTTCCTATACATGGATGTACATGGAATCTATTATGCTGAGTGAAATAAGTCAGAGAGAGAGAGAAAAACGCAGAATGGTCTCACTCATCTATGGGTTTTAAGAAAAATGAAAGACACCCTTGTAATAATAATTTTCAGACACAAAAGAGAAAAGAGCTGGAAGTTCCAGCTCACCTCAGGAAGCTCACCACAAAGAGTGATGAGTTTAGTTAGAGAAATAACTACATTTTGAACTGTCCTAATATTGAGAATGTATGAGGGAAATGTAGAGCCTGTTTAGGGTACAGGCGGGGGTTGGGTGGGGAGGAGGGAGATTTGGGACTTGGGTGATGGGAATGTTGCACTGGTGATGGGTGGTGTTCCTTTTATGACTGAAACCCAAACACAATCATGTATGTAATCAAGGTGTTTAAATAAAAAAAATTATGCATTAAAAAAAAAACAAAAAAGATAAAAATAGAAATAAAAATATATATGCTCCCATCTATATAAAGAAAATATTTATTTTTAAAAAAATTTTAAAAAATGAAATAAAAAATTAATTAAAGGAATAAAGTGATGCAGGAGACTACCTTATATTTGTGGAAGAGCAGGTAATGAGGTAGTGTTATATAGGTCCTCTACTTATGATGGAAATATAGGTTTCCCCATTATCTTTTGAGATTTTCTTGTGGGGTGTGGATTCCCAGGCACCATTTTATCACACACCCTGACCTTTTCGAGATTGGCAAAAGATTTGCAGCAGGGAGGTCTTTTGTAG
Organism: Suncus etruscus; assembly: GCF_024139225.1. Taxonomy (NCBI): domain Eukaryota; kingdom Metazoa; phylum Chordata; class Mammalia; order Eulipotyphla; family Soricidae; genus Suncus; species Suncus etruscus. Next base: position 12,458,855 of record NC_064860.1, read on the forward strand.
AGTTCTTGCATTGGGAATCTTTTTAGAGCTAAGTCCAGTGTCAAGCAACAGTCCATGTTAGGACGAGTTGGTAAGGAGTACCACACAGCATGAGTCAGCAGGGGTGTTGGTTGTCTTTTCTTGCCAGAGAAGAGGTGTGTGTTTGAGTGGGTGTTCCTTTGCTTGCGTGGTGGGTACTGGTTCATTGGTGTAGGAGGTCAGTCTTGATGCCTAATAGATTAAGAACTGAGGGTTAAGAGTTTTAATAAAGTGGGAAATCTGGATGAGATTGAGGGGTGAAGGCATAGTCAGATTTCTAAAAGGGGAAAGAGAAAAGTATATGAAAGGGGCAGAAAAGGAGAAAAGGGAAAATAAGATTAAAAAGAAAAAGAAGGAAAAAAAAGTAGTGTGAAGAGAGGAGAAAAGAGCAAAGGAAATTTAATTTGCTTGAATGTGTTCGATGAGTAGGCTCTGTAGTATAAATCTGTAGGTCACAGTTGCTGCTTCTGTGGTCTGGCTGGTCACACACTTCAGGTCCTAAAAAAAAAGTATAACCTAGAAATAAAGGGTATTTTAAAGAGTTTTATCAAGACATTTTTATAGGGCAAGATGCTTGTGGTATCTCGTGTGACTGAGTCCTGAGGTGCCATCTAGGTTGTCCACCCTTTGTATCTAAGAGCGCCTGTGGACAGAAAAGCTGAGAGGTTATTTTAAATATAGTAAGATTAATGCATTAAAACATTATTATTTTGAAATGCTTCGGTTGGAGTCAGTGATTTCCCATGGTACTATTTACCTGTAATCCTGTGTAAGGTCCCTAAGAGATTATTATGGGCCTTTGTACTAAAAGACTGATTACATACCTGTTCTTTCTACACTGCTGTTTTTGCTGTTGCTGGTTTCTATGTGGTATGATGTGTAGTCGAGAGTTTGTGTTGTTCCTCTTTCATGTGACTTGGGCACTACTCCCCAATATATGTTGACTGTTAACAGTGTTTGGAGTTTCTACCCAGTTAAACCCTGTGCTTTGATCATTGAGTATTAGCTGCATATATGGTGTATATTCTAGGTGCTTCAGATTAGTGCTATCATTCTGTATTTATCTTTCATCTTCTGGCTTACTTTGTCTAACAGAATATGTTCTAGGTTCATCCACATTGCTGCAAAGTCTATGATTGTATAAATTCTGACAGCCATGTAGTATTCCATTGTTTATAGATACCACATCTTAATGATCCACTAATCTGTTGTTGAACATCGAGGTTGGCTACAAGACTTGGCTACTGAGTGCTGCAATAAATAGTGAAGTGCACACATACTTTGAGATGAATGTCCTTCTGACTTGGGGCAATAGCTGGATCAAATGACAGTTCAATTCTGAGTTCCTTGAGTACTCTCCAGATTGTTCTCCATAGGGGTTGAACTAGGGGGCATTCCCACCAGCAGTGGATTCGAGTGGCTTTCATATCTGCATCCCAGCCAACAGAGATTGTTCCCAATATTTTTGATGTGAGCCATTCTCACTGGTGTGAGGTGGTACCTCATTGTTGTTTTGATTTGGATTTCTCTAATGATGAGTGAAGGTGAGCATGTTTTCATGTGTTTGTTGGCCATCTTTTGGTCTTCCTCAGAGAAGTGTCTATTCATTTCACCTCTCAATTTTTTATGGCTTTATTTGGTTTTGGGGGGCTCAGCTTTCTGAGTGCTTTGTATATTCTGAATATCAGCCCCTTATCTGATGTGTTGAGTGCAAAGATTTTTTCCCTTCCAGTTAACTGTCTTCTTGGGTTCAGTAGGGTTTCTTTCGCCATGCAGTAGCTTTTTAGTTTGATGTGGTCCCATTTGTTTATGTTTGATTCTAAAGTTCTTGCCATTGGTGCTCCATCCTCGAAGACCTTTTTGATATATAGGTCTTCGAGTGTTCTGCCTATTTTATTCTCAATAAACTTTATAGATTCTGATCTGATTTCAAGGTCTTTGATCCATTTTGAGTTGACTTTTGTATAAGGAGTGAGGTATGGGGCAATTTTCAATTTCTTACATGTGGTTTTCCAGTTGTACCAACACCATTTGTTGAAGAGACTTTCTTTGTTCCATTTCAAGTTTTTGGCTCTTTTGTCAAATATTAGTTGACTGTATATCTGGGGGTTTATGTCTATAAATTCTATTCTAACCCACTGGTTTGAGTTCCATATGGGATGCCAGGAGATTGAAACATGGTTCATTCTGGATCAGTGCCCTACTGCTTGTGCCACAGCTCCAGCCCCTCTCTTTATTTTTTTAAATTGATATTTATAACCTCTAGACAAAATCCTCCAGGTTTTTTTGTTTGGTTTTTTGTCTTTTTCTTCTTTTTTTAAATGGAACCAATAACTTGAATCATCTTGTTCTGCCTAATACTACGGGGAAAAATGGATGGTACCAGAATGAAAAAGTAGTTTTGGGTCCCATTTACTCCTTGACTGGTTATTGATGGATCCTCAAAGAGCTCCCAAAATAAGAACTTGATTGCCATTCCCCTACCCCCTTGGATGGAGAAGAGATCTTGGTAATATTTATTAGCAGCAAATAATTCACACAGACAGGAGGGTAAAAGAGTAAGAAAGTCAGATGCACAGTCCTTTTTCAGTCTACTACCAGCTACAAAAACATCTCTAGCCAGCTAGTAAACTGTTTCAAAAACCCAGAGTACCTCACTCTCAAACTATTTATTACGCTCTCAAAAGTGCCTCCACCTGAAAGGTAGTAGGTGGGACAACAGGCAGAGATAATAATCTTATGAAAATGCTTTCATATATAACAGTTTCCCTTTCTTTAGTAAAGCAGAAATAGTAAAATACAATAGTAAGCAACATTTCCTATAATTATAAAAGGAACAAGTAAGCAATAAGAAGAGCAGCTGTTTGCATAAGCGCATCACAGGGAAAAGTAAAGAAAAACATCTAAACTAAACACAGGGTATCCAAAACCAGAAACATGTGCCAAGGAATCAACTAAATGCTATAGAGATGATAGATCTAGGACATACAAGATGAAGAATTCCAAATAAGTTCTTCCTTAGAAGAACAAGTGGAGTATTTGAAAATTAATGATCAAAGATCTAGTAGGCAATGTGGAGGCCTTGAGGCAATTGAAACGCCCAATTGCAATCCAAATACAGAGATCCTTCGAAGAGATGCTAGAAAGGCTGTGTAGTAGGAGGGATGAAGCAGAGTATGAACATTGAGTGGAAATTAAAAAAAATTATTAGACTTAAACACCAAACCCAAAGTCAATGACAATAAAATTGATACCCAATCTTCAACTAGCTATACACAGAAGGGACCAGTTATACTAGCAGTCTTGGGGGGTGGGGGAAGCAAAGGAGAGGGATGCTGGGAAAAGGGGTGGAGGGAGGGCAACAATGGTGGTGGGAAAACTCTTGATTCAATGTCACTATGTACCTGAAATATTACTGTGAAAGATTTGTAATTCACATTGGTCAAAATAAAAATTATTAAAAAAATGAAAACGTGTGTCATAAAAGTGAGCAAGACAAAGGAAATCTATCATCAGATTCTATAGATTCTATCATTAGTGTAATAAAATTTCTATAAAGTTTAAATATATGTTTTCTTTCACTAATATGTCTCTGAGAAAGTAAATCACATTAATCAAAGAAGGTGAATAAATAAATCCTATTTAGAAAAATATTAACCTAATAAAGTCAAGAAAATGTAAGCAGAATCATTTGCTGGTGTAACTTTCGTTTTTTAATTTTTCTTATACTTTCAAAAATTATATTTATTGATTGTAGACACTAGTTACAAATAAAAACACCGTCTTAAATTATTTTATGTGCTTATTTGTTGAAAATATGCAGTCGGTGACACTTTAGATATAAAATTGTTATTTAATTTTTTAATTTCTCAGTGTACATATTGAACAAACAATATATTCTAAATTTACAACCAAAACACTTTGCCATAAATTTAGCAAAATTGACAAATAAATGATGTATATATTTTCTATGAGAGTTCATTCAGGTTGATTTAGATGAGTTAATGATATTTAAAATTAAGTGTAATCTAAAACCATAAAACTAATTTTATTGGGCTCATCATACAAGTTTTACAACTTATAATTAGGTCTATTTATTGCTTTTAAGTCAATATTTCTTAACCAAGAGTGATATTCACTAATTTTCCTGCTCCCAGATGAAGAAAACATTACAAAACAGAGCCATTCCTAAGTATTAGTAATTTCAGAAACCCTGCTTGTAGAAATTCTGTTCTTTGCAATCTATGATGTTTGAGGTTATTAACTTAAAAAGTATTTGGTATTTTTTGTTTAGTAAATTTAACTGGGAAAATCACATTTTGATTGGGTTATTACCATTTGGAAACATTAATTACTTGGTTACATAATAAAATGACCTTATAAATAATTTTATGAATGATTAATCATCAAGAATCTAAGAAGCTATCAAAAAATTTTAAAGCTGGTATTTATTTTTCATGCCCCAATTTTCTAATGGTAAACCAGATCCTCTGCTAAAACCAATTATGAAGCAACTTTTTCATAAAATTGGATATGAAGTATTTTATTTTGAGTGCATTCTCATATTAAGCACAGATGTTTTATGTAAAGAGCTAATTGTAAATAAATTTACAGGGTTGTTTGGCATTCCCTTTTATTAGAAAAAATTTAGGATTTGAAGAGAAATCTCAGTCATTATTACAAAATGCCATTCATCCTGTTAAGCAATTAAAGTGACTGCAGATTCACAGAGTTTCTTTACAAGAAAATCAAACATTTACTGTCTATTATTCAGTAAACATTTCAGTCCATTATTTGGTCTTTTATTTCAGTCTATTATTCTTCTGTTTTTGTTTTCTTGTTTGTTTTTGGGCTACACCTATCCAGTGACTCAGTGCTCAGAAATTGCTCCTGGTAGGAGTGGGAGATCATATGGGTTGCTGGGAATCAAACCATTCTGAGTCAGCAGTGTGCAAGGCAAATGCTCTACCAGTGTGCTGCCACTCTGGCCCAGGTCTATTTTTCTTACAGCCAGCTTCTTGGTTATCTTCCAAAAGAAACTATAGCTTCATAGCTCTATTTTTTTAGCTAAAATAATCCCTTGTAACCTGGAACTTTGTGTATTATGATGATCTATGATCTATAAGTTGACTAAATGAATAAACTACAGAGAGATCCTTATTATGTTTCAGGTCGTTTAGAAAGTGTTATTCTGGCTTTCCTACTGCTTGTCTCTCTACAGATTTTAAATATAATACTTTGCAGCTATGGCCAACTCTTTCCTTGCCTCACTTCCAAATGCAGATATGTTGTATCCCATTTCTTGGCTGACCTTCTCTCTAATTTTCTTATGAAGAAGTTTCCTACTCCTAGGAATAATCATTAGGATATATTTAAGCTTTAGGGTACTCTTTTTGAGCACTTCTCACTAAGGAACATATTTAATCTTTACAAGTACTCTTAATGACACATAATATTAACCCTCAAGCTTAGGTTGACTCCCATATTAGTGATTTTGGATACCAGTATTCGACTCACTTGCAAAATGCTAAGGAAGTTTAAGAATAAAAAATAAACAAACTTTCAGAAAAAAAAATAAACTCATGATATACAGTCCTATGTACACAATCTATATCATTAACATATTTTACAAGGAATGTATCTACTTTACAAGTTTACTATTTTGTTTTTAAAAGACTCTTTTGAGGGGCTGGAGTGGTGGTGCAAGGGGTAGGGCATTGCCTTGCAAGCACTAACCTAGGATAGACTGGGGCTCATTTCCCCAGAGTCCCATATGGTCCCCCAAGCCAGGAGCAATTTCTGAGCACATAGCCAGGAGTGACCCCTGGTGTCATTAGGTGTGGCCTCAAAAGAAAAAAAGGATTCTTTTGAGATCCTGCAACATTAACCCAAATAATTTTATTTATTTATTTATTTATTTTTTTGGTTTTTGGGCCACACCCGGTAACGCTCAGGGGTTACTCCTGGCTATGTGCTCAGAAGTTGCTCCTGGCTTGGGGGACCATATGGGACACCGGGGGATCGAACCACGGCCTGTCCAAGGCTAGCGCAGGCAAGGCAGGCACCTTACCTTTAGCGCCACCGCCCGGCCCCAAATAATTTTATTATTAAACTCTATAAGTAATGTTGATATGCTTATTTTATACTTTCTTTTTAAGTTTAAAAGCATATAATTATTTAAAATTCTATGTTCCAAACCTTAAAACCTTTTATAAATACATGTCAGATATTAGTGCTGAATTTCACCAATGAATGAAGGGCTGCTATATATTGAATTTTGATCATCACATATTCATTGAATAAGGCTCTAGTCACCACTATATATTTGGATTTGGGATCTGTTTAGAGCAACTAGGTTTAGACATGGGACTCTTATGATGAACTAGTGTTCTTTTGGAGAGAACAAAAACCATCCTTCACTTCTACCCTCTTCTCTGAGAAAACAGCAAAAGAAGTGGTCATCAATAAGTTGGGAAATTGCTCAGCTCTTTGATTTTAGACTTTAGAACTGAAATAAATAAATTCCTGCTACTATATTATAGCATACCTGAACAGAGTAATCCACAAACAAATAAAAAAACTGAAAACTCCTCTATTGTTATTGTAAATATCAGGAAATATGTTTTCTTTTAAAATAATTGTACAAATAACACTATAATAAATATCAGAATCAAATTGGTCATAAAATAGTACTCAAACAAATGAAATCTTTTGTTTTAGAGGATTCTTTACCAAACTGCAATTTTTAAAAGGCATAAGTTTAAATTCTTTATCAGAGGACTTAAATTGTTAGACATTATAAATTTATGCAAGTTACTGAGTAACCTTAATATAGGTTATTCCTTTGGCAATAACTTACATATCTCTGACAGAGAAATTAACTTTGATATATCCATCGAATAAGTAAGTAATCTGGTAAACACCATGACGACAACATACCCCAGGATGCTTCAGTAAGTCGTGTGTAAATCTTGAAAAACATAACTTGTGGGGCCGGGCGGTGGCGCTGGAGGTAAGGTGCCTGCCTTGCCTGTGCTAGCCTTGGATGGACAGCAGTTCGATCCCCTGGCGTCCCATATGGTCCCCCAAGAAGCCAGGAGCAACTTCTGAGCATAGCCAGGAGTAACCCCTGAGCGTCACAGGGTGTGGCCCAAAAACGAAAAAAAAAAAAGAAAAAGAAAAACATAACTTGTGTACATGTCTTTTTATTTTCATTTTGAGGGGGTGGTTTGGGTCACACCTGGAAGTGCTCAGGGGTTACTCCTGATTCTACACTCAGAAATCGCTCCTGGCAGGCTAGGGGACCATATGGGATGCTGGGATTTGAACCACCGTCTTTCTGCATGGAAAGCAATGCCCTACCTCCATGCTATCTCTTCAGCCTGAGTGTCTTTTTATTTTAAAGGGTTATTTTCTCAGCAAAAATGTCACCAAAAGCATCTTTACTATGATGCAAGTTATTAAAAGAACGCAAATTTAAGCAATAAACATTAATAACCAACATCTGATAGATTCTTGTTCTATTCCTTGATTCCAAGTGCATTGTCAATAATCCTTATTCAGTCATAAAAATAAATCTATGAGTGTTAAATACTAATTTACTTTCATATCATTTTTTAAAGAATAAAAAATGATGAAAAGTTTGATCACTTTCACAGGATATTTGGAACAGTAATAGCAGAGAGAGATTTGAGTCAAACTAAAATGTCTAGTTTCTCAATACACATTCTAAATGGTACAATATCATCTTTCAACTGAATCCTTACCATTTCTAAAAAGAATAATTTAAACAAGACTTAAGAAAACAATAAAACTCTCAAGCTAGTAAATATACACAATTATAGTTTATATTATAATTATTACAGTTAGACATGCTAAGAACTCCTGAGCTTCAGACACTCGAGGACACATAATAATGCTTGTGCCGACATAAACAAACATTATGTTCAAAAAGAGAGCATTGTTAATATGTACTCTTTTTTTGGGGGGGGGAATTATATGGGATGCCGGGGGATTGAACCGCAGTCCGTCCTAGGCTAGCACTGGCAAGGCAGACACCTTACCTCTAGCGCCACCACGCCAGCCCCTAATATGTACTCTTGAGTCACTGATGGCTTCATTATAGTTCTTGTGTATATTTCTCAGCATTTTATTCTAAATTCTTACAACAATTAAAACCACATCAACAATACAAATTCCAGGATTTGAGAGCTTTTTTTTCAATGTGTAAGAATTACACTTGAAACCAGTGTGCCAGAAAAAGTCAAGATGTATATTTAATAGCCACAAATCATTAGGCAACCAAATTATTACAGCATAACAAGACCACATGAGAGAAGAAGAGAGGGGAGGGGAGAGAAAGGGAAAGGAGAGAGGGTGAGGAGAGGGGAAGAGAGAAGAGGAGAGGAAAGGGGAGAGGATAAAAGAAGAGGAGAAGATAAGGGAGAGGAGAGGAGAGGAAGGAGAGAGGAAAGGGGAGGAGAAAGGAAGGTAGGGAAGAAGAGAGGAGAGGAAGGGGAGAGGACAGGGGAGGGGAGAGGAGGAGAAGAGAGGAAGGGTGGGGAGAAGAGGAAAGGAGAGGGAAGGGGAGAGGGAAAGGTAGAGGAGGGAGGAGAAGGGAGGAGAAAA